>NC_080757.1:24902242-25205272 GCF_020826845.1 Diceros bicornis minor | reverse complement strand
CCAAAGCCCCAGTAGATAGTTGTATGTCATAGTTGCACATCCTTCTAGTTGCTGTATGTGGGACGCGGCCTCAGCATGGCTGGAGAAGTGGTGCATCTGTGCGCGCCGGGGATCTGAAGCCGGGCCACCAGCAGCAGAGCGCGCGCACTTAACCGCTAAGCCACGGGGCCGGCCCTCACTCACTTTTCTAACCTAAATGTCAGAGTTTGTTAGCTGGTCACAAAGGACGGTGGGTGACCTAGAAGGTGTTTGTTAGGGAATTTTTGTAGTGATCCCAGTGCAGAGCAGGCATTTCAAATTTCTATAACATAAAGGCCCTATAATCTTTTCAGAGCTTAAGAACATACTAGTCATTAAATAAAAAGCAAGTAGAAGGGGGGCCAGCCCGGTGGGGCAAGCAGTTAAGTGCGTGCACTCTGCTGCAGCGGCCCAGGGTTTGCCAGTTCGGATCCCGGGCGCGCACCAACGCACCGCTTCGCAAGCCACACTGTGGCGGCGTCCCATATAAAGTGGAAGAAGATGGGCACGGATGTTAGCCCAGGGCCAGTCTTTCTCAGCAAAAAAGAGGAGGACTGGCAGATGTTAGCACAAGGCTGACCTTCCTCACAAAAAAAAAGCAAGTAGAAGGCATCTTTTAAACAAACAACAAAAATATATGTATATGCACGCAAAATAGTCAAATAATTTAAAATATGCAACCCATGTAGAGTGCTAACTAGTAGCCACAGGAACAATAAAGCATGGATAATAAATATCCTGATATACCCCGTGCCTCTTCTACCTCAAGCATGTCCAGACAAAAATTAAATTACATACTAGGCCATAAAATTTTCAAAGGCAAAACACAATGCCAAAAAAGAAAAGTGCTTATTAATCACCACTCAAGCAGTGGGGTGAAGCTGCCTGCACAATACACAGTATAGAAATGTGTAACCTTGGTAACTGTTTCCAAGGACACTGGGCTCTTGGCTAACAAGAGCTGAGGTGGAGCTGAATGCAGTGTTGAGTCATTTTAATAAACTTGCATAAATAAAATCAAAGCACTGGTATTCCACACTCCCCCAAATCCTTATTGGTGGTATCTCATAAAACATTTCCACTATTAAACAGATACTAAAGTAGTGAATACTTTTCACAGCAAAGGCTTTGTGTTGCTGTCTGCTGTATTCTCCTCTTGCACCTCCCATGGAGTGACTAAACCTGTCTTACTTGGTAAGGTCAGCAGTAATTATATTTAGGAATTTTATCTGAGATTCTGGAATATATCTAAGAATGGAAACCAATCTAGTTAACAGATGAGCTGACTTTTTAAAATGACATTGATATAGGCCACTGTGACAATAATAGTCCATATAGCATTTCCAAAAAATGTCTCAGCAATGTAAAAACTGGGAGACAGTCTCGTCACAAAGGTAGAGTTTGTCGTCATGGTCTATTATGGAATGTGCAAGACCAGTTAAACAAGCCTGCTTGAATTCTGGTGCCTCGTTGAAACCGCTGGTGCTGCTCAGGCTGAAGTGGAGCGCAGAGGCCTCAGGAAAAGCCTGCGAGGGACCAGCCCACTGTGTTGTTACTAACAGCCCACCAGCCCTGTGGAGGCAAAGGCTCTGGAGGTAACGATGCAGAGACAGCTGTCTCAGTCGTTAGCAGGGAAGATGGTATCATCTGGAGCAAATGAGAAAAACACTTATTCATCAACGCTGCTCTGCATTCTGGAGCGCAGCAAGGTGAAGCAGAAGCCGCATCAACAGCTCTTCAATGAAAACGTTCTGTACCTTTCTTGGAGAAGATGAAAGTAGAAGCTATAAGGTGGAACAAAATAGAATTTCCTCAAGCTTTCTCCTGAGAAGGGAAAATAATCTAATTATGTAAAGTAGCAATTACATAGACAAAACCAACTTTTTCAGTTTACAAATAAAAACTACGTCTAGGTCAGAAAGCCTCAGTCACACAAAGTGAAACAAACAAGATTCAAAATCCCTTCATAAAGCACATAATTAACAATTCAGAGAAATGTGTGTCCTAGATTGGCATGTTCTTCCCAGGAATAACATAGTCCTTAACCACTTTGCTTTTTTTCTAATTTTATGCATTCAGTTTAAGTGGCAAAGAAAATTCCCGACACCAAAGACCATGAACCTTTTCCTTCTAAAATTCAGTGCTGTTTTTGAACAATTTTCTTCCACTGCTTTTAAGTCATGTACTTCTACTACAAATATACATTTTCCTATTCTCACTAGGCCAGGAACTCCACCGTCTAATCCTGAATTAATTTTCAGGTCTCTCACACAGGTACATCAGTATTGGTCCCTATGCAGTCATTTCTGGAAATTTGGACAGAGGCCACTGCAGAGAGATTACATTCAGCTGCCTTTCCAAATCTTGTCTGAAAAAAATACCATGTTCACAGTCTGTGTGTGAGGTAAAATAGGGTTTTCAGTGAAGGTCCCAAAAGGGAAGGATATTCATCCTGATACACAGGATTTGGGCCTCTGTCAAAATGAACATGCTTCTCCACTGCAAAGTGCCCAGGCATGTTTTAAGTCTTCTGAAGTTGATAGTTTTAGAAATGAACAAAAGGAGTAGAGAACTGGTTCAGTTGTGACAAAGTTGGTAAATCTTCCCTCACCTACCTGCCATTGTCCAATGGAGACGAGCAGAATTTTTTCTATAAAAAGACAGAACATCAATTTAATCACAATTTCCCCTTTTTATTCATTTCAGATATTAACAAATTAAATGCATACTACTTCACAGGACAATAAGTGTTCTAGATATAAACAAACACTGGCTCGAAACATTCTTGCCAATTCCATTCCTACAACAATAATTTATTTTTCTTCAAATGTCAATTCTTCACAGTTTCAATACTGCAGCAACAAATTATTCCTTAGCTAAAGAAAATTGTCCATATTTTAAAATAGCTTAAGAGAACTAGAGATAAGTCAGCAAACTTCTGGTGCCACATGCAGTTTGGACAATTTTACCTCAAATCCCAAAGACTGGCAGTGGGACCTAGGGGACAAAGGTCGTCTGCAGGAATGACCGGGAACTTTCCGCAGCTTTTCTCCCCCTCTTCCTCTTACGAAATTCTTCACGTAGATTCATGGAGGTGAACTTTGCAGTACTTGCATTCTGTTTATCGGTCCCTGTCACCCCCTGGGGTCACAACCCATGGTACTTGGTACATTTTTTTATGAATTTGGTACTTCACAGAGGAGCTTTTCAGAGCAAATCAGGCAGGATGAGGCCAGGAGGTTTTGGTTCAACACAGTTGATCCAGAAGTTGGCACAGCTGGCGTGATACTGGTGTCCTCCATATGCCAGCTTGAAACTGTCTGTTTCTGAGTTGAATGCCTGCCGGAAATAGAGAGATGTGGGGCAAGTCAGGCTTCTGCACCTAAGAGCTGATCAGCAAGCAGCACGTACACCTCTCCGGGTCACAGAGGCTGAGGCCAAACTGGCACACACACAAAAACCGAGCAGGTGGCTCTAGGAATTCAAGTGAGAAAAGTTTCCCACTGCTAATTAAAGGTATAAAAAAACTTTACCATTAAACCCAGTTTCAGCAAAAGGAGGTCAAATCTTTCATAGAAAAGGCAGACAGAGCGGGGAGGTCATGATATGGGGAACTAAAATAGCCGAGGGCTATGGACAATTTTTATCCCTCATTGTGCTGAAGGGAGCCCTTCCCCTGAGGCTGGCACTTGACTGTAACATGTAATCCCTTAAATTTCTGTGGCTGATTACAGTCCTATCATGAACGAAAACAAAAGATTAAAAAACTCTTAGGGTCTAATGCCATTGGGAGCTGATAAGTGAACTGACATAATTAAAAAGTCCAAATAGGTATAGGGTTTGTAAAAAAAAAAAAAAAAAAGATATTAAACACATAAGAATTATTTCCAGATGAGTACACAATGCTTATAGGGAGCCAGTCCTGGTGGTCTAGTGGTTAAGATTCGATGCTCTCACCGCTGCGGCCCGGGTTCGCTTCCCAGTGAGAGAACCACACCACCCGTCTGTCAGTTGTCATACACTGCTAGCTGCATGTTGCTGTGATGCTGGAAGCCATGCCACCTGTATTTCAAATACCAGCAGGGTCACCCATGGTGGACAGGTTTCAGTGGCGCTTCCAGACCAAGACTAGGAAGAAGGACCTGGCCCCCCACTTCCCCAAAAATTGGCCATGAAAACCCTATCAGTAGCAGTGGAGCAGTGTCTGATATAGTGCCCGATGGTGAGAGGATGGTGCAAAAAGACCGGGCAGGGTTCCCTTTTACTGTACACAGGGTCGCTAGGAGTCAGAATCGACTGGACGGCACTAACAACAGCAAATGCTTATCGTAAGTTACAACCAGCCAGTCCTAACCTCAGCCACTTCCTGGGTGTTTTCTAAAGCACTATAAGTAAATAAATAAATAAAACAAAACTCTCAAACCCAAACAATTTGTTTTTGTCTGATAATGGCCAAATCCTGAGCTCTTTGATCTCATTCTGTGTCACTACAACGTCCAGTCTTCAGAATTGGCTCATTCTGTTACCCTGTTTATCACAGAAAAATAACCACAACACCAGAAGCCCATTAAGAGATACAAGCATGCAAACAGGACGGAAGCGAATCCACACAGACACGTTAGTTGATTAAATCAAACGTTATGGGAACAAAAATGACTCAGTAAAGGATTCATGATTGGAACGGTTCAGGATGGCAGTGGAGTCATCAGATTTGCCTTCCACACTCAAAATTAAGATGGAGATGCTAAGATAATGTGTAAGTGGTTCATACTTTTTTAGGATGTTCTTCTGCAGGCTTCTCTTCTTTCTGAAATAACGTTGAAACCATAAGGTCAACAAAATTCCCAGAACAGGGCCTCTTGCCTCCAAACAAATCCTTACAGGTTTAACCTTTTCTCTTTACCACCCTACTGTGCACAGGGTGCTGCAGACACAATGCAAACAGCATGCTCGTTACAAAGGCAAGAACTGCATCCATTCCCTCAACAGCTTCCCCCACTGCCCTTTTGAAAGAATGTATCTGTGCTTGTGGTCAGATTTCAGAGCTTCATAAAATCCCCTCCTCTGGCCACAGACCTTGCAGTGAAGTGGGCTCGATGGGGCTGTCCCCCAGGTCCTATCAGGGAGGTGCTCTGCCATCTGCAGGGGGAAGGCGTGTGACTTACCCGGCTCCTGGAGTCCACGTTTAAAAGGCAGACCCCACAAGCAAGTTCCTGAGCATTTTTAATCCCAGGCCGTAGCATACAAGAGGAAAAATCCAGTGAATTTTCATCGGGCTGTGAGGACAAGACAAATGGGTAAGAACTCAGCAATTCCAAATGCTGTTGGCTTCACTCTGATCACTCATCCTCAAAAGGTCCAGCAGCAAATGAAGTAAACTCTTTAATACCACCAATACAATTATGCAATTTCCCACACGTTCACTGAGTACCCGCTGGGTTCTAGGTGCTAGGAATGCTAACATGAGTGAAAAATGGGCCTTGTGCTCTGAGAACTCAGTCCAGGGGTGGGGCCAGGTAGGTATCGGGCAACACAGTGCCATGAGAGCCACACTAGGGGTAAGTACTGAGTGCCAGCACACAAGGCGGAGGGGTGTGTGTGGGGGGTGGGTCACTTACCCCAACGCAAGGGAAAAGGAACCTAACGGCAGAGAATGCCTCCTAGAACTTAGAAACATCTTGGCTGAGTCCTGATGGGTATATGCTAAGTCAAGGGACGGGGTAGGATGAGGTAAGGGAGGGAAGGATATTTATTCTACCTAGAACAAGCAGCACAGGCAAAGGCCTCTAAGCAAAAGATCCGGTACAGGAAGAAATCTAGGGCATAGGAACCAAGCTTATGAAAGGAGGTAGGAGATGAAACCGGGGCAGGAAGGCCTTGAAAGGAATATGAGGGTTGCAACTTTATCCTGGGAAGCCATTAAGGGTTCTAATTGGACCATGACAGGATCAGGTCTGTCTTAGGGACAGATCCCATGGCTGCAGTGTAGGCAATGAAGTGGCAGCGGCAATCCTCAGGTATGGGCCTCAGTTACAAGGCTGTTGTAGTGATCCAGGAGACAGACACTGAAGGTCAGGACTATGGTAGCAACAGTGGGGAAGGGAGAGTAATGGACACTTGCAAGAGCTATTAAGGCAGTAGAATCAACAGGCCTGGGTGATGTTAGATGTGCAAGGAGGGGAGAGGCTTGGGCAACTGACAGGATTCACCACAACAAGGCACATGAGAGGAGAGCCAAGTTTGCAGATGGAGATTGAGGAGAAGAGTTCAGTTCGGTACAAGCTGAGGTGGAGCTGCCTATGGGACAGCCGAGTTCTGATGTTGTATAAGCAGGCAGATGGAGATACAGGCCCAGAGCTCAAGGGTGAGAGATTTGGAAGTTATCAGCTATAGACAGTAACTACAACAGCAGCTAATAACTCAAGGTCTTACTTGTGCTAGGCACTACACTAAGCTCTTTACATGCATTATTTAATTTATTCCTTACAATAAACCTACGCAATATGGAGAGTGTAACCCAATGATTAAAAGGGCAGGTCCGAACTTCAGAAAGCTGTTAATTTCTTAAACGTTAAAATATACATTTATTATATGAGCTTGCAATTCCACTCCGAGATATTTATCCAAGAGAAATGAAAACCTATGTTAACAAAAGTCTTGTACAAAATATATTTATAGCAGTTCTATTCCTATTAGCCCAAACTGGAAATAGCATGTGTCTATGAACAAGAAAATGAGTTAAAAAAACCATGGTATACTAAAACAATGGAATATTACTCAGTGATAAAAGGGGTCAAACTAATACAACACAGATGAATTTTTAAAACATGCTAAGAAGCCAGACACAAGGACATATATACTACATAATTTCATTTATATAAAGTTCTAGAACAGGCAAATCTATGGTGATGGAAATCTGTGGAAAATAGATCAGTAGTTTTGGAATCAGATCAAAGGATTGACTGCGAAGGGGCAAGAGGGAACTTTAGGAGGTGGTGAAAATACTCCATACATGGGTGGGGTGTGGGCCACAAGGCTGTATGCATTTGTCGAAACTGATCCAACTATATACATTTTTAAGATCTGTGCATTTCATTGTATGTAAGTTACTCCTCAATTTAGAAAAACCCCTGAATAACAAAACCAAAAAAAAAAAAAGATTCAGAAGAGTTGGATTCTTTTTTTTTTTTTTAATTTTATTTATTTATTTTTTCCCCCAAAGCCCCAGTAGATAGTTGTATGTCATAGCTGCACATCCTTCTAGTTGCTGTATGTGGGACGCGGCCTCAGCATGGCCGGAGAAGCGGTGCGTTGGTGCGCGCCCGGGATCTGAACCCGGGCCGCCAGCAGCTGAGCACGCACACTTAACCGCTAAGCCACGGGGCCGGCCCAAGAGTTGGATTCTTAATGTGAAAAAATTTGATATACCTAAACCAATTTATTTTGCTTATGTATGCCCTAGAGGAGAGTTTCTCAAACTTGGCACCCCTGACATTTTAAGCTGGGTGATTCTCTGTTGTGGGGCTTGTCTTCTGCATTGTGGGAAGTTTAGCAGGATCCCTGGCCAATTTGGGGGCAAAATCAACACCCCCCCCCCCACCACTAAGAACTGATTTTCCAAAGAAGAAAAAGTATGTGCACACATACCAATACATATATACACACAAACACACACGTATAAGTTGATTATAAATTTTACTGACATAGAGGATGTGTAGCACAGAATTTCTAAATAATAATAAAATATACAATCACCCTTATCGCAAATTCTATATAGTCGCTTGATTCTCACAGAATGCTTTCTTTGACTTTTGCCCAACTCCTGGATACACAGTTAACCTATATGCTTGCTTTCTTGAAAGAGTGTAGTTCTGACGTGAATGTTGGTTGATGTTTTCATGTTAAGGACTAAGACTAAACAACACAGACGTATTTCAGAACTTCACTCATCTGTCAAATACGTGACTTCTTTGTCGAATCAGATAATAGTTCTCAAATACTGAAGACTATTTCCTTAACTTTTTTTTTTTTTTGTGAGGAAGATCAGCCCTGAGCTAACATCCATGCCAATCCTCCTCTTTTTGCTGAGGAAGACTGGCCCTGAGCTAACAACATCCATGCCCATCTTCCTCCACTTTATGTGGGACGCTGCCACAGCATGGCTTGACAAGTGGTGCGTCGGTGTGCGCCCAGGATCCGAACCCAGAGCGCGCACACTTAACCGCTACGCCACGGGCCTGGCCCCTCCTTAACTTTTTATTCTATTCATAGTACAATGGCTACAGACTCAGCATACTTTTAAGTTTAATCTGCAATAACATTCTCTATCACCTTCTTAAGTCTAGACAATCAACAAAACAACAAATCAAGCCCTGATTTGTAGCATTTGCTGATTTCCATGTTATAAATACTCCCACCATAGTTGATTTCAAGCTACCAATGTGATGTCACTGAACACAGAGTTGGGAAGAGACGCCAGCAGTACCATTATGTAGTATTTCCACATACGGATATAACAGACTAGGGAGACCAACTTCCTGGTTTGTGCAAGACTGTTCTGGTTTAGCTCTGAGGAAATCCCTGAGCAAATCTGGACAGTTGGTTGTTGTAGGACAGACATAAATAACCTCAAAAGCTAAGGACTAAGCAGGTGGGAAAGGAAGTGACGATGGAAGGGAGTTGATAGGCACAAAGTAAAAGGGTCAAACAATTGTCTTGTCTTGAGAACGAAAAACAAGAGCAGTACAAGTCAAGTGTGAGAAAGTTAGAAGATTACCAATTTGGGCTCAGAAAGATGTCTGAATTTAAGATCGCACAGGCACTGCAATCTGATGTGATAACACAATCCAGTATGATTATGCAAGTGTGCGGCTGAAGAAAGATGGAGAGAAGGGTCCTGTGGTCTGGGAGCATGGTGTGTTGGCTGATTTTTCCTCATGGATACTGAGGCGACCCAGGATGATGGCAAATTCCTGCTAAAATAATAGCCTCTTTTTCTATAGTTATTTTAGGCTGAACCACTGAGGAGTTATTATACTGGTTTTGTATTTACAAAATTGTATTATCCTTCTGCAGAAAAAAAAATTGACTTCTCCGTAGAAAAATGTGTGCGTTATGTACGCTGTTTCCCATCCCTCCCTAATTTGAAATAATAAACCATGTACTAGCACCACAAACCTTTCTTAAACTAACCTGAGCTGATCCATTCAGATCACACCTAGGGAAGGAAGAACAGACCCTTCTCAAAGAAGAAAACAGGAGGTGGATGTTTCAACCTGAGGACTCTGATCGTGGTGGCTGACCTACATGGCTTTAGCCCAGCCAGAGGATAATTTTTCTTTTTTCCTTTTTAGTGCAATCATGGCCACTTTGGTCAAACCTAGAAACAAGTGGTACTATCACGTATTTGCTGTCCAATTCCGTCATCTGTAAAATGGTAACACTGTCACTTGCCCTCCCTCCCTCAGTTGGTGTTGGGACCCTCACAGATGTATAAAAAGTGCTCTGGAAAGGATAAAATACTCTAAATGATTATCACAATTACTCACTTTGACAAATAAAATCTAACAAGCTTTTTGAAGAGGTTAAAAACACAGCACTTCTGTCATCTACATTATAGATATTTATCATGTTACTGAATAAGGACTATTTGAGAAATAATTAGAATCTGGGAAAACTGAATCTTGAAATAAACCAAATTCATAAAAAAACGCTTTAATATCTGTTTATCAAAGGCATAAGGGAAGCAAATGAAAAGGTCATATTGTAATCTCCAGTGAAAATCATAAGGCTCTGCATAAATTACCCTGTCGTCCAATTAATCTTTCCAATGATAAAATTACCCTTTATAAATACACATTATAAGCAGGGAGATTGCTGTAATACATAGTAACAGTGTGACACCAATGAATGGCTGTACTTCTATAAGAAGGTATGCCCTCTACACGCCACCTTAAATTGAATGTCATTTACTTTAATTAGCAAATATTTCATGCATTTAGTAAAGATTAAAAAAATTACATTATACATGACCTGCATACACTGACAAGTCCTAGAGTCAGACTGGGATAAATAATCCTGAATCTTCAGCCAATAATAAACCGCTAAAATGGTGTCCAAGAAAATCATTATTTTTTTTGGTGTTTGTGTGTATGTGAGGAAGATCAGTCCTGTGCTAACATCTGCCAATCCTCTTCTTTTTTTTTTTTGCTGAGGACGAGTGGCCCTGGGCTAACATCCGTGCCCATCTTTCTCCACTTTATATGGGACGCCGCCACAGCATGGCTTGGCCAAGCGAGTGCGTCAGTGCACGCCCAGGATCCGAACCGGCGAACCCTGGGCTGCCACAGTGGAGCTCGCGCACTTAACGGCTTGCGCCTCTGGGCCGGCCCCGAAAATCATTATTAAGGAAGAAGAGTTTGACAGAAATTAGTGTTCTTCACCAACATCCTCATTCTTCTTCTGCCCTCAAATGTTAGTATGGGCTTCCCCTGTCCTCTTAAATTAGGCATGGCTGTGTTAACTTGCCATGGTCAACAGACTATGAGCATAAGTCATAAGTGTCACTTCTGGAAGGAAGCCTTTAAGACCAATATGCTATTTGTTATGTTCCCTTGACCCTCCCATGGTGACCAGCTATGTTGCACATAGTGGAGGCTCTGTCAACCCAGGTCCCTGAGTGAGAAGAAAATGGCACAGAGACCCCTCTAACTTGAGACGGACATATAGCAGGAACAAGAAATAAAGCTTTGTTGTTTTACATCACGAAGATGGCGGGGGTGGGGTGGAGGTTGTTTGTTACTGCAGCATAACCTAACCTAATTTGACAGATATAAAGAGTGATCTAGACACAGGTTCCACAAGCAATTCTATACTTTTGGTTTTGGTTACAATGTAACTGTTGGGTTACAATGTAATCATTCTTGGTTACAATGTTTTATGTAATTTTTCCTATTGCTGCTATAACAAATCAGCACAAATTTAGTGGCTTAAAACAACATAAATTTATTCTCTTACAGTTCTGCAGGTCAGAAGCCTAAAAATGGGTTGGCAATGCTGCATGCCTTCTGGAAATTCTAAGGGAGCATATGTTTCTTTACCTTTTCTAGTTTCTAGAGATCGCCTGCACATTCCTTGGAGTGTGGTCCCATCTTCCATCTTCAAAGCCAATAGTTTAGCATCTGCCAATCTTTCTCTCTCTGCCTCCATTGTCACATTGCTTTTTCTCACTCTTATTCTCCTGCCTTCCTCTTATAAGGAACCTTGTGATGACACTAGGCCCACCTGGATAATCCAGGATAAGTTCCCCATCTAAAGACCCTTAACTTAATCTCATCTGCAAAGTCCCTTTTACCATATAAGGTAACAAAGTCACAGGTTCTAGGGATTAGGACGTGGATATCTTTGGAGGTGGGGCATTATTCTGTCTACCATATCCACTTTCTATCAGCCAAGGATAACCATGCAGAGACATGATGAAGATTCTGTCTCTAAAACATTGTGCAGACTGGCAAGATGACAAAAATGCCATCATTATTTTAAAAAACTGTTCTCCTGATATGCCACAGCAATAGGAAGTAAGTACTCTGAAATTCACTGCTTTGTTCACATTTTCATGAAAGGAAGTACAAAAGAATTTTATTCTACTGAGGATAATAAGGGAATCAAAGAACCTGTGTGATTCTCAATTGACTAGAGGTCAGGAAAATAACAGTCCTGTCTCTTTTCATGGATTTTATATGGCAAAAATGGATTAGTTTTGTCTTCCAAGACTGAGTCTTTCTTTGTTCCAAACCTACTGAACTTCAACCCACATCCATGAGATAGAACCTTAGAAAGCACTACACTCATCTCACTAAAACAGATGATTTTTACCTCTTGAGAAAGAACAGTTCCTTCACAGTCTGTGCCCAGAGGAGATACACTTCTACCACAAGAGGGAGTATTAGTCCATGGATAAAGGGAGTATTAAAGGGAAAGAGGAATATAAAACTTTGTTAATGAAACTTGCAGCTTAAAGAAATATTAAGGAGGGGCTGGCCCGGTGGCACAAGCAGTTAAGTGCACGCGCTCCGGTGCGGCAGCCCGGGGTTCGCCAGTTCGGATTCCAGGCGCGCACCGACGCACCGCTTGGCCAAGCCATGCTGTGGCGACGTCCCATGTAAAGTGGAGGAAGATGGGCATGGATGTTAGCCCAGGGCCAGTCTTCCTCAGCAAAAAAAAAAAAAAAAAAAAAGAGGAGGATTGGCAGATGTTAGCACAGGGCTTTTCTCCTCACAAAAAAAAAAAAAAAAAAAGAAATATTAAGGAGTTTCAGACTGTGTGCTCTGCTTTCCTTGGCCCAAGCATCACTACTGCAATGCAGCACCAACATTCTGGAACTTTCTCTGGGGGGAGAAAAGTAATGCAGCTGCCTTTTGATGGAAAGAGTTTCATGGAGTCTTCATAGGAAGCAACCAGTCTTTTTTAGCATCTTGGAAGCTGAGACTAACAATAGGAAAAAGAATGGATTTTTAAATGATGATGTGCATTCAAATCCCAGATTTGTCAGTTTCAGGCAAGTTTCATCTTCTCTGAGCCCCAATTTCTTCACCTGTGAAAATGGGGATTATACTATTGACCTCATGGAATTGTTACCAGGATTAAATGAGAATGAATGTAAAGCATATAGCACAATGCATGGCAGGTTCTAGGTATAAAATAAACAATAACTATTATGTTGGTATTACTGGAATCGAAGAGTCTGACTCTGGCAATTTGGTTCATTAAGAAACTTTAAATTCTACCTAAAATGAAACCATGGTGTAGAGTTAAAAGCTTCCTACACAACCTCAATCATGCCTCTCTCCAGTAAAGATTTCTCTGCTGTGAGCCTCTAATCCAGAGTCCTTGGAGTTTGTATAGTTTTGTTCCAACTGAATTGAAGATGTTGGTTTGTGTGTCACTTACACTTATGCATCTATTTTTAGAGTGAAAGCTTCTTCATGACAAGTCTCATACTTCTTCTGTAGAATGTATGCTGTTCCTCATGCAGTGGGCAACTCAAGTAAGTGTTATAGACCAAGGATCTACCAGTTTTCAACACGAAACGACACAGTAGAATCAGGAAAAATACCTGAGCAGAGAATGATTGTTTTTCTGTCACAGCCAACCAGGTGAAAAAAGCATTTATAACTAGAAGAGCATGGGTAATTAGAGAAAAGAGTACTGAGTGGCATTCATGTACAATTTACAGTGCATTCGTGTGTTGTCTAGTTGCAGACTAATTAATCTCTATACTCCTACCTGGTGTCTAAAAAAATGTCAGGCAAAATCACTCTCTAGTATCTAGACATAGATGCTAGAAATAGATGTTCCTAATGGGAGTCTCAAGAAGAGGGCACGAATGCCTGGCCACTCTTCCCACGTACCTCCTATTTTGCCTCACTGCGGGATTTAGAACCACCATAAGTGAACAGGGCAACACTCCCAGGTTAGATGGGTGACCAAACTCAATAGGCTTTCTTCGAAATCACAAAATCAAATTCCATGGCTTCTTTAAAAAGGTCTGAACAAAACTAATCCTTGTTGTAAAAAAATCAGAACAGGGATTATCTCTCAGGGGGGTGATGACAACGAAGGAACAGAAGGAAACTTTCTGGAATGGTAGACTACTCCAAATCTGGATAGGGGCATGCAATCGCATTTGTCAAAACTCATTGAATGGTATAACTAATATTTTTGCATTTTACTGCATATATATTTTACAAAAAAAAAAAAAAAAGGATAAAAGAAAAGAAAAGAAAGAAAGGCCTGAAGAGACAATCAAGGTCTAGAAGGCAAGCCTTTCTCATGAGCAGCTATAGCATCGTGGGAGCTTGGAAGTCTGGAAATATGTACAAGGATGAAACCAGCTTCCATCTCACCCACTGACAGTAGTCACCTCAAAGAAGTAAACACATGACAGCAACCCAGGCCAGGATTCTCCCCAATCATCCTTTGCCCCAAATTGAAAAGGACTAATATATAATGAGCTTGGTTAATATGCTTAGTCTTTTGTGATACCTTTTCTTCAAAGAGTCTGTGGCAAACAAAAATGCTTTGCAATCACAGCCGTCTTTTTCTAACAGCACCGGAAGAGATGAGTTTGTATTTGAGGGTTTGCATAGAAATCTAGTTTTCAAAGTGTTAATTACAATGAGAAACTGATTGCCACCAAAACAAACAACCTTAAAATCTAAGTGGAAAGGGGGAGGCTTTTAAGCTAGTCTACAGTTCTGGGATACAAATAGAGGAAAAAGTGCACAGAAAAGAACCTGACCGTTTATATCAAGTTGCTGCCAGGATAGATTTCTGGTGTTTCATCTCAACCTTGATGCTAAATAACAACTCATTCTCCCTAAAAAGGCTTTTGCACATCTCTGGTTTTACCCACCCAACTTGCCCATTTCAAGGAGTCAAGAGTGGAGTGGTTGAAAGAGCAGACTTCTGACTTTCAGACTGAATCTAGGTCTCACCAATATGTCTGTGCCTCACTTTCTTCATCTGTACAAGGGGGAGAATAATAGTCTTTACCCTCAAGACTGCTGTATTAAGTAAATTACATCTATATAAAGAGTTACGAACAGCATCTAGCACATAGTAAGCAGGCAGTTAAAGTTGGCTAATGATGATAGTCAGGCTTAACCTGGTCCATATTAGTACAAGGTTAGGAAGCTGAAGGAGGGTAAATTAGGAGAGACCCAGACACATACTATCTCCAGATTCCTAATGCTTGGCCTTAGATATCTTGTTGCTGTAAAAACATGGAACAAATGGGTTTGAGGTAAGACTTTTGTAAGACTGAGTAGCGAGGCTCTGACGAACGGCAATGTTAACAGTGCTCTCTGACAGGCAACTGGTGACACATCCTTCTCTGTCCCACAGCCTCACAGGCAGCCTCGCAGACATACTAGCCAAGCAACTTCATTCGTAGCTGGAGTTTAGAAATATTTTTTAAAAAGACAAGGATTTCATCACCCAAACACAACCCTATTACCATTTTGGCATATTTCCTTCCAGCCCTGTACAAACAGCTCTGTGTTATTTCAAACTTTGCGCTCCTTTAAAAAATGGCTGTATAACATCCTATTATGAAGCTTCACACAATTTACTTAGCTAATCCTCTAGGTTTGGACTTTTAGGTTATTTCCAATTTTTCACTTTTACCAAGAACAACTTGTGCATTTGACTTCTTTTTGTGAGTTTGTATTTAGAACTGTTGCTTTAGGAAGTTTTCCTAGAAGTGGAATTACTGAGTCAACCACTCTGAATGTCTGTAAGTCCTTTAATTCATTCAGCTTTTACTGGGTATTTACACAGTGCCTGGCACTGGGCTCGGATTGAGAACAAAAGATGAACAAAATGTGGTCTTGCTTTTAATAAATTCCCTAAGGAATAGTCCACACTTTACCACATCAACACTATTAGGATTCAAATAAACAAACCAAACAAAAACTGGGCTTATTAGTAGGTAAAAAAGGAAGTCTCGTGTTAATCTGAATTAATGTTTACTGATAAGCTGTGCCTCCTCTTTTATGAATCACTTCATGTTTTTGCTCAGATTTTTACTGGGATGTTGGTATATTTCACATTGATTTCTATGTTTTCTTTACAGAGCAAAGACAGGAGTCCACCATCAGTATGTACTGCCACACTTTTTCCTAGGTTACCATTTAGTCTATTTTTTCCTCACTTAGAATGACTTTTACTAATTGTACTTGGAGCTATGCCATTCAGCCTATATGGAGGGATTTCATAGGAAACTACTCAATGAAATCTGTTGCTTTATTTACTGAAAGAATATTTTTGAAGATAAGGTAGGTTTTATTAGTTTCCTCTTTACGAGAACCCACAAAAGAAATTTCTTTCTGATGTTAGTACCAGAAATAATTATGCTTCTCCTGAGTAGTGGGTTTCTTTTTATGTTATGAACACAGTGAGTCAGGGACTTCATTGTGCCTTCTTTACATCAGTTCCTGGAAAGGGTCAAGGCAACTTTAAAAGCACACACTTTTGGTACACTTAACTTCATTCTTGGTTTTATCTTATCTTCCCTACTTTCATTTTCTCTGTTTTATTTTCCTTATCCATTTATCTAAAAAATTTAAATCAGTTATTAAAATTACCAGGTACAAAAATGCATATCCAGTTTGAAAAAACTGGAAGGTTCAAAAAAGTATAAAACAAAAAGTAAAAAGTTTCACCACACACTGTGTTAGAATGTAAAGAAATAAAGGACACAGTCCTGTTTTGTTTTTTTTTTTGTGAGGGAGATCAGCCCTGAGCTAACATCAGTGCTAATCCTCCTCTTTTTGCTGAGGAAGACCGGCTCTGAGCTAATATCTACTGCCAATCCTCCTCCTTTTTTTCCTTCCCCAAAGCCCCAGTGGATAGTTGTATGTCATAGTTGCACATCCTTCTAGTTGCTGTACGTGGGACGCGGCCTCAGCAAGGCTGGAGAAGCGGTGCGTTGGTGCGCGCCCGGGATCCGAACCCGGGCAGCCAGTAGCGGAGCGCACGCACTTAACCGCTAAGCCACCAGGCCAGCCCCACAGTCCTGCTTTTAAGGAACTAACAAGCTGGTGGGCAAGAAACAAGTCACCACACAATTATCAACCAGCGTGGTAAGTGCTACACTAGAGAGAAACGTGCCATGGACACACACAGGAAGGGCATTGGACTCAGCCTGAAGGGCTCCTGGAATGACTTTTGGGGGGAAATGATGCAGAGCCCAGAGGGAAAACCAGTCTAACAGAGAAAGAGAGGCAAGGGCAGTCCAACTGATAGAAAAGACCTTATACACTGAGCTAAAGAGTTTACACTTGATCCTGAAAACCACAGAGAGCCTACTGCAGGATTTTCAGCGGGATTTAAGTGACATGATCAGATCTGCATTTTAGAACGAACTGCCTAGTAGTGGTGTGTAGAACAGACTGATAAGGGATAGAAAAATGAACCAGTAACCCTAGCTATGTGGTCAGAAGTGACAGGGCCTGAATGATTTAATACATTAAAAAAAACAAGGTTAGGTTTCCATTTTTATTATATTTTCTAACTATTGTTAATATGTAAGAATGCCATGAATTTTTGCCAAACTCATTAAATTTAACCTTTTGAATCCAGATTTCTAGAAGTATTTCACATCATCAAATAAAAATAATTTTATCTCTTCTTTTCAAATATTTTATACTTCATTTCTTATTGTACTGGTCAGAACAGGATTTTTAAAAAATAATTACCCAAACCGGATGATTTTAGGTCATAAATTGAGAGATGGTCCAAGGGAACAAAATAGAGATTTTAGAAATAATTTAAATTCTTTAAGAACTGAATATTACAAACCAGGAACAACATAACAATAGTGAGAAGATTTGATGTTTAAGACATGTTGTTGGGATAGCTGGGTATCTACCTGACTATCTGTACAGCGCAGTAAGAATTGCTTCCTACCACATGGCTGCAGTCCTGCTCAGATGGGTCACAGAATTACATGTAGGAAGAAAAAGAAAAAAAATGGAATAGTATATTTATTCCAGCTGTGGAAGGAAGATAAATTTCTGACTATTGTGAAATAAAGGATATTATCAGAGATAAACTGAATAGGTATGAATATATAAAAATAAAATAGTTTTGCCCAATGAAATGTAAAAAAAAAAAAAGAGGGAAGAAATAAGAGAAAAAAATAACTGATGTAAGCTTACGAGTGTGTGTGTATAAATCTATTACGAATGTGAAGTATGTATGGTCAATAACCATATTTCATTGAATCAATAGTCAAATGCTCAAGAGATAGATGATCAGTTTATGCATAAAGGAAATAAAAATAGTAAATTATCATTTGGAACGTTGGTTAGCCTCTCAGGAAATGAGAGAAATGTAAAAAACATCTTTAGAGAATCATTTACACACTTGTTAAATTAAGAAATTGACAAAGAAAGCTAGAACGCAATGTGAAGAAATGTATACTTATATATTGCTGGTAGCACTGTCAACTAGCCATGTAAGAAATGAAACAACAGCTGTATATGCAGGCACGCGTGTGCAATCACGCACTCGGACCTCTTAAGTCCACTTGGGGCAACTACATCCCCAAACGGGGAAATAGTCATTTGTTTAAAGATATTCAGAGTAGAACTATTCATAACAGGAAAAAATTAAAATAATGCAAAAACCTAAAAAAATAAAAAGGCTAACCGAACCACAGGAAAGCAACATAGGACGTGTCAGTTTTTTTAAAATGACACATATGGGGACATAAATAGCTAGAAGTGCAAGGGGAGGAACTCGAACCAATGCTTTGCAAAACATGCATACTTGTATGTAACTTAAGAAGGACGTAGACAGAGTGAACGTTATGCTACACTCTTATTTTATTAGGTACAATGGGCCCGGGAGCTATCCAGAAGCCAACCTGGCACTATTCAACTAACATTCAACTAACGATACCAACGTTATCTCCTTTCTCTAACGTAACACGATACAGAAGGCACCTGCATCCTCCAATAAGTGCCACCACAGTAATATACACTCTGCTTTACAGCTTGGGTTTCTGGAAAGGAAAGCACTGCTGACTTGTCTGATGGGCTTACCGTGAGTGTGGCAAGTGACATGAAGCCGATTAGGTTATTCCACACCTTATCGATGTCCTTCAGCAACTGCTGGAGTTTCTCACTGCACACTGCGGTGGCTTTTATCCCCAGCTCCACACGTTTGGTTACCCTATACACCTCAACAACACCTGACAGGGTGAGAGAGCAGAATTAGGTGCCGAAAGTGGAGAGAAAGAGATGAGCAAGAAAAGGCAGCATTGCTGCTCGCTGGTATCTTAGTTGGAAACAGGACGATATCCGGACAGACGTGAACTCACTATTCCTTGGGACCAATCCACCTCTCAACACTGCAGTATAACTTAGTGGTAAGAGCACAGACTCTAGAGCTACCCTGCTTGGGCTCAAATCCCGGATCTGCCATTTACTAGCTGTGTAACCTTGGGCAAGTCACGTAACCTTTCTGTGCCTCACTTTCCTCATCTGTAAAATTGGGATAATAATAGTGTCTCCTCAAAGGATGGCTGAGGGGATTAAATGGGTTAATACTGTAAAAGGTTAAAACAGTATTCGTAGAACAGTAGGCATTATGCAAGTATTAGCTTTTTCTTTTTTTCCTGGCTTCTTATTTTTTTTTGGGAGGAAGATCAGCCCTGAGCTAACATCCATGCTAATCCTCCTCTTTTTGCTGAGGAAGACCGGCCCTGGGCTAACATCTATTGCCAATCCTCCTCCTTTTTTTTTTTTTTTTTCCTCCAAAGCCCCAGCAGATAGTTGTATGTCACAGTTACACATCCTTCTAGTTGCTGTATGTGGGACGCGGCCTCAGCATGGCCGGAGAAGCGGTGCGTCGGTGTGCGCCTGGGATCCGAACCCGGGCTGCCAGCAGCGGATTGCGCGCACCCAACCACTAAGCCACGGGGCCGGCCCTCCTGTCTTCTTTATGACTCCATCTGTTTGAATTTGTGAAATAGCATTAAATTTGCTGAAAATGGGAATATTAAAAGTTTAAAAGAATCTGAATGTCAATATCATCACAAACTAACAAAGAAATATCTCACTCCTCTGAATGCCCAAGGATTTACAAACTCTGGCTTCATGTATCTTTTATACACTTCACAGGACACAGAACAGTTCTTTTTCAGTGGTCTCTGAATTATGGTTGAACTCTTCAAGCAAGGATGACAGGTGCCAAGTATCTCCATATTCTAAGGACAGCCACCAGACACATCCCCAACCCTTACTCTAGTCTCTCTGTAAGAATTCCAGGGGATCTTCAGAGTGGTACATCATCAGCCTTGGATATAGCATTACGGCTTTTCCTTCCTTCCCCAGGGGAAGGGCAGGAATCACTGCCCACCCTAAGAAGTGAGGGGGCTTCTAAGACAATCTTTCACAGATACTAGGAAACCTGCTAGAAGGAAAGACAGGCTCGCTGTTACCTGGTGAACATCTGTCTATGCAGTAGGATTGTGCCTGTCTGGGCAGGAAAGAGGAATTAGAGTGAGGTGGCAGGAGTGAAGGAGAGACCACATCCCTTCACTATCTACTCATCCAGCAAATACTTCTGAGTGCCTACTATGTGCCAGGCACTAGTCTAGGTGCTGGAGACACAGCAGTGAACTAAGCAGACCCAAATCTCTCCCCCTTCCTGGAGGTTCATTCTAGTGGAGGGAGACACACAATAAACAAGAACAGTAAGTAAAACATATACGATATTCAAGGTGATAGGGTGAGGGAGAAAATCAAGCAGAGAAAGGGTGGGGAGAGTGGATACAGTTTTGAGTAAGGGAGGCCAGGGAAGGCCTCACTTAGAAGGTGATATTTGAGTAAAGATCTGAAAAAGGTTAGGGTCCACTGCATGTGGCTCTGGCCACGGGTAAGCCCAAGCTTGGGGAGGAGAGGTACACTGAATCGGACAGAGAGTGAGGTTTCAGACTGGACTGGGATGTTTCATAGCTGAAGGTGGCCAGGAAGGTAAGGAATCTGTGATGTCACTAAGGGGTAGAGAGGAAGACTCGACAGAGCATGGTAAGCATTGATGGGAGACCCAATGATTTCCTTTTAATGCCTCATCTAGTTCAGACTCTGATAAACCTGTAACACAGATGTAACTTTACACTGTTGCTATTATGTGTATGACAGGGCCTGGGAAACTTGGCCATAGAGACCTTATGTCAAATAGCTGACACTGCTTACTGTTGTTACGACTTAAGTGTCTTAAATACAAAAGCAGATGCTACTTAGTGAAGTCACATGTAGCTTGAGAGATCTAGATTAAACTACTTACTAGAAGGGAAAACTGAAAATATTGCCAAGTGACATGATTTTGAATAAGTAAAATATAAACGAACATACCTAATAAATATTCCATGCCTTGTGCTGACTGAATTACTTCCGTGCACACAGAACTACTACTGATTCCATTTAAGGTATCATTTGCCTTCTTAATGACCTGCAAGAAATGAAATCACATCACCTTATATAATCAAGAAAAGTCACTGCAAATCAATTCACTACTAGTAGAAAACCCAAAGGGAAAGCCAGGAGGTGTGAAAAAGCATGACTGACTCATGTGTATATGACTATGCTGAGACAAATCGGAGAATTTAATTTTAACCTTGAAGAAACAATCCTCCATTTCTTTGGAAGAGAAAAGACAGAAGTTCTTTAGCTTAAATATTATTTTAATTTGGGCAGAGTTAATGATATCATTTTGTTATTTCTTAAACACAGTGACAGATGAGGGCACAACTGACACATGAGCCAATGTCTGCTGTTATAAAAGTGAAAGAAGCCTCTCTTAAAAGGAATGACCTTCCAGAGAGCTGCACTTTGCACAAGGCCGTCGAGGTAGGGCTCTCCTCAGGTTTGCCTCTGTCCATTCAAATGAACCAAGGAGAAGGCAAAATGGCACAAGACAGCACTTACACACGTGTGAACATCACAAAAGTGACATACTCACTTCTAGGGCACTCCCTAGGCATCTCTGCCATTCATATGCATATCTCTCATTCTCCTGTGAATTTTATAAAAAGAACTGTGTTAAATAGGCAAGACTGAAATCCTCTATTTGTGACTTCTGTCAATCAAAGAGCACTGGCAGACTTTCTTTTTATTAAAATCACTCTCATTCAAGCACAGTTTATCTTTTGTACTCACTAATGACTATTTAAAATTACTAATAAATGTAACTTCGGAGCACATGACTTGTGAATCTGAGGGAAATGTTCTGTAGCAGCTTCCCTCTGTAAATCTTGCCTCATTTGTTCCAGTAATAGCATGAACACTTCAAAGGTACCCTCCACTCCACAGTGACAACACCCTGTGTGTGCGCACGCACACAAATTTATGACAAGGAGGGCAAGGGAGGAGAGTTAAGCGTTTTGGCTGTAGGAGGAAGACAGCATGGACTAAGATGTGGCAAACGTAAGCAGTTAGAAGATCCAGAACATCTTCCTCCTCTCCTCTATTTTGATGTTTAACATTCACTAACATGATAAAATCTCAGTGCTCAAAAAGAATTCCCTTCAACATTTCCCTCCTTATGAAGTCCCATGAAAAATTTCAGTTTTAGGGTCACTAACCACTTTCAGTGGATGCCACACCTGGGAGGTATTTTCATCCAGGGCTAATGTCACCCTTCTCTCACTTTAATTACATACTTGATGTCTGGGGCCTTGTGACTTTCTGCCCCTCATTTCCCCATGTGAAAGCTGAAAGCACTTTTTCTTGGGGCCCTCAGCACTCACTTGGTCTTTTACCTGCCCCTCCGTGGAAAACTACCCCACTCACCTCCACCTCTCCTGTCAGATCTTTGTACTTGTCACGGATGACAGGCAGAGCGGGCTTCTCACTCAGAGTGTTGGAACGGTCTCTGAAGGGCTGCTCCAAAGCCGGAGAAGGAGAAGCACGGCTTATTTCTTTATCACCAAGGCTCAAACTCCTCTTGTGAGATCCTGGGAGAAGTGGATGGCACAGTCAAAGGTTTTGATTACTCAGCTTAGTTCAAGCAGAGGCTCTTCCTTGCTAACATGACCCTCTTCTCTAGGTGTTTATGTCATGAGGCATTCAGAAACACACTCCTCACTCGTTCTGTCCAGCAAGCTACATGTCGAATCCTTTCAATTGTTCTCTCTTGCTTGGTTTCCCTGCCTTTAATTTTCTCCATTATTCTTCTCTGATCCATCACAGTTGTTCCATAATTCTAAGTGCAGAATCATTGAAGTCTGGAGGACTAAAGTGTCTTTCTAAATATCAGTGCATAAGAGTTGTGTTGCATTTCCAGGCATTAGTCATGGATTTGCAACCAGCTCCTATATACTCTCTCAATCTAAGGGAAATCAATGATCCCTTCTGTCAGGATGGGATTAAAGCAGAAGGGGCGAACTCCAATGCCTTCAGAGAGCAGGCAAGTAAAGAGTGAAGTAGGACAGTTGGAGATGGGAAGTGGTGGGGAGTGTGGCACTGGGGAGAGCACAGCCCATCTATTAGAGGGGGCACTGCTACTCAGCTCCAGCTGACTGTCTAGGGGTGGAAAAAAGGCACAGTATTGCCAGATATTACTTTCCCAGAGAAGCTAGAGATCCAGATTGTAAAATCTCATGACTTTTATATACTGGCAATTGCTTTACACATTAAAAAACCGATGTGGGTCAGTCAAGACAAGTCTGCAGACTGGATCCAGATCCACAGCTACCAAGTTGCAGCCTCTGGATTAAAAGATACAGTCAGTAGCCAGGGAACAAGAACAGAGCCAACTTGCCCACAAGCGGATCAAATCTATTTCTCTGCTCTTTTAACACAGCACACCTCTAACCAAATGAGCTAACGAACAACAGACTCTGTGCTATGCTTATTTTTAGCCCAAAAAGCAGTTATCTGAGGGATACTGGTTTGACTTCAGGTCAGTCGTAGGGAAACCCTTTTTTATAGCTATCTGTAATAGACTCTGATTTCAAACATCAGAAACACTATTTCCTGCTAAACCAGGGGGGCCAACTTTTTATTTTAAGAAAGAACATCTAACATGTCTGTAGAAGAAACCAAGACAGTAAAATCTACGTTGAAAGCTACTCACCTTGAACAGAAAGGTCAAAGGTCGCCAGCTCACTTTTGATCATTTCTTCACTGGATTTCATTTTGCTTTGGGAATTGGCCACTAAAAAGTCAAATTTGCTGATTTTGGGCTTTTCACTCTGAAACTCTCCAAAGTCATCTGAGCATTCTTTGGGGGTGTCGTGAGAAGCACCGCTGGAGGCTGGGCTTGGACACGTGGCCTCTTGGCCCAATTCAGCTGTGGGCAGGTCCTGTCTTGTGAAATCTTTATAGTCCCCACTTTCATATTCCTTTTGCTCACTGGTCTGAGGAAGCACATCTTTAAAATTGGCAAAAGCTGGGAAGGCCGTCTCTGGAAGAGCATCTTCACTTGCGAAGGTCGTTACTTTGGAGAGAGATGTCATGGTGATGTTTTCGGAACTGCCAAATGAAGTCTCTTTCTTTTGAAGAACTGAGGCGGCTGAGGAGGATCCGCTTCCTGCTGAGAGGACAAATGGAGAGAGTTTTCTGCCCTGAGACGCATCATCCCTGTCTGACCAGTCATAGCTCGTAAGTGTGCTCACTGCAAAATTGCTACTGTAGGTTCCAAAAGCAGCATATTTTAAGTCCTCTATATCTGAAAGGGAAATAAGACCCCACAATTAGAGGCAAGCTCACGATTTAGGCTAAATGCCCTAAATTCTGAAGCAAAACGTCTAGCATACTTGATTAGTTTTATGCTATGGTTGGAGTTAACTAAATTTAGAGCTTGTACTAAAATTAAAGGAGTTGGGCTATAAAATCTGATCTTTGAAAACCCACATTAGCCTTGAGTTGGCATTTATATTTAGTTACAAAGAGCCATTTTCTTTGGATATAAAAATCACTAAAATGTAGGATATTTATCTACCAATGTATATACTGTTTGACACAAGAATAGGGTCATTTAAGAAACTGTCCAGTTATTAACTTTAAAATGTTACTTACAATATTCCCTGCCTAAAACATGTCTCTTTCATCTTAACTCTGTTGGAAAATGCTCCTTTAAAACATTGTCATATGAAGAACATTGACAAACTAATTAAAAATTGACAATTTCTCAAAACTAAAGTAAAAATAATGTTACCTAACTTTTAATCAATTATTAGGAGTTTCTGTCTCAGGCAAGGCCAAATATGAGATTTTAATTAAGGAGTTACTTACCTGGTCGTTATTTTGGTCAATAAGGACGTCATATTGCTGTGATGGAGTATGAGGAAAGAAAAATCAATCTAACCTACTTTAGTCCCTAAAAAACCGAATCAAAAGTCTGGGTCCTGTTGGGTTTCTGTTTCTCCTTCAACTATGTATCAGCCCCTCATTAAAAAAAAAAAAAAAAAAAAAAGGAAAGAAGAAAAAGAAAGGTTCGGGCAGAAGACTCATTTTACATTCTTAATGTATGTTTCAATAATTTAAGAGGTAGCATAAAACAGCAGAAAGAATGCAGATTTTTGATTTAGACAGACTTGGGTTCAACTCCCAGCTCTGCCACCTACTACTTGTGCGACACTAGGCAAGTTATTTCACATTTCTTAACCTCGGTTTGCTTATCTGTAAAATGAAGAGAAGACCATGTACTTGGATGGGCTGTGTTGTGATGATTAACTGATAACATGTGTAAAGGGCCCGGCTCAGTGCCTGGTGAGCAATACATAATAGCAATTATTTGTACAGCATATCTGCCACCAGCTTCAATTTGACATTTAGTTGCTGCTTTAGGGCTTAAAATGGAATTATTTCAGAGTAAAAATGAAAAGTCAATCATCATTTTAGTGGTCTTACTAGGGAAAGTTTCTTGCCCATTTGAAAAGACAAAACCAGCTGAGGATGATCAATGCTGGTGTGAAGAAGCCACCTTTTCAGCAGTGCTGTCCATTCAGTCCTGGCTGACATGTGTTTCGTTTCATTTTAGTCACTATAGGAGGCAAGAAGGCCAAGTGCGAGACTCCATCTCTGACAACCACAAACACGGTTTACAAGGAAAATGCTCAAAAGTTTTGTGATCTAGATTTTCATAACTAAGTCAACAGGTGAACCAACACTGGGTCATTTTGTCTTTCACAGCAATATTGCATAGCGTATGAGAGTTAAGGGACTCCTGACATTTCTGTATACAGTATACCCCAAACCTCTCTCTCTCTATTTCAACTCTATTAGGAAAAGGGTACCAAGTTAATAATAAAAATGGAAAACCCTAGATTGGTACAAAAGGCCAACCAGCAAAAAGCAGATAACTTTCACAGAACAACAGTATATTTTAAAGTTCTGTAGTACAAATGGTACTCCCTTCAAATCCGGCTTATTAAACAGGAGGAAAAAAAAGATTCAGGTGAGAAATGCACAGGTTAGAATGAATGAAACAAGATTTGAGGCAAACGCTTTTTGAGTCTCTGGCTGTAGTGTTTTGCTTTCCCTACTATTTAAGGGATCATAGGTGCCCTGACTCAAATGAGGTTAAATCCAATCAGGAGGCAGATGCAATTAAACACAAGGCTTGTCTTCAAGGGGTACATTCAGAAGAATGTTTCACAATACGGATATTTTTATTATTAGACTCTACCAGAAAGCTCTTTGGGGAAGCTATACTGTGAATTGCTCCCAGAATCTCATCTTCTAAAGCGGTAGGAATTTTCCTAGAGACTAAAGATAAATTTAATAAAAAGTTAAGCTCTAGCTCAAACATCACAACCAAGTTGCTATGGCAATAAAAAGACCCTTTTGTGCAACTATGCAACAAGAAAAAAATAAAGTTTTTTTTAAAAAACCAGGAATGACTATAATATAATCAGGTAAAAGGCATGATAAGCAATAAGGGATTACCTTAGTTGAAGGGCTTGTAAGTATTTTTATAACACTATAGGTCCTCAACAAATCTTCTTATTAAAAATGATAAGCATAACACTTTGCCGTTTGGAGCAACTCACAGAAATGACCAAATGAAAGACTAAAAAAACACATGAAAGACTTAAAATGAAATTTTTTATACTTAAAAAAAAAAAGAAAAGTAAATATATAGGATATACTAAAATCAAGCCTCCAGGTTGATTTTTAAATTTTACTTTTGCTTATTTATTGGCTAGTATAGTGTAAAAAAATAATTTACTAAAATGCAATTCATTTGAACACATATGGAAGTACTGAAACTGATATTACTTAAGGACTGTGAGAACGCTGTATTCCTAAACCTTAGCGTTTATAAACAATATAAAAGTAGAGTAGTATTTCCTGGCATGGTGAATATTAAACCATTTTCTACGGAAAATGTGATAAATCAATTCATTGAGGGTAGGTTAAACCAAGAAAATTCCTCATCTCCCATGTTAACAGTTCTACATTTTCTAAGCAGCCAAATTTTATGTATTATTGTATGATAGTCTCAAAAATATTAAAGATTCTGTAAGACCTACAACATAAGTGATGGAAGCCCTGTCTGGAAAAATAATACGGAATAACCCACATTTTATTTTGTAATCACTGAAGTTACTAAAGATGGGTTTTCAATTTGATAGCTGAATTCTGAAAATTGCAAGAGAAAAAGGAAAAAGAAAACAGAATAGATGCAATAAAATGAACAGAGAATCAGTACTGTATTTTCAGCTCTATTGGAGAACTCTTAGGCTGTGCTAGGTTGAACTGTAATTGCACACAGATAATACGCCAAATTGTGTGCTTTAATACATGTATTTGTTTGCAACCAGGAATGTCCTATACAAAGGCCAAAGGAATAAACTATACAGTCTGCTTTCCATCATGGATGTCAAATCAAGACACGGATTTCTTGCTTATGTTGGCAACTAACCCTATCAGTCTCTTCCATAACCTCGATTCAAATCCCTTCTGAATGGATGTTGTACATGAAAACAAGGTACTTAGAATGAAGAACGTGAGCTGCCACCACAGGACACAGAAGGCCATACTGACTCCCATGGACGTTTTCTGATGTAAGCATACACCCAGGTGACAAAGAGTTACTAGCTTTTCAGAATGAGGTTCAGAAAAGGAGAAAGGAAATACACGTACAAATTCCACTATGCCCTAGTGTTTTATACAGCAATAAAAATGTTCATTGGACTAAGGAAGAAATATCTTTTAATTTTCAATACTGATTTAATCCAAACTTCATCTACCAAAGCAAACCACGAAGTAGTTATCCATTTCAACTTCTTTCCACCCCTGGCCCTACTCTACCTTCTGAGATCAATCATATTCACTTTCTCTATTAACTATAAAACCTGGTCTGCCTGTGTCCTGTAAGTCTCAAACACCCTCATAGCTGTTGTTGAAGAAAACAGGAATGAAAATGATCACAGTGCAAGTATGACAGACTATAAAATGCTGCTGTATAATTGCCTTCCAGTGTTTTTGCATCTGCATAGAAACCTCCCATTCTTCATTTGTACTGATTCATATAAATCTATGGTTTAAATAATATCCATGCTATCTGCAAGCATCTTCAGGTTTCTGTTTCTGTGTCAGTGCTTTAAGTTATAAAGGAAAATGGCAATCCTATGGATATTTTAAGTCAGAGGAGGCTGGAAGGCCAGGGCATGGTGTCAGGACACACAGTGGGACTGCGTGTGGTCATCATTGAAAATCTCATCCAAAAAACATCCAATGAGCTCACAGAAGATGGCAATTACAACTGGGGCCTTTTGGCCATCAAGGGAGAGGGCAGTCCCCAGGAGACCCTCCTATGCATATGACCCTATCGTGCTTTCAAAGCTATTGAGCCAACATTTTCCAAAACAACTAACTTATCAAAAGTATTCCACTGATGGAAAAACAAAGCCAGAAGCAGCTCTTTAAAAATAAAATAACTTGATTCTTTGTGTTATTTTAGGATTTAGCCCAGCTTCTTTGATATTGCCAGTGCCCCCTTCAGGTTCCTTTGCTACTTTTAAAAATCAGCAGGGATTTCAATGTGAACAATAGAGTGATTGTAAAATATAAATACATTTGTCTAATTTCTCAGGTACTGAGGTATGAAGTCAAGACCTAACCGTATCTTACTTACTTGGCATCGGGGTAAACAAAACATAGTATTTTTTGTTTGTTTGAACCTATACCATAGAGTTCTTAAAGTCTTTATTGAAAGTTTATATTATTATATTATTAAAATTTCCTCCCTAAAAAGTAATGTTACTCTGGAAACATTAATTGCTCAATTTGTGAATGTGATTATGTTTTACACACAGTTATATTTTACACATTATATTATACACATTTTCTGCAGCCTGCTCAGATAAACACAGAAGGGAGTTAAAATAAAGCAGTCCTAGAGGGACAACGGAATTCCTTAGCCAAAGCCACCATAAGACTGGTCTTATATATGGCACCAGAAAATCCTAAATAAAGGGCAGCTCGTATTATCACTAGATGGAGGCTACACCAAGATCTCTTTCTTCCAAATGAGATAGCAGCACATATCATAATTAAAACATAATATATTTATACAAGGTTTTTGAAACCAAGTATTATTCAACTTTCTAAAGCATTCAACTTTTTAATGCTCTGGAAAACAAGGAATTTTGAACGGCAGACCTTGCTTTTCTTTGAGTTAATCTAAAATCCAATCTGCAACTTTTTTCTTTCTCAAACGGCATATTTCAGATACTATAAGTGATTTCTCAAGAATCCTATTCAAGGGCCGGCCCGGTGGCTTAGCGGTTAAGTGCGCGCGCTCCGCTGCTGGTGGCCCGGGTTCGGATCCCGGGCGCGCACCGACGCACCGCTTCTCCGGCCATGCTGGGGCCACGTCCCACATACAGCAACTAGAAGGATGTGCAACTATGACGTACAACTATCTACTGGGGGGCTTTGGGGAAAAAAAAATAGTAGGAGGATTGGCAATAGATGTTAGCTCAGAGCCGGTCTTAGCAAAAAAAGAGGAGGATTAGCACGGATGTTAGCTCAGGGCTGATCTCCCTCACAAAAAAAAAAAAAAAAAAAAAAAAAGAATCCTATTCAAAATCCTCATCTCCAATGGTTTAATTTCCTTTCTGCCTCAAGTTTTAAAAGAGAACAAAAACTAAAGCCTCAAAATATAAGAAAAAAAATTTAAACCATTGAAACAACCCTTTTTTCCAAGGTTTTTATTGGTCTTGGTTTCTGATCTGAAAAACCATAACATTCCCAAGGTTTTTTTTGCTATTATTATACTCTAAAATGGAAAAAATATTTTCCAAATTTGGCCTACTCTTGTTGCTAACTTTTGTGCATCTTTCTAGAATTATTTTCTTAAAAATGAAAACGTTTGATGTTTACTTTGTCTGAGACATACCCTAAAATTGTTTTAAGAACCTGCTTTATGGACTAAGTAAGAAAAGACTGAGGGTGGCTTCATAACACATTCTGAAGTTGGAAAGATAACGTGCTCTACATTTAGAGGATGGAGTACCAAAATTCAAGCTCAAATCAAATCAATCCTGAAGACTTCCTGGTATTAAAACCGAACACTTTCCACTACAGAGATTATCAATTAAATTCATTTACATTTACTGCACAGAAGTCCATCTCAATACCATTTGATGATTTATTTTAAATTAAGTTTATAGATATCTGGTTATTAACAGATGTGTCCCTCTCTCCCCAACACTCAGCTCTTCGGTCTTCCCCTCACTCCACAGTGTAACTCCTAGTGGAGACAGGTGCTGTGATGTTCACTGAGCAATAAAAGCTCCTCAGTTTCTTCACTAGAAGAAAGGAGTGAATTTTCTATTATGTAATGTAAGGTTTACACTTATTTTTTAAAACGTTTATATTTTAATTCAGTGCCATGTTAAAAAATTATATCAATGGAATTATAAGGGGAAGAGGCTAAAATGTACCCATACTTTCTTAGGAGAAAGGTGTTTAGAAAAACAAAACAAAAGGGAAAAACCCTCTCATCACAGGAGATACTACTGCTTTAAACTTGACATGGACTAGGTATTTCTTTGGTCTAACCCTGAAAAAGTACAAATTACACACATCCCCACACTTTCAAAATATGCCAAAGAATTATTTATTAACATAGGACTTACAGATCACAAAAGAGAGTGGTACAGAAGAGCTGAAAAAGAAGTCATCAGAATAAGCATGCAGATCAGTATTTGCAGAGGAATATACCAAAGCAAGTTTGAAAAGGCACATTCACACAGAAAATGTCTAAATTGAAAAAAAGACATCAGAAAAGCAGCCAAAAGAAAATAATAATAAGGCGCTGATTAAAATACAAAGATTTTCAATGTCAAAGAAGAGCTACTTTACAGGTAGGTAGGTAGGCAGCTACAGAAGTCTTGCTAACCCTTTGAGAGTGTCACAAATGAGGGTAAGCTCTTGCTGCCAACAAAACCAGATGATCTTAATGACTGCACATCAAGATGCTTCTGTGCCAGAGAGATTAAATTTAGTTGGGGGACAAGAGCAGCTTAGTTTAAATTATATGCAGCAAGGGCTCAAAGGGTTAAATGTAATAATATGCAGAGAAATCAGGCAATGTTATTAGTATTATCTACCTTCCATACAAAGAATTATAGCAAGAGTTAAAAGAGACAGTATCCCCTTCAGAGTTAAGTTAGGGTTTCTAAACAAGATTAAAGTCCAGAGATAGCAATCTACCAGGTGTTATTCTCTCTTTGTCAGCCCACTTCTTATTTCTCCAACAAGAAGTACCTTGAACCCTCAAACTAAGACAGCAAGTGATACTGTGGTCACTATGAAAATAAAGGAAAACCACATTGCATTGAAGAAGTCCCTGCCATTTATCCTTGGCAGTGCATTTTTGCAGCAGTTTTGCCCAGCAACAGTATAGCTCACCGGTCAGACATTAACCCCTTTTAACAACCGCTCTAAAGGGATACTGCTCCTTTCCCACAGGTTTACAGATCCGAGGGAGGAAACAACCTGCTTTTTAAGCATATCCTCAAACTGAAGAGACTTGGCTTGAACATCACAGATTTCAAGCTGGGAGTGTTCCAAACATACATAAAAGAACACGAGCACAGGAGATTATCTTAACAGGTCAATCAGAACAAGCTTGGTCAAAAACCAACCTCCCCTCCCCAAATAAAATGAAAAAGAAAGACTTTTCAAACCCGGATTAGATTCATCTCATAAAGACATCTAGCTTGGCACTGTGAAAGAATATAGATTAACTTTCAGAAAAATAGTTTCTAATTAGTAACTTCAGAGTCCAAAAGGCTAGTATACATGTTATGAGATTTTTAAATAAAAATCAAATACTGTCGTTCAGAAAACAGAGCACTTTGCAACCAACTGCTGTGGCTCAAGCAGCTCATATAAAAAAGAGAAACAAAATCACTCTATCAAACAAATAGCAGCAAAAAAAATAGGAAAACATCTGAGGAAAAGTACAAAAAAGGAAGTAGACAGTCAGGGGCATAAGGAGCTCTGCAGACTGCCCACTGCACTTAGAAATGCCTCAGGCAAGCAGCGACGGGCAACAGTCAGGTCTCTGAGAACTTGCTCCCGATTCAGCACCCTGCTTAAGAATACCTCCAACATTTCAACAGCCAAAGGATGAATGTAATTTTGTTTTTTGACTTACCAATTTGATATATGCAAAAGCCATACCACTTTATAATTTCTGCCTAAATCTGTAAGCTTGGAAGTGTCTTATGTGTCCCTCTCTAGTTAAAACACAACAAACCCTTCTTATACATAATACATTTTCTAGAATAATAGAGTAATACTGAGATACTTCTCATTATTAAAGGCCACAAAATAGGTTTATCTTTCTATATACACATCAAATAACAAAACAAAATAAAACCTAGGACACTTAGGAATCTAGTTTTTACGACAGGAAGTTGGACTAGAGAATAAACTGCTACATATAAATCCATACAGAATTTAAAGAAAGCTCCCTTTTAAGATGTTTTCAAACGTTTTATGAGAAAGTTAGTAGCTACCCTATTCTACCATCTACTGATTTGTTACAACTTAATACTTCTGGTAATAGAGTTAACACTGAAAACCGTACCTGAATTCCACTAACAACTCACGCCCTCCTCCTTGCCAAACCCTGGCATACAGGACATCCGTATACAAGCTCTTTCTCTCTTCTCTTGCAGGGACGTGGCAAACTGTAGTACAACTGGCTAGACATTTGCACTTTCTTGGCCTAACAAGAGGCAGTTTCTGTAACCCAAACAAAATACTATACTGGCAACTGTCAAATATATCCAAGAGAAGAAAAAGGAGAGGGAAACATTGACCTCACTCACAGAAATGGAGGAACATTACTGACACTGCAGAAGCCTTTATAAAATTTCTGGCAATGTGGGGTTCATTTAGCGGTGGATTTTTATGTGCCTCTAACACCAAGTGGGTGCTAAATTTCAAAAGTAAAAATATTTTAGCTAGCCAATCTAAGTTCCATAGTATTCATGGTATCCATATATCCAAGTATCCATAGAATCAAATTGAACACTGCTTTAAGGAGACTGGCAACGAAGAGGTTAATTATTAGAAATTCATAAAGGTTAAGAGCCAGAGCCTTACTCTTCTGTAAATCAACACCCATAGAACCATCTTTGAAATCTACATCACCAGAGCAATCTCACCAATTCCTCACCTGCAGCAGGAGGATGCTGGCCACTAACTGTTGGTAAATCCAAAGAGCTATCAGACATGACATGCTTAAGATCTCCTCCCACATCAGCCAGTTTCATGTCAAACTGAACAGAGAGTGCATCTTCAGAGTCCTCCTTGCCAACACTGCTGCCACCAATGGAAGGGAGATCCAAAGATTTCACCGAAGCAGAGTCTTCTTTGGTGTGTCTGAAAGCCACTGCTTTCTCTCCCAGGGATTTGTCCGAGCTCATGGAAGAAAATTTACTGGAGTGGAAGTCAGCAAAATCATCATCACTTTTTCCTGAAGGAGTGTTATCTTTCAGTTCTTCAATACCTAGTCCAGAACCTTCCAGAGAAAGCTCTCTGAAGACGTCGTATTTGGTAGACGCAGCAGCTGAGTTTTGTCCACTCTTCACTGTGCCGCTTGAGCTGCTGGGGAGGGGAAGAGGACTAGCTTCCTCTTTAAGGGCATCATATTTGTCCTCTGCCTTTTGCTCAGATGAAATAGAGCTATTACTGAAAGCCATAAAATCTGCGAAGTCATCCTGCTCCCCAACAGACACTGGACTAGAATATTCCCCAAAGAGACTGAATTCTCCAAAATCATCAGCTAAACTAGAAGTTTTCGTTGATGCCAGTGCTGTCGTGGTTGCAGCAGATCCTGTTGGCTGTGGTCGTGTGGAAACAGATTTTGATGCACTAAATGCAGCTGAAAAAGACAATGGTTTCTCACTGCTGCAATTAACTGAGGAGAACATATCTAGGTCTGCTAAGTTCAGAGGACTTTTCACTTGTGTTTGTTGTTTCTGTTGTATAGCTCCCGAGGGGAAGGCTGCTGGAAAAGTTTTGTCTTTTGTTGGCGGCTCTAGTGGTGATATACTATCGGCGGTTTTAAAGTCGGTGAAACCATCATCAGTTCCAGCAGATCTGAATTCTGCAAAGTTTTCTCCTGAAAGAAAAAACACAACCAAATAAATAAAAATGCTGAGCTGATACCCACACGACGCACAGCATATAAAACTACAAGCATCTTTTATAGACTTCTCCCTCACTGGCTTGACATTATTTAACCACAGTTTAAACCCTACCAAATGTCCTTTGGAAACCACATATTGGTTTCCACATTGAAGGCTAGTGATGCAGAAATAAATAAAAGCCGCACTGAGAGCACCTAACAGCATCATTTTCATTTGCTCATTTTAGTGTACGTTTCCTAGTGCCAGATCCTTCAGCTGGCCAAAAGCACTGCTCTCAGGACTTGTTCTCGCTATGGCTAGTAGCCAAGCATATAACAGAATAAGAAATAGGGGCTGGAGGTTCCTGAAGACAGGCATATTAAAATAGCGGCCCTTTAGAGAGAAAATGTGTTACACAGTGATCAATCAGGAAAAAAATATCACAGGTACCAATGAAGTATTATGAAAAATCCTGCATCTAAATCCAGCATTGCACATGCATTTAGGATGTACAACACTTTGCTCAACTAGGCACTTGAAGCATATCATTAGATACTATGTGGTCTTGCTCAAGTACATGGAAGCATTAATTTGAAGGGAACTTTGACGAAAATTTTTGAAAAGGTATCCACTTATGTGCAAAGCATTCTCGCTAAGGGCACATCTTAAAGCAGCCTCCTCCCCATACTCTCCAACAAATAACGTGAATCTCACAGAAAATAATCTGAGAGTAGCTGGGCTTTTCTTGAAATCATCCATGTCGCTGTACCGATGAACACTTGTTACTAAAATTCAAAGGGATTTGAATAAATACCAACTCTATTATTAAAAATTCCAAAAGATGTGATTTACAGACTTTAGTTTATATTGTGCTACTCTGAGAATGGGGTTACTGACAGAATTTATTATTTTTCAGTTAGAGAAAACAGGTACTAATGTATACCTCATAAATAATTAAATACTCAGTTAAGATACGGATAAAAATCTGGACCCGTGATTCTTAATAGGGTTTCTACTCTTTATTATTATGGTACTGTTATCATTCATAGGTATAAAGGTTAGAATGTAGATGATTTCAGCTCTCTTAAGGTTATCTGAAGATCTTTCATAAAATCCACTAGATTATATCAGGTAATGAAAACCAGAGATAAACCAAATATAGCTATACCAAGATCACTTATTATTTAAAAATATGAGTGCATGGGCCGGCCCCATGGCTTAGCGGTTAAGTGCGCGCACTTCGCTACTGGCGGCCCGGGTTCGGATCCTGTGCGCACACCGACGCACCGCTTCTCTGGCCATGCTGAGGCCACGTCCCACATACAGCAACTAGAAGGATGTGCAACTATCACATACAACTATCTACTGGGGCTTTGGGGGGGGGGGGAAGGAGGAGGATTGGCAATACATGTTAGCTCAGAGCCGGTCTTCCTCAGCAAAAAGAGGAGGATTAGCATGGATGTTAGCTCAGGGCTGATCTTCCTCACAAAAAAAACAAATAAAAATAAAAATAAAAATAAAAATATGAGTGCAATTTTTGGAGAGTTATAAATAAAATACAAGCTTTAATTTTATCATCTACCTTTTAAATTCTGTTTTTCCCTAAAAATAAGATATAGACATATATGAACTATAAAAATGTATTTACAACCAAAATCTAATTCTTGCAATTAAAATAATACAAGCTTTAAATATATTTTGCTCGTAACATGATACATACTTTGATATATGAAAAAAAAAAACAATGGAAGCTGATTTTTCCACCTAATCTGAGATACTTAACCAATTCACCAGCACGATTAATTAACGAAGAGAAATCTATTAAATACTAGGGAAATTTTAGAAACAGAAGAACAGCATTCAGAATTCCTGTATTTTATGTTTTTAAGACATACCACTAATAAAACTAAAGTCAATTTCACAAATTGACAGGAGAAGCAGATGTAAAACTTTAAAAAATCACCCTAGAGTTTTAGGCAAATATATCACTGATAATATTTGTATCATTTCTGTAAATGAAAAGGTATTAAGCAGCCAATTTTGTCACAGCCTCACTTTTTGATGTGCTGCTTTGAAATATCTGTGAAATTGACAAATTTTGCTTTGTTATTTTTAAAAAGAAATCACCACAGCAAACTAAACTTACTGGTGAATTGTAAACGTTTCCATTAGAAATGTAAGCTGGGTGAAAGGGTTAAAAAGAAATAAAAATGGATGGGTTTACAAGTTCAAAAACAAAGGAAATTTTTGGGCAAATAAATCAGCTGCAGTCATTGGAAGCGTACACATCAGAAGGGAGAGTAAGCATATTACTTCACGGGTAGCCTTTGAGTTAACTTCTGAATCTTCCTAAGTTTCCCTCTCTAATTGCCACTTTTTAGGCCCTAAGAACATTTCAACCGAGATCACTTTTTGCTAAAACTTCAGTAAGAAGTGTCACTTCTCTACATAGACCATTTTCCTCATCTAATTTATGGCTTAAATTGTAGGGGTAGAGAAAAGGAAATATTATTAAACTCTGTCATTTAGTAACCTAAGAAACCCACAGCTCTGAACACAATACTATAAGATTCTTCATAAATTCTAAAATACTAACATACTTTGATGGAGTCAGGCCAACATATTTTTATTGAGAGTAGAATAACATATTCTCCTAAAATGAACAAAGTTGGCATCTCTACTTGGAAGGTCTTAAAGTTAAGAAAGGAATGAAAGCATGGAGACAAAACTGCCAACCACAATCTGGGATTCTGTTAATAAAATACTGTAAAAGCATGACTAAGGTACTGCTTACATTTTGGTGGCACCATTGTCTTTCCCAGGAATAACATACATCTCATAATTAGCATACTACACAAAGAACCCTGACATTAAACCACGCTTTTTACTCCAAACTAAAACAGGCACTCAGGAAGAAATACTTATTACATCCTAAAGGCTTGAATGAAACACAAGGAAACATTTCTAGAACCTAAGAGCTGTGAGGGACTGAATATTTTTAGAAGAGGAGGGTTTCCCTATTTAGAGATATTTAAGCAGTACACTTTGTACTTTAACTTTCACACATACCTTCCCTTTCTTTCCTATAATCTCCTCCCACCCTCTACTCCTACCCCCATCCACCGGGCAGAAGGGTAAGAACAAATGATTGTTGAAGGATGTTCCAAATTTGAGCAAAGGTAGAATGTGGTACTGTTCCCAGGAAGAAATCCTCATTACAGTACACAAATTTCATGTGCAGTTAAGCTTTGAAGGACACAATTTGACCTATGAATTATCTAAACCCTACATATCAGGTTTATAGTAGGATTTGACCACAAACATAATTTCAGTCTTCACATATATGACTCTCAAATTATTATTCTATATTCCCTTCCACGCTGTTTAAGCCCTTCTATCAGAGATGGGAACCACATAGGGACATAAACCCCTCTCACTTCATCTTATTTAATTATAGCCAATTTTGAAAATCTTGAAAAGTAGAAGACTGGTTGCTGCCTTCTGCACAGTTCACAGATTGCGGCACTGTCAAGAGTTCAAGTCTTGTTGAACATTAAAATAACTGAAAGTAGTCACAGCTCTCCATTTGATACAGGAGTCTAACTTTGCTTGAAGGCTTCCAGTGGAAAGGAATGCAGTATCTTCAGAGGATAGTGCATCAATTTGGGGTTTGCCCTAAACGTCAGAAAGTAATTTCCAATAACTAAACCACATTTTGCTTCCTTGTAATTTCCAGACACCCCTCGCACCACCCCCCCAGCCCCGGCCCAAAGACACTAAAATAATGTTCAGGGGTGTCATCGAAAGAACCATCAAAAATCTCTTTTATTAAAAACTGAAATAATTTATCCATTTAAAGAATCAAAAACTTACCTAAAGATTTACTCTCTGCTGTCTGTTCGAGCTCTCTGAAAGCACTATATTTATCACCAGGCTCTATGATGAAAAGACAGAAGGTCAATTCAGGTTAGAAACCTTGAGATCACAGCTCAAGGAAGTGAGGTAGACAGCATTAACCAAACATAATGAACATGTGCCATAAGCACTTTACACATCTGCCACAGAAGGCCTCCACTAAAAACTAAGATTTACATTCACAGGTTTATGAATTTACAAACTGTTTTTACCTCCAAATGGAACACTATTTTCAGAGGACTTGCCAGCTGCAATTCCTTTAAACACAGCATATTTATCCATTGAAGCTGACGCTTTAGCTCCAGGAAGTGGCATCAACAAGGAAGGGGCACTAAAAGGGAAAAAGAAATATTTCTGAATGACTAGAACACTGAACCCTTCCCTTAGCATCAAGTAGAAGCTTAGAATTAAAATGGCAAACAGGTACCTAGTTAAAACCCAGGCCTCCCCACTTTAAAAGTTAGAAACTACATAAATAAATACCACAAATGACTAAAAACACCCTTTTACTTAAAAAAAAAAAATTGACATAATATCCAAGCAATAATTCTTTTCTTGATTACTTGAAGAGGGGTCAGATCCACACTGATCATCCAATCATCTCTTTAAGCCATAAAAACAATTGGAATGGCATTCATTGGAAATAGGTTGTCGTAGAATGATGACCTCCTGCAATTTTAACTTAAGGTCCATAACACTGCAAAAGTGAACTGCTCCAAATACGCATACTCAATATTTCAAAGTAAATGATGTTAACCTTGATATAAATTAATCTCTAAAATGAGTTCAGAATCTAGAGGTGGAATAGTTAAGATAAAAATCTATTTATGAAACGTTGTTCAAGCCAAGAGGTAAACTGTTCTTCTTTTGATCATATTGCATTGCTTACTGGCAGAAGTTCACACATCTGATAAGCAGCAGTACAGTTAATACAATTTGCATTTTTACAAGGATCACATCAGCGGTTCCAGAAGCTATCTGTAACGTAACAACAATCACCTCAAAATTAGATAAAGATACTTTTGCCTGTGGACATATTTCTTGCTAGACGGAAAAACAGTGTAATGAGTGGTATCTGTGTGGGAAATTCTTGGATGGCTTAAATATACACTATAAAAGCACTGCCTTTTTTTTTCTTATCAGACCCAGGCAGCTCCCTGGAAGAACAACTTTTACATATGAATGACTACATTCCACCACTAGTTTGTGTCATTCAATACTAGACACATAAGTTATATAAATGGATTTCTATTGAGTTCTTTGCCCTGGAGCAAAAATCTTTCCACAGTCATTTCAATCTTCTTATCAGCGGCCTACAAGCAAGGTGAAAAACCCAGCTCTTGCACATGCATGCTAATGGGGGTCCACAGCGCTTCAGGACTTAGTACTATCCAATACTACAATTTCACATCACTACCAAACAGCTGCTACATTTTTGATCTTGACAAATAGGTCATCATCTATACATTATAGGTGGATTTTTTAAAAGTTTCATAAATAATTAAACTACAATTCATTGAACAGAATGTTACATAGGAATAAAGGTAATTAATGTCTTAGGAAAAACCACAAAGTTGAATGATCTATTTGTTTTTCATGACCCACCAACTTTCTTTTAAAGCCCATTGGTAAAATCTTCTACTAAATGTGACATTTAACTGAATATTATTAATTTTAAAATTATTTTCAGAACTGAGGGGAGAAAAAGAGGATCTTCAGGGTAATGAAGTACTGCTGATTGAAGTCAACAAAATAAAATTCCATTCAAAAAAAGCTATGACTCAGACTGTAATTTTATGTATAATGAATAATTCATTCCAGTTCTTTCTCTGAAGTTATTATTTAAAAAAACTGTAATCACCATGAAAGTGTTTATGCCAGTTATATAAAGTAGCTATCTGTTCCAAACATGGAAACAGTTATTTCTACTCTTTAATACTAATGAAAGGTACTCAGTGAGAGAGGTATGTTGTTTTAAAATTTAAGAACCTGCATTCTCCTGACAGATAAGACTTGAGACAATCTGGCCACCAAAAAAAAGCATGTTGCTTTTTCGCTAGTGAACCCATTTATATTTTACAATCATTCCACGCAGCTGTGGTAGATGGTTTTACTCAGTTGCTCACTCTGCTAAATACACCCATTTAAAGAGCAAAATAAAACGAAGCAACTCCAAACCCCTATACCTTAATCCTTTTTGAACTATTCCACCCTCAGTGCCCCAGGTCAGTGCCCCGCACACAGTGAGTGTTTCCTGAAGGGATAAAGGAAGGGTGCTGCTGTCTGCCAGATCCCCTCTCATGCCGGCTCAAGTGCTGTCTCTCCTTTGACTCTGACATCCAGTTCAACACCGAGTCCAACCAATTTCTCACATACACACTTTTCAGCATCTGTCACTCTCAACTCAGAGTCCCTCTCCTCATCTCACAACAGGATTACCACGGCAGCTGAATCCACCCCACACACAGAGCAAGAATCACTTTCATCACGCCACTTATTTCTAAAATGCCTGACAGATTATGTCACAAATTATAAGGCATCCTGCAATCGGTGCCACCCTTAGCTAATGTCATTTTTTCACAGACTAACAATACTCTCCACTCCAGCCTACTTCTAACACCTTACTTGCCTTTTCATCTTCTCTGACAAATAATGCCCATTTTCTGCTTAAAAACACCGCCCAAAGTGGTCTCATCTAGGCTTAGCTATTCACATCGTGATTTAACAAATATCCTTCTAAAATAAACTCACCATACAGAACACAGATTATCATAAACTAGGGAATTCATTATATATGCACACACACACATTTAAAGACCAATTCTAAGAGAGTTTTATCAGGTAATATAAATACCCAGACAAAACTAAGCTTCTTTAGAGCAGGAACTGTGTTTTTTGCTTCTGTATTTCAAGTGCCTACTCCAATGTCTGGCATATAGCAGATGCTAAGCAAATGTTTCTGAATGAATAAACAAACAATGGATGTGGATTCTTAGACATAAGCAAAATGTTTTCAAGCAAGGAAAGCATGGAATAGTGAGGTCAGAACTAAAAAAGAAAATCTGCAAAGTATGGCTGTACATGAAAGTCAACTATTATGTGGAGATAATACCACACAAAATTGCTAACACCTCATATATCTCAGGTCTGACTAGCATCTTGAAACTTTCTATGCCCAAATGTTAATTTCATCTACTGAGGGAGTTTTTTCCCAGAGGAATGAATCACCAATTTGATAAATTTGGTTTATAACCTTCACACTACAACATACTCATCCAACAAACCTTTATTAATTATATATCTTGGGCTAAGTACTACAAATATAGACATGAAAGATTGTCTTCAGGTACTTAGCCTAGTGAGGGAAACAGTCAGGCAAACCAGTAATTTTAACCAGGGCACATGTTCATAAGGTACCATGGCAGTAGAGGGGGAGGGGCCCTTAACTCATCTTGGAGGTGGGGACTGATGGAAAGGGGTTAGTAAAAACTCCCTATATTAAACCAATTTTTGAAATGGAACTAGACTTAACCATAGAGAGAATTTCAGGTTGAAGAACACAGAATGCAAAAGGCCAGAAGCTTGCAAGAGCAAGGTCAGTTTGGAGTCGTCTAGGCACGGATGGAGTATAAGCCTCGAGGAAACGGCAACAGTCGCGAGTACGCAGGAGCAAGATCACACTCGGCCTTTTCCATGCCAAGCAGAGCTGACAGTTGACGGTTGTAAAGGAGAGGAAGGAGCCAAAAATAAATACCACGTTTCTGATTTGGTGACTGGATACGGTGATACGATTCACCAAGGAAGGGAATGATGATTTAACAAATTTTTATTTAGCTTTGAGTAGGAAAACAATGAATTTAATTTCATGCAGGTAATTTGAAATGCTGTGAGCTGTTCCGATATGTTCTACATAGCAGAACACATAAATTTTGTTCAAAAAAAGAGATCTGAGAAAGAAAGATTACTACGTGTCTATCTGATTAATAATACGTACGCTGATGCAGCAGGCTTGGGAAATTCCAGAACTTTACAGTCACACCCCTCATATGTTTCTTCTGTGTGTCATTTACATATGTCTGAAGTGTTCTTAAACTCAGGAGAATAATTCTTTCCCTAATTTTTAATTCTCTCTAATGCCTATCCCTTAGCTCTTGTTATAGTGTACATGAAGAAAGTGTTGACTAAGAGATAATCAATGGGTTAAAATGGAAAAGATGAATAAAATTGCACAAATAGGAACATAAGAGAAATAGAATATGTATCCTGATGAAAACAACTTCCAAAAATAACCAAAGAAATTCATATGGCTTACTCAAAGTTTTGTGTGTTCCACTACTCTGTGGAAGAAGTATCTAAACACCTTTAAAAAATGATGGAAAGGAGCCAGCCCTGGTGGTCTAGTGGTTAAGATTCAGCCCTCTCACTGCTGAGGCTGGGGTTCATTTCCTAGTCATGGAACCACACCAGCTGTCTGTCCATTGTTATACTGTGGCGGTGGCTCACACAGAGAACTAAACTAACAGCTAGGATACACAATCATGTATTGAAGCTTTAAAAAAAAAAAAAAAAAAGATGGAAAGGTGTTGACAATATACTGAATCAGTTACTGTACCTAAAAGTTAAGCTAGTACATAAAACATTAGAGAAATGTTTATAGAACTGTCTATGTGAACAAACAAATCTGAAGGCCTAAAAGCCACTGATCTCAACTTAAACATAAGAGAGACATGAATAAATAACCATATTTAGATTTCTGAATTATGATTTCTGTGGAAAATCAATAGGACATTATATTGCAAAAATAACAAATGATGTGCCCCTGCCTAAAAAAGCTTTTTCAACAGTTGAAGACCTGGATCATGAACAAGAACATGAAGTCGTCATTGTACAGGTGCACTCAGCTGTAATGAATCAGGTTTCGCACAGGCAAAAAAAAACACTGGCAAGCAGGTGTGTACCAGGAGGAAATGGTAGGAACTGAAGTTTCAGGTGGACAAGGGGGAGAGAAGTTTGAAGAGTAAAAGTATGAATAAAGAGGGAATAATCAAGGAAAGCATGAGAGTAAGGAGTCTGAATTCTTTTACTTATCCTGAAGCTTCTCATTGTGGATGCCTCTTTCTCAATTATTAAATACAATGTTAACTATATTCAACTCTTTTCTACCTGCTTCCATGCTGGGAACTACTTGTTTTTGAAGAAGCAGGCAACTCTTGGAAATCACTGAATGAGTCATCAAGGGATCCTGACTTAGAAGCATCTTGAAAATCCTGGAAGTCGTCATCTTCTGGTTTTACCACCTAGGTTTACAGAGAATATTTAAATAGAAAGCATCAAACTGATAAAATAGTGAGTAACAAATCTCCAATTGTCAACCTCAAAGACTACCTTTTAAATCTCCCCCTTTAGGTATGACTACCTAATTTCAGAAGAGCACCCTTTAGATATAACATCAACTCAAGTGCCTAAGGCAAGAATCCTGTTTTGTATTTTTAGATACTCTCTTGTACAAACAGTAAAAGATTGATTTAAAGAGCTCATCTATACAATTTTTAAATAGCTGAATCACAATTAATAGATTGAGAACCGGTCATCTTTAAAAAACATTTTATACACATTTGTAAATTACAAAAGTGATACAAGTTTGTTATAATTCATCACAGACATGTATAAACAGTGAACACTGACTCCTAATCCCATGCTCCAGAAATGAGTGCTGTTAACAGTTCACTGTTTTATAGAAAAATGAGCTTATACTATATCGTTTTGCACTTTAAAAAATGTAATTATGTACAATGGATATCTTTTCCATGCAGTACATGTAGATCTATCTCATTCATTTTAATGATCAAAAAGTTTACCACCGTATAGATGTACCAAAATTTATTTAACCTTTCTTCTTCTGATGGACATATAGCTATTTCTAATCTTTTACTCTAACAAACAATGCTACAACAAATATCCTTGTATATCCTTGCTAATTTGAGTTACTATTTCTGTGGCATAGATTCCTAATAGTGTGACTGCTAGGTCAGAAGACACAGACATTTAAAATTTTGATAGCTATTGTCAAACCTGCGTACAATACACTCTTTTCCCCACATTTTCACTGACACTACATATTATACGTTTCTAAAAATTTTTGCTAATATGAGAAGTGAAAAATAAACTGAAGCATTTTAATTTCAGGTTTAGCAGTTTCCTCAAAAGACACAGCCTAAGAATTTAATTAATTTTATTAAGCTTGATGTTCAAAATGTATATACTATAAAGAACTATAAACTTTTAGCCAAAACTCAAATATCTTAAGGTTTAAGAAATGTCTTCATGTTTTTTAAATAATAAAAAATTAAATTTTGGGGCCGGCCCCATGGCTTAGCGGTTAAGTGCGTGCGCTCCACTACTGGCGGCCCGGGTTCGAATCCCAGGCGTGCACCGACGCACCGCTTCTCCGGCCATGCTGAGGCCGCGTCCCACATACAGCAACTAGAAGGATGTGCAACTATGACGTACAACTATCTACTGGGGCTTTGGGGAAAAAAAAAAGGAGGAGGATTGGCAATAGATATTAGCTCAGAGCCGGTCTTCCTCAGCAAAAAAAGAGGAGGATTAGCACGGACTGATCTTCCTCAAAAAAAAAAAAAAAAAAATTTTAAATTTTGTATTGTTTTAATACTGTTTAATCCAGTAGTCTTCTCCACATCCTTGGAAAAAAAGTTGCCCAGATTCACTTCCAGGGATTATTTGGAATATGCACAGCTTCTCCATTTACCTGATTTGTAGGGTAAGTTGGCATGAAACCACTGGAAGCCTGGGCTGTAGCTCCCCCCACTGGTCCAACAAGGTTAATGCCCATGACTGGCTGTCCGAGGTTGAGGGGCATGGAGCCTGCAGGGCCTGAAGGCATCCCAGTCGGCTGACTCACCCCGGTAGACAAAGTCATAGGAAAGCCACTTAAAGTTGGAACAGGAGCCGCTGGGAACCGGTTTAAAGCATCAGGACTCATGGCAGGAACACCCCTCTGCACAGAACAGGAGGAAAATGGAAACATTTTAGGCGAACACAAACCACATACAATCTAAATCTGGCAAAGAGAGACCTAAACGTAAAATCTATAGCCCTGGTATGTTTCTACTCTGACTCTCCCAAAACTCATGAATTTGATACAAGAAAGTAAGTTATAAAGTTAATGTAAAGCTAATATTTAGCAAAGAAATGGCCAACACATATCAATTCTGACATTTTCACTCTCTGACAAGTTTGGTTAATTCACTATAATCAAATCATTTAAAATGATTTTGTAACATGAGAAAAATTGCTACCAGACCAAGAATACTTTATCTGTATCTAAGGAATTTTAAACAAGGACTTCAAAGAACAGAGAGAGTAATTTCATCTATTACTGACTAACTTTCAAGTTCAGAAGGGATACAGTTAGGCCAGAGAATGTTAATACATTAAACAATCTTTAAACAAAAGAATATTTTGTTAATATGCACATCATATAAATTGTATGTTTTTGAAGTTCTGTATGCTGAAAATAATCTATGTGTTAATGTACAAGGAGTTCTACAAGGTTGTAGTCAAAAAAGATTCATATTCTTTCAACATATATTGAAAAGTTATTTGATCTAACTTAAGAAACAATGTCTACCTGTGTTACTGCTATCATGGCGAGAACAGTGTAAAGCTCTTCTTTAGTAAGTTTGCCAGGTGTAGTTCGATTAGCTAAGGCCCATATCTGTCCAAGAGTTTCCCTGGGAAGTCCAGATGACATCAGAATGGGATAAAGTTTAGCAGTGTCTATTCCAGTTGGAGTCATTGTGGTTTCTAAAATTTTCTTATAGGCATCTATTAAAGGAAAGACCAGATTACAAACATAAATATACTATAAGCGATTGATCTTCTTTGTTATCATTGTTGTTTACACAAGAATAATCTTAAGTTAAACTGCTTTAATAGAACAGAAGCAATGTCAGGGTTTGAACTGCTGTAAAGATATTCAAGTGGAAATATCCAGCAGACAAGTAAGAGTCTGGAGCTTAGAAGAGAGGTTGGAGCTTGGTCCTAAAGATGAAGATTTGGGGCTAACGGCAAGAGAAAGTCTCATAATTCAGTAGAAGATAGTAACAACAATAAGATGGAGGTGGTATAAGCAGATGCTTTGGACTTTAAAAGAGAAGTTGTAGAGTAATGATGGTGGGAATAGCTTGAAAACAGCAGGGGGAAGCAAGAACTATACCAACACCATCTTCCTCCTGCCCCAATGAATTAGAGGCTATAAGAGAAAACATCACTGGGTAAGGTGCTACGGGAACAGAGCCTGCAGAGAAAGACACAGTTTCAGTTAAGGTGAGAAAGCAGAATAAATGTTTGAAAAAAGGGAGGGACTGTTGGCAAGTTTTTCGCAATAAAATGGGGTTTCCAAAGGACAAGGTGGCAAAGGCTGTTAGAGATAGAGTTGCCATATAAAACATAGGATGCCAATATTGCATGGGACATACTTACTAAACAATTATTTGCTGTTTATCTGAAATTCAAATTTAATTGGATGTTCTGTATGCTTATTTGCTAAATCTGGAAACCCTAGTTAGAGGAATTTTGGGGGATGAAAGTGGGTAGGGCTAATAAGGTAGACAGAGAAAAATGTTTAAAGCAACATTTTACATTGAGGATTTAAATATGGATTACAGGTTAGTAGGCTGGCCATAAGAACACATATCATGGCTAGGAAATTATGTATGCATATATGTTTGGAAGGAGGCGAGAGAAAGAAATATAAGCTGGTAGAAAAGGGATAGAACTCCAAAATACACCAAGATCTAGATTTTGTTTGTTTGGCTTGAAGACAGAGAGGAAGAAGAAAAGATGCAAACTGTCTAAAGGGCAGCTGGAAGAAAACCTATTATTTGTATGTACCATTGAAGTCCCATATGGTTTTGGGAAATCAGCCTTTCAATTAGTGACTATGTGATTATGATGTAAAGTAAGACATTATTGGTTTCTTCCAAAAAGAAGTTCAGCTCCAGGAATCTTCCATGAATTTCATTTAATTAAGTATAGAACAACTTTAGTTTATGACCAATCTAGAAAACTAAAGATCTGATGAAAGTTACTTTTAGTTTTCAAGGGGTTGGCAAAGTAGAGCAAACTGAACAAGTTACAATATACTAAGATTGATTAACATATGCTGCTATAATAGTCATTATTCTATGCACCATGGCTTAAATAGAATCAATTGAATACTACCGCGAAATGTGCACCTTAGTGATTTTTTTGGCTCACCACTAACAACATAGATAAAGAAAAAAGTAAACACAACCTTCCAATGTAGAAAAAGATGCCACTTGGTCTTCTGCTTCATGTAATATCACATGACAAGTCATAAGAAGAATATTTTTTAAAAATATAAGCTGAAGACCAAGAGTTAAAAAAATCACACTAAAGATAGTATATTCTTGATAAGTTATTAATAATCTACATAATAAGTATTTGATAATGTCTTTTAAAACATGATAAACCTAAGAAAAGCTTTTAGAAATAAAAGTATATGATGGTCAATAAAAGATTAAAGCAAAACATTTCTCCTGTATTTATATAGTTATTATACGAGAGACATCTTATATATGAATAGAACATTTCCATTTACAACATTTAAAGCAAAATATCCAAATAGGAATCCTAGACAAACAAGCTTTTTTACCTGGAACCAAATTCTCATTGTAAATCCAAGGAGGCATTCTGGGCTGAACAGGATCCTGTGAGGGAAACACTCCCACACCTAAAAGATAAGGAACATTATCTAGTGTATATAATGGTCCGTGAAGAAGACGGGGAAGTCACAGTGAGTCGGGGCTTTTTATAATAGCACTGGCTGGAGACACTAAAAAAAAAGTCACCAATACAACTAAAATATTTGGTTTCTAAACAGCTCTTGTACATTAACTATGCCCTAAAGAGTAAACTAAACAAAAATAAGATATACCAAATCGATATTCTGAATCATATGAGGCTTGCACCATTTCACATCTATTACAAATTAAAGGAAAAAACATGATAGACGGCGGTTTAAAAGTTATTATGTAAAAAAAATGTAATTGCAGCTCTAATAATGTTTCTTTGCCAAGTCTGATTTTTTTTTTTTTACCTGAATATGACACTGCTGCCTTACATGTACAGGAATTTTTTTTAATTATGCAGTAAAATATCCTCCAAAAGTTTGACCCCTAGGCTTTCACATTCTAATTCATCTCTGCAAGTTGAGTTTATAAAAATTTGGATCTTTTAGGCAGCGGTGTGTATGATTTATCTCAGAGAAGCAAAACTATCTTCTCATTGGTGACTTTTCCAGTTAAATTTTAACTTTTCAACCTTTATGGAAGAAGAGGAAGTGTAAGAGGAAAAAAAAGAGCTTTTATAAAATAAAAGGAAAAGAAATTTTAAATCAGGAATGATTCTGATTAAACAACTGGTTATCAAAATTTTTTAAAAAGGAACAACAGTGTGTTGAAAGAATTCAGAGCAAAATTGCAGGGTTAATTGGAAAAAGGAATGCATTAAATGTACTTCAAGCAAATTTCAATTAGCAATATCAAGCAGCATTCTTTTTAAGATTAATGCTTAAGGTGTTAGCAATTGAGCAACATTTGGTTAAATTAACTTTTCGTTGAATATGTCATGAGCTCACCACTCTCTTCAAAGGACAGGTTTTGGTCTGAAGTCTTTTCTGCCTCTGCAGTAGTGGCACCACTTACACGTCCATCTACAGCACCCCCGTTATTGGTCGTTAAACTGGGATGGTTCTTACTGGAACCTGGGACTAGGGCTTTGTGCCCAACTTCAGAAGTATTTAATTTAATTTGTTCCTGCCCAGATGTACTTATATCACAAGATACTAGGAGCTTCTCCTCCAAGGAAGGGCCTAAACAAACAGCACGAAGGATTATTTGTATATAAGCACAAATTTCTAATTTTTTCAACCATCCATTTCCACCCCCAGAGTCTAAAGGGAAGGCCCTGCCACGTATAATGTAAATTTTGAAATAATTCAATCACTACACACTTGTATAGGACTTGAGAGACTAATGACTTGAGAGAACTTAAACACTGTTATCTACGTTAATTCTCAAGAATTCTGAGACAGTAGGTAGAATGGTATAGCGGAAGGAGTATTATCTTAGAAATCTGGCAAGCTTCCATGACGCAGACACTTCCACTAACTATGGGGGAGACAGACTCTTGGCCAGTAACATCATCTCTGGGTCTGTTTCTATATCTGTCAGCTGAGAAAGTCTGACTAAGTACATGTCTGCTAAGATTGCTCTCAGCACTATTCTGTGTCAAGACAGAGTGTTAATGGCCACCCTCCCGCCATTATTTCACAAGTGATAAAACTGAGGTACAGAACTGTTTAAAGATTTGTCCAAGACCAAACTGATAGTAAATGGAGAACCTGTGCTTTTGACCCCCAAGTGCTCTATCATGGAACCAGAGAGAGCACTTTCTTTTTGGTAATTTTGTGTGTGTGTGTGTGTGTGTGTGTGTGTGTGTGTGTGTGTGTGTGTGAAGATGATCAGCCCTCAGCTAACATCTGCCAATCCTCCTCTTTTTGCTGAGGAAGACTGGCTCTGGGCTAACATCCGTGCCCATCTTCCTCTACTTTATATGGGATGTCACCACAGCATGGCTAGACAAGTGGTGCATCGGTGCGCGCCCGGGATCCAAACCCCGGCCGCCACAGCGGAGCGCGCGCACTTAACTGCTACGCCACCAGGCTGGCCCCGAGAGAGCACTTTCTCAGGCAGCTTTCCTGCCTCATTACCCTTAAGAAAATGATATTGGTGATTTTCCCAAACAAGAGTAATCTCCTGAAGAAATCAGTTTGTTTTTAAAGTTCTAAGGTGGTTTAAATAGCTCCTAATTTAGGAGCAAAAGTTTTAAGTCACTTTTCTGGAATGTGAGGTCCCCAGAATTTAAAAATCTAGGTTCTTATTTTGGTGAATTTCAATAGTACTCATATATTCAGGCACATGTTTCTTTGCCAACATCACTGTATTATTCTACTTATATAAGAAAAATAAATTATCCCAGATTATCCTCAGGATACTTTCATTAATAATCTAGGAGTTACATGCTTTCTGTACATTGTACGAGGCTGAAGCAGCAGAGAAATAAGGAACTTGCCCAAGGACACCATATAAGGCAAAAGACACTAGAATCAAACCTGGAGGGAGAGCCTGTGCTCCAGCCTTCTGTACATGCAACTGGCCAAGTGGGGTGGTGGGATGGAAAGACTGAAAAGGCTGGGAAGCGGAAGAAGGCCCACATGTGGGAACTTCAACTGGCCCCTGCATAAAGTCACTGAATTCTTCTTCATCAAGAAAGGCAGGTGATGGGGAGACAGTTTTAGCAGAATGAGATGATGTGGGATAATCTGCAAAATGGAAAATGGCAATGAAACACACAGAAATGAAAATCAACAGGGAAAAAGAAATCAAGATGGAGTACAATTCCAAAAGAATATACTGAAGCACGAATAGTGGAGGTGAACAAGAAATGACACGTAAACAACAGTCAAAGGGAATTACCAGACAATGAATGCAAAACACTTTGATGTCTATTTACACACATTCTTTTTTTTTTTGTCTTTTTAAAAAGAGGTTTTATAGCTATTTTGCATTTGGTCAAAAACAGAAAAATGTAAAACTCAAAATTTCTTTCCTTCTTTAATTAGGTTAGCACTACTTTTTCTCCCTGAGACCACTAATAATTTACATCAAAGTGGTGATTACTTTTGAAACCCAAGTGATCTGTTCACCCAGATAATATTCTCTCAAACCAATATACACCAGAAATAAGAAAACCTACCCATATGCTGCTGAATACATTTTGGACAGGTACGTACTCTGATGATTAAATTTCATTATGCCAGTAAGAAACATTGCACAATACATACTTGCAATTTTTGATGTGTCATGCCTAATCCATACACTTTGTATAGTTTACATTTCAGTAAAGTTGCCATATGAGGAATGAAAATTACACAAGACAACAAGAACATTAAACACATTACCACAGCAATACTTTCTTGTGAAAAGCATCAAAACTGGGACACTATATATAAGGCATTAAGTCAAACAACTCAACAGTCAATTTAAGAAAGTAAACCTTGACTGAGGACTATGTTTAAAAGATCTTTAGCTCTAAAGAAAATAAACACCACTGCGGCTTTTTACCGTTAAATGTGAGATTCACTTATGTCATAAACCTTCTCTACAGGAACCACATTTAATACAAGGCTCATTAACCATACTATTATTGTTGCTTCTTCACATTTTTAACTACTTTGAATTGCTTTAACATTTACTAAAGTCTAATGTCACAACGAGCAGTCTTTTTCTAAAAGGGGCTTTCATCTGAAAAATGGGGACACTACATACTTCCCTTCTGATCCGTGAAATAAAACCTGGAAGCACTGAAAGTTTTACGAAAGATGCAAAATGAATATGCAAAATTATTGCCTGAATTAATTTTGTTTAAAAAAGAAAAAAGCCATCCCATAATGAATTCCAACCCTCCCAATAATGGTTACTGAGAGTGTGGATTTAAGTTCTCACTTTGGGTTCTTAGACCGGTACTGGCAGAAAATAGTAATGGAAAACTGAGAGCTACTATGAATATTTTTTAAATAGACCCTCACTACTTACTAGCAATAAGGCTGCAAAGGCTAAACCAATGTTTATTTGCTTTTGACTGGAATTATGTTAATTCTCTGTGGTATATATTTTGGTTTACAAACTCTTGCAGCTGTACAGATGATTAATAAGAAGTATAAAAATTACGCTACAGGGCCGGCCCCGTGGCTTAGCGGTTAAGTGCGCGCGCTCCGCTGCTGGCGGCCCAGGTTCAGATCCAGGCGCGCACCAATGCACCACTTCTCTGGCCATGCTGAGGCCGCGTCCCACATACAGCAACTAGAAGGATGTACAGCTATGACATACAACTATTTACTGGGGCTTTGGGAGAAAAATAAATAAATAAAATTTTAAAAAAATAAAAAGAGTGTTTTAAAAAAACAAATTACGTGACAAATGCAGTTTGTATATTCAATATTATAAGATAAACAGTTGGGGGCTGGGGGAGGGGGGAATTAAAAGATGGCTTTGGTGGTAAAAAGGCCAGAAACTTTTTATACACTTTAGGCCTATTTTTAAGACCCTAACTGGAGAAGCTCTGGAAACTCCTTGGGTTTGCTTCAGAAAAATCTTTTTCTGGCTAAGCACGAAGCAGTTAACTAGCAACAGCTAACTGCATGCATGCTGACTGAACTCATAGGATTATTTGAACATCAAAACACCAGTTTATTATTTAACAATGAGTTTGTTAAACTACACCTGGTTGTCCATAAAGGGCATTCATTCTATATGGAAAGAACAGTGTTTGACCTAATAACGACCATTTCTCTCTGCTTTATTTTCCTTTTTCTAATTTCCATGCTGGGTCCAGTTTTAGCATTCCAAGTCTATTCTTAAATTACTTCTTGACTAGCTTAGTCAGCTCATAATTTTCATTTTTACATATGTTTTTCCTTTCTGAACTAAACCTGATTGCTAATATCCATTCTCTTTTCAATCTTGGTGTATACTTTACTTTGGGGCATATTTTTGGAATGATAATCTGAGTAAATAATCTAACAAGTAAAATTAATAGCACAGAGTCAAAGCTATCCCAGAAAGTCAAGAACTGGTTACTGTGCCAATATTAGATTATTCCCTCCTGATATCACCTGTAAAAGGTACTATAATACAAGAGTTTAAGATAAAATTTATCAATGTAATATATGCCAGTAGAAAATAGTATGTGGTTGGCTGAATGATTTATGTAAACTGTTCACCTGTTAATGGTATGTTATTCTTGAAATTAGCTGAGAATAAAATGTCAAAATATCAAATTAAAAAAAAGAACATGGTAACAGTCATGTAAAGACAAGACTCATTTCAACTGCTAAATATTCAAAACAAATGTAAAAAAACAAAAAATATCCCTTTACCCTGCTCTAAATAGGCACTTTTTTTTGCTTATCTGATGATAAATAATAATAAAAACTACTAAGAAATGTATTAAAGACACTAAAATGTCATGAGGATCATTATTAAACAGATGACTTTTTTAAAAGAGGGCATTAAAAACATTTGTAAGTTTAATCACACTGAATAAAATCTAGACTAGCTCATAAAAAGTAAAACTATTTTAAAACAACGAGAATAAAATGGTAAACTCCTTTATTACATTTGCTTTGAGTGAATGAATTTTACGAATGTTAACATACTCATTTATACAGAAGATTTACAAGTGAAGTTTTGTCATACTGACATTTACTAGACGACAAAGAGGTTTTATCCTCCCAAGACAGTTATCCAGACCAGAGCTCTTAACCCACAGTAAAATTTAAAATATCCAAATCTGTACTTCACGTGAAGGAAGAGTTTAGTACTGACTCTCCACACACACATAATGGTCAAACACACAGGGGCTATAAATCACCTTCCAGCAAAAGAAAATTTTACAATTAAAACTACCTGGTTTCTTAGGGTGCGATGCTGGAGTAGGGTGCATCTTAGCATCTCTGGAAAACCCATCTAAATTTCCTTTTATGGCTTCCAAAGCATCATCTCTACTCTTCTCTCCTGTCTAAGAGACAATAAATGTATGTATATTTCTTCACTTATCTCTTATTTCATCCTAAATCCTCCCAAATTAAAAGTGCAGATATTAGTCTACTTCCAGTAGAGTCATGCGTCGCTCAACGACGGAGATACTTTCTGAGAAATGAGTCATTAGATTTCGTTATTGTGCAAACATCACAGAGTGACCTAGATGGTATAACCTACTACACACCTAGGCTATATGCTACTAATCTTAAGGGACCACCATCGTATACACTGTCCGAGGGTGACCAAACGTCGTTATGTGGCACACGACTGTATTTTTACCACACACTTCTGACAGTGAATTCTTCAAGTCAGAAACACATTGATAAGTATATAAAACAAAGGCATAAAATGACACTCTATAGAATATAAAAATATTAAAAGGCTCATTTATAAATACTTTGAGATACAGCTGTTAGATATTAAGCATCCTGTATTAATGCTTCCTGAGAAGAAATTACAAACATGCCAATGGTAGTAAAAAAAGAGTTGAGAAGATAAGGGCTGATACCCCATTCTCCTCAACAAGAGAGTGTCTTTACAGAAAAAAGAAAAATCCTTCACTTTAGGATTTAGATAAACCATAATGAATCAACCACAGCCTCGGCTTGCGTTGGTGCCTAAACCACAAAACCCACTGAATGAGGGAGAAGAGGCACATGCAGGGTGTGTGTGTGGTGGTGGAGGGTGGCGGAATATATTACCTTGGGTTTCACACTACTCAGAAGTCTGAGCTTCTGCTTCTGCTCCTCAAACTGGCGTCTTTTTCTTTCTTCTTCTAAGAGCTTTTGCTGCTGTTCAAATCGTTTTCTGAAGGAAAAACAACCTAGTAAACAGCCAGCTTCGGGCATTATCAACTGTGTTATGTTCATATTTCCACTAACAATACTGAAATCATCAAAAGATGATATTCAACAATATCATCCTGCATTTCTAAAGCTAAACACTTCACTGCTAATTTTATCTAATTTTTTATGACAATCTAATTTCCCCACTATATTAATTTCAAAATATATGAAATGAGTCTAAAAATGATTTACCTAAATTATAGACATGAATCTATTTCTTGTCTAATTTGCAATGGGAGGAGACAAACTTTTGCATTCAAAAGTAATCTCAAAAAACAGGGAAGTAGACAAAATAAAAATACTCTTTGCTTTGCATATAAAAAAGAAACTTCCATTTGGGAAGGCAGTGTCATACGGGAGAAAGAACAATGGCTCTGGGAATCAGGAGGCCTGCACTTGGGTCCAGGCTTTGCAACTAACTGTGCAATGTGGACTGACAAGTTGCTTCATTTCTCTGGATGTCACTTTCCCTAAGATGTAAAATTAGATGGTTGAATTAGAGGATCTCTAAGGTCCCTTCTGGCTTTAAATTTATAATAAAAGTATTGTAAAGAGTTTTAAAGGCAACGTGACCGTTTGGCCTCAAATCTGCACCAGAGAACACTTGACAATTTTTAAAATAACTGCTATCATCTATCTTTATCCTCGAATCCTGAGGCTTCTTACTGCTGCTCTTCGGCAAACTGCTTCTGCATGTCTGGAGTGTACTGTGGGCCTGGAGGACGCATTCCCAGGAATGGTGCTTGTCCCAGGTAAGGCATTCCCGCTGCTGGCATTGGTCCCATTGGTATCCCTGCCTAGAAGAAATAGACACAGGCTTAAAAAACACAATTTCTCCTTTTAATTATTACAAAGCAAAACCGTAACGCCCATAAATTCTTTCCTAATTTTTTTTATTAATGAGCTATATAAATCCATTTGAATAAAAGATTCAAAGAACATAGGCTAAAATTGGAGAGCTCCCCTTAATATCTTGCCCCTTCCATTTCCATCACTGTCTTAGATGTGACCACTGCTAATAGTCTGAGGCTATGTGTGTGTATGGAAGCACACGCACACACACAAGTTACATTCTGCTGAGCTCACTAATCCAAACTCTTTGAGAAGAGGTATCATATATATCTTACATGTCTTTGTATTTTCAGCAACAGATAAGAGCCCGGCATATGGTAGTTATTCCACAAACGAGATTAAACATGCTCTTCCAATATGTATGATAGGATAATGAACATTTCGATGTTCATTATCACAGGCCTGATATCTGAACTTTTACAGAAAATAAAATATATTTAATCAATAATAAATGATGTATCAATACAACAGTATAAAGTTTACTTAAGTGTCCAGAAGTAAGAACAGTATTACACAATAGCTAATCACATAATCTAATATTAATAATGATGATGATGATGATGGTAATGGCTAATTTTTACTGAGTGAAAACTCTTCTATTCTTCAACCTTCTCCCTGAAAGGTTCCCCTTCTGTTCCCTAACTGAAACCTGGCTGTCCCCAGAAGACCTCTCATTTGGAGATTCCTGCTTCTCTTCCGCATTTCCTATAGATGGGGGAATATTCCTCTTGCTGCTTCTAGACCTTTTCTCCTCTCTCTTCCTTCAAAAACCTGAATGCATTTTAATTTTTTGCCTTGAGACTTCCTCATTTACTACTCTACATTGTTTATGTCATCTACAGACCCTCAGCTTCCTCACTCTTCAACTGAAGCCTATCTTCCATTTCACTCCTAAACTGCTCTTGGTGACGTCAATAATCACATGGATGACTCATCTGACACTGGCCTTTCAGGTCTGACCTCCTCACCACAATCATGTCCAACACCTCATTCCAGCTTCCCATTCCACAGCCAGACCCCTGATCATCAGCCCCAATACATGCATCATCTCCAAAATCTTGACTTTAGGCATCCCACCACCACCTATTCTTCTAGCTCACGTACTCCAGCAATTCTCTTATCTCATTAATACCTCCCATCCATTAATCTTATCACTTTTTCCACAGTCCATCACCTCATCACGTCCTTACTTCTCTTCTTGCTCAAGATTCCAGAGTTCAATATTAAATGCCCTCATAAACATCCTTAATCCCTTACCTCTCGCTTCCCTGGAATGGTCTCCTGGGAAACCTCATACCTGGTTAGAGTCAACTAACCACCTTCTCTTTATCCTTACACCAAAACCACTGAACCTTGCTGTAGAGAAAAATCTTGGGGATGCACTTTAAATTCTTGACTATAAATCTCAAATGGATCCCCAACACAGGCCAGTCTTATGAGGACACTTACTATGTAAGATTTCAATCCTTTGAAGTTTCTTGAGATTTGCTATGGCTCAGTATATGGTCAATTTTAATAAATACTTAAATAAAAACTTAATGTTTGCTTAAAAAGAAAGTGTACTTTGCAATTGCTGGGAACAGTGTCCTAGGAATAGTTATAATATAGGTATCATTTTATTGTGTTCCTGCCACATGCCGGCTATAGCATTAGGCATTTACATACATTATTCTCAATATATGTAAGATCATCAGAATTAGAGATATTTCTGATAATGATCAACAAGAACCCCTTAAAAATAAAACACACTTATGAAGCCCCTACTACGTTCCAGGGACTTTTCTAAGTGTTTTATATATATTAATTAATTTAATCCTTATAACAAACCTATGCAGTAGATGCTACTATTATTTTCATTTTACAGATGAGGAAATTGAAGCAGAAAATAGTTAAGTACCTTACTCATTGCTAGTAAGTGGCAGAGCCAAGATTAGAACCAGGCAGCTTATGGTTCCAAAATTCATGTTCTCCATCATTATGCTATGCTGCCTCTCCAATTACCAACAACCATTACGAAATTCAGACTCAAAAAAATTTTAATGTGTTTTTTGCATGTCTATTCATATGCTCAGACACATAGCCAATGTGAATAGTAGCAGCTTGGAAGGCTTAGGAATGGTTTCTAGGACTTTACAACTGGAGTTACAAGTAATATTGCTTAATTACTAACACTCTCTATTCTAAATCTTGGGTGGGGGGTGGCTATGTATACTTATTTTTAATCACAGTGTGCTTCTCTTGCTGCTAGAAATTAATACCATAGTTCTAGGATTACATTTCTTTTTTCTTTTTCCATCTGTAATTTATTTAAAATTATATATTTATATTATATATTTTATATTAGAAAAATTCCCTATTTTTTCCAGCTTTGAGATATAACTGACATATAACATTGTGTAAGTTTTAAAGTGTGCAACATGTTGACTTGACACACTTATATTGCAAAATGATTACCACCATAGCATTAGCTAACACCTCCATCACGTCACATTATTATTATTTCTTTTTTGTGGTGAGAGATTAAATTTCTTTTTAAATTTTGATTCAGTTTACCCAAGGAACATAAAACAGAAAAGAAACCACTCAGATCATATAGGCTAAAAGACGAAATAAGATATTCCACAAAAATAATAAATAATGAAAGAAGTAAAGGTGTTATTATAGCCACTGCCTTCCAATTTATAAAATTCTCTTCTTCAAGAAGATTCAAACTTGCTAAGTGGTATTTTGTGTTTCTCCTACTCCTGAAAAGTAAGTTTATATATTCGTACAGTCTAAGTTTATACATTCTTTTTTTTTTTTTAAAGATTTTATTTATTTATTTTTGCCCCCCAAAGCCCCAGTAGACAGTTGTAAGTCATAGCTGCACATCCTTCTAGTTGCTGTATGTGGGATGCGGCCTCAGCATGGCCGGAGAAGCGGTGCGTCTCTGCGCGCCCGGGATCTGAACCCGGGCCGCCAGCAGCGGAGCGTGCGCGCTTAACTGCTAAGCCACGGGGCCGGCCCTTATACATTCTTTTGAAATCTAGATAAACCAAAAGGTTAAGAGATACTAATCCTTAGTTATATACTGAGTGAATGACACAGCAAAAGAAATAACTCAGAAATCTGAGATACATCCAATAAACTACTAAAAAGACTAAAAATAAAGAAGCTCACCCCCAAGTTGAAAGATATTGAAGGCTACTGAAGATTTCAGTAAGTGGAGAGATATAATATGACAGTAAGATTAAAAGAGTGAAAATGTCAATTTCAATCAAAACTCCAACAGGTTTTACGAGGAATTTGACAATCTGATCTTAAAATTTATACTGAAGGGGAAAGGACCATGAACAGCTATAATTATTTAAAAGAAGAACAAGGAGGATCCACACTACCAGATATCAAGGCTTATTTTAGGCTAGAATAATTAAGACAGTAAGATATTTATTGATGCAGGGATAGACAGACATAGCAATGGGACAAATTGAAGAGCTCAGAAACTGATTCAAAGGATATAAAGAAATTTGATATTATAGGAGTAATCTTAGAAACCAATGGATAAAGAATGGACTATTGATAAATGATTTGGAAACAACTGGCTACTCAAATGGAAAATAATAAAATTAGACCCTTCAGGCTCACACTGATACCAAAAAACAATTCCAGGTAGGTTAAAGACCTATATACGAAACGAAACTTTAAATTTTTAAATAAGAAAATACAGGAGAATATCATTATGATCTTAGGATAGGCTTGTGTCTTTATGAGATAAAAAAGCTCAAACCATAAAAGACCTGATTTATCCATCTGACTTGACTTCTACAAAACATGACACCATGAACAAAATTAAAAGAGAAGCCAAAGTCTAGGAGGAGATACTGGCAACACAGATAACCACAAAGGTTAGAATTCAGAATATATAATGAACTCTTAAAAATTGATAAAATCAAAACAAATAGTAAAAAATTGGAGCAACTTAAATGTCCATCAATAGAAGAATACATATTCATACAACGGACTACTACACAGCAACTATATGAACAAACTTGGCATCACTCTATAACAGATAAATCTTAGGGAAAAACAATGTTAAATAAAAAAAATCAAATGCAGAAGGGTACACACTTATGTAAAATTTTAAAACCTAGAAAATATCATATAATGGTCATGAATATATAAACATATACAATAATAAAAGTATAAAAATACAAATGGGATCAATAAACACTGAATTCATGACAGTGATACCTATCTCTGGGGAAGCAGAGAGAGGGAACTATAACTATTGTTCAATTCTTTTAAAAAATGTGAAGCAAATATGGCATGTTAAAATTTGATGAAAGGATGATATGGCTGTCTATGTAGAAAATCCCAAAGAATCTAAAAAAAAAATCCTACAACTAGTAAGTGAGTTCAGCAAGGCTGCAGGTTACAAGACAAACATAGACAAACTGATTTTATTTCTATATACCAGCAATGAACACATGACACTGAAATTAAAAAAATAAACTGCTATTTACAATTACTCAAAAGAATGAAATACTTAGATGTAAATCTAACAAAACATTTATAGGACTTGTATACTGAAAATTATACAATGTTGACAAAAGAAATCAAAGACCTAAACAAGTGGAGAGACATACCACACATATATTGGAAGAATCTACATATTAAAGAAGTCAATTTCCCCCAAACTGATATAAAGGTTTAACATAATCCCTATCAAAACTCCAGCAAGAGTTTTTGTAGATATAGACAACATTATTCTAAAATTTATATGAAAAGGCAGAGGAACTAGAATAGTTAAAACAATTTTGACAAGAAGAACAACATGGGAAGAATCAGTTCTATAAAGCTATGGAGACTGAACCAGTAATCAAAATCTCCCCACAATGAAAAGTCCTGGATATGATGGCTTTGCTGGTGAATTCTACCAAACATTTAAAGAAGAACTAATAGCAATTCTTCTCAAACGTTTCTGAAAAATTGAAGGGAAGGAAAATTTCCTAACTCATAATTCTATGAGGCCAGCATAACCCTGATACCAAAGCCAGAAAGGAAAACTACAAACCAATATTTCTTATGAACACTGGTGCAAAAATCCTCAACAAAATACCAGCAAACAGAATTCAGCAGCATACTGAAAGAATTATACACCATGATTAACTGGGATTTATCCCTGGAATACAGGGATGATTCAACCAATGAAAATTGATCACTGTAATACACCACATTAACAGAATGAAGGGAAAAAAACCCCACATGATCATTTCAATTGATGCAGAAAAAGCACTTGACAAAAATAAACACCTTTTTGTGACAAAAACACTCAACAAACTAGGAACAGAAAAAAACTACCCCAACACAGTAAAGGTCATATATGAAAAACCCAAATGAACATTGTACTCAATGGTCAAAGACTGAAAGCTTTTCCTCTAAGATTAGGAACTAGACAAGGATGCCCACTTTCATCACTTCCATTCAACATACTAGTGGAAGTTCTAGCCAGAGCAATTAGGTAAAAAAAAAAAAAAAAGTGAATAGAAGCCATCCAAATTGGGAAGGAAGAAGTAAAATTATCTCTGTTTGCAGATGATATGATCTTATATGTAGAAAATCATTAAGACTCCACAAAAAAGCTGTTAGAACTAATAAATGAATTCAGCAAAGTAGCAGGATACAAAGTCAACACACAAAAATTAGTTATATTTGTATACACTAACAATGAACAATCTGAAAAAGAAATTATAAAAATCCCATTTAGAATAGCATCTAAAAGAATAAAATACTTAAGAATTAACTAAACCAAGGAGGTAAAACTGTACAATGAAAACTACAAAACATTGCTGAAAGAAATTAAAGACATAAATAAATAGAAAGACAATCCATGTTCATGAATGGAAAATTTAATATTGTTAAAATGTCAACATTACCCAAAGTGATCTACAGATTCAATGCAATCTCTACCAAAATTCTAATGACGTTTTTTACAAAAACAGAAAAACCCATCCTAAAAATCATATGGAATCTCAAGGGACGCCAAATAGCCAAAACAATCTTGAAAAAGAAGAACCAAACTGGAAGACTCCGCTTCCTGATTTCAAAACCTACTACAAAGCTGCAGTAATGAAAATAGTGTGGTACTGGGGCTGGCCCAGTGGCATAGTGGCATAGTGGCACCCTGATCTTGGACTTCTAGCCTTCAGAACTGTGAAAAATAAACCTCTGTTGTTTATAAACTACCCAATCTCTGGCATTTTGTTACAGCAGCCCAAAAGGACTAAGAAAACAAGCTACAGATCGGGGGAAGATATTTGCAAACCACATATCCAACAAAGGACTAGTATGTAGAATATATAAAGAATTCTCAAAACTCAACAGTAAAATACAAAAAAATCCAATTAGAAAATGGACAAAAGCACAAAGAAACATTTCTCTGAAGAGACTGTAACGGTGACAAACAAGCACATGAAAAGATGTTCAACATCATTAGTGTTAAAAAAAAAACCTAAAATAGTGGCCACCGTTTGAATGTACCTCCAGACCAAACACTCACATAACCAAATGTAACACTGTCCTGACTTCCCTGAAATGCCTACTCTGACCTTAAACAAAACTTAAGCTTTCTTTAGGTCAGCACGACCTTCCAGTTTCCTAATCAGCTACAAACAATAAGCTTATGCCATGAAAAGCAATGTAAGTTTCTAGTAACCAATCACAATAGAAAACAATGTACTCATTCATGCTTTGTAAACTGAATTGTAACTGCTGAAAATGAACTTCCAACTACTGTCAGTTTCAAGTCTCCCCATTGGTGAACAGTGTTTTTCTCACTCAATAAACTATTCACATCAAGTAAAGCTCTCTGAATTTTCTTTTGACATTAGCCATTAGGTAAATTAAAATCACAATGAGATACTACAACACACCTATCAGAATGGCTAAAATAAAAATGACACCACCACCAAATGCTAGCAAGGATGCAGAGAAACTAGCTCACTCACATATTGCTGGTGGGAATGTAAATTGGTACAGCTATTCTGGAAAACAGTTTGGAGGCTTCTTTAAAAACTAAATATCCAACTACCATGCCACCCAGCAATTACACTCCTAGGCATTTATCCCAGAGAAATGAAGACTTATGTTCACACAAAAACTTCTATTCTTTACAGCCAAAAACTAGAAATAGCCCAGGTGTCCTTCAATGGGTGAATGGTTAAACAAACTTAGTACATCCAGACCATGGACTACTACTCAGCAACAAAAAAGAATAAAATAATGATATATCCAATGACTTGGGTGAATCTCAAGGGAATTATGCTGAGCAAAAAAAGTCAATCACAAAGGGTTAGTGATTCAATTTAGATAACATTCTTGAAATCACAAAATTATAGAAATGGGGAACATATTAGTAATGGCCAAGGGTTGGGGGAAGGGCGTGCCGTGGGAGGGAAATAAGTACGGCTATAAAATGGCAACACAGGGGAGCCTTGGGGTGATGGGAATGTTCTGTATCTTGACTGTAGCGATATCAATATCCTGGTTGTGATATTTTACTATAGTTCTGCAAGTTGTTACGATTGGGGGAACTAGGTAAAGGATCTCTTTGTATTATTTCTTACATACACGTGAATATACATTTATCTCAAAATAAAAAGCTTAACTAAAAATGTTTTGATAAAGCCATGCAATTGGCTCACACATGTTCATCATATATTCTACTTTCACTTATATGTTTGAAATATTTCAGGATAATAGTTTTAAATTTTATTGTAAATCTTGTGGAGTGTTTTCTTTTTATGAGTTTTGGAGAGTGAAGAACTATGTGGCAACCAAGACTATTTTTCATCTTTGACTTTTATCTGAAAATGTACCCTTCAAAGATTTAAGGGATGACTAAAGAATAATGTGTTTTTTTCTCACACAAGTCTGTGGTTGGTTAGAGCTACTGAGTTTGGGATAAAAAATAAGATCTGAATGAGTTTCTGCTTTAAGAATAGTGAGCAGCTTCCAAGCAGCATAATGTCGGTCAGGAAGATTAAAGGTTAAAGAAAAGATTTTAGCTTCTTTATTTTAGAATCATTAATTCTAAGCTCCTGATACTCAGGGAAATTATTTGGGGGATATCAAATATGATAGTTTACTTTTTTATTGTTGCTCTGCATGTTAGAGATTCTTACTGTTTTTGGTTGTTCCAAACTCTTTAAAAACATTTTTCAGATAATTACGTAAGTCATAAAACAATGTTTAGTGTGAAAATCAATGATTTAAAAATTGTATCAGTTGTTAAGATTCAGCAGTAAGCTTACTAAATCTTAATTAAAAAGTAAATTGTTTCCAGTTATTTGCTGCCCTTACGCTAAGAGGATTACGCATCCCTATGTGGTTTGCACACCTCCTGGTCCACTCCCTGGTGATGCTTGTTTGGGCCACATTACTTTGGTGAGCCGAAGTGACTGATAAACGCTACCTCTGAGAGAAAGCTTTAAAAGACATCACAGATCACAGGATTTGGCCATTTCTTTTCTCTACGCCAAGAGTCTGGGATGTCCTAGGTAAGAGTCTCAGGATAGAGAGAACATGCAGTTGAGTCAGAGCCAACCATTACAGGACACATTACAAATGAGAAATAAACCTCTGTTTTTGTAAGTCACTGAGATTCTGAGATTGTTGTTTCTGCAACATAACCTAGTGAAAGTTGAGTATTATGGATTTAAAACCTATAAAAGGTCAATTTATTCCCATTTTCTTCCTACTAGAGATGAATAAAAAATGACTATGGAAGTCATTCTTTACATATAACGTAGAAGCTTTATTTGCTTAAATGACTTCAACAAAACCATGGTTTCAACTTAAATTCTGATTGTAAACTCCCAATGTTACTTATTTATAAATATATACACATGCTATTGTACTAATATACTGTATACGTGATAAAACACAGAGAAATAGCAAATTTTAAATAATTAGGTAAAAATGAAATATATGGCATTTAAAATATTTATCAACAGTACAAAAACTCTTTTTGTTCTGGCTTATTTGTGAATGAATTTTTTTTTTTTAATAATACTATTAACACTTTGGATTCAGCCATTCAAAGGCTGACACCTGGATTCAGTTTATTTGGTTACTTGGTTTAAAACGGATATCATAGCTGAAGAAGATAATTTACAAAGATATGGAGATGCAAATGGAAGCAGCCCTTTCTTGGGCTGGACTTAGCTAAATCATGATACTAGCAATTTCATTCACCAATTAAAAAAAAGAAAAAAATGTAACATTGTTTGGTTTAATCTGTACTCCCTGTCTATGATCATGACCAGTTATGCGGGGACACGCTTAGCACGACAGCAGGAAAACTTTTTTCAACTCTCCTACAACTCTCCTACATTCAGATTCCCTTGTATGTTTTGTTTTAAGTGTTATTAATTTTTAATATAATCCTTCCTTTTTTAAAATTTAAAACTTATAGAAAGTTTGGAAGGTTTATAAACTCAAGTAAGTAACAGTATTTAACTAGGGTTTGGTAATGTTGTTTTGATTCATCATATTTATGTATTTTTTGGTTACCCTCTGTTTATAATGAAGAAATGAAGATTTTCTATTTACTTTAGCAATATAAAGATTCCTTTTAGAATCTGTTAAAAAATCTAACCAATTAAAATGTTAATTAAATAATACATGGCAAAAATCATGGAGGTGATACTTAAATGGGAATAAAAATATTACTTATAGAGTTGTTATGAGGACTGAATGATATAATGCACACAATGAGTACAGCTCATGTAAACAACAAAAGTGGTTAATATTATTACTGATCGTTAGTATTATTCCAGAAAACGTTTTGGCCAGAAACAGGGGTTGTGAGACAATGAAAGCATGGAAACATAGTCACATGCATATCAAAAACAACACGAAATAATGCTGTGCCACTTGAAAGAGCATTCCTGACGTTAACGTTAAGAAATAAAAATTTCTTGCCACTCCCTGCTCACTGTGAGCCAGGTGCAACGCTAAGCGCTTGATATAATTCCTTCATTCAATCCTTTCTACAACCATGCCAGCAAGGTATGATTACAACCCTGCTCTACAGGTAAGGGGCAAAGCTGGGATTTGAACTCAGGTCTGTTTGACACCAAAATTCATACATTTTTCTTTAATTCCCCTCTCCCCATCTCCGCTTCTGTGGCTGCTCCTCTTCAATCTCCTATGTTGGCAACTTTAAACGCTGAAATCCTGAAGGCTCTATCCTGCATGGTTTTCCCCATCTACAGTGTTCTTCGATGTTCCAGTCCACCCCTATGGCATCAAATACCTTCTGTATGTGGCAGATTCCCAGATCTATAATTTTCAACCTAGAGTGAAAAGTCTTGAGTTCCAGGTCAGCTTATTAAATCATCTCTGGACAGCCCCACTTGAATGTTTCATGGGTTCTTCAAAGTGAACAACGTGTACCAGCAAACAATCGCCTCCAGTGTTTCTTTTATTAATAAATGACACCCCTAGTCAGTTGCTTATGCAGAAAATGAGGAATCAATTTGATACTGCCTTCTATTTTCAACATCCAATCATTCAGCAAGTCTTACTGACTTAATTTCCTAAATAGCTCTCAAAAACATCTATGTCTCCATCACTGCTACCACCCTAATTTAAGCCAACAACTCAGCCTTTCATGATTCTCCTTACATCCACTTTTGCTCTCCTCTCTCCCTCCAATCATTCTCCAATCAGCAGTCAGAATGATCTTTTTGATAAACAAATCTGATTGTGTCATTCCACTGCTTTAAACTATTCAATGGCTCCCTAATGCTCTTAAGAGAGAATTCAACATATAATACAGTTAAGTATAGACGTAATGAAGACTTAGGTTCAAATCCGGACCTGCTATGCTCTCTGAGCATCCTCACAAAGCTTCCGTTTCCTCATCAGAAAAATGGAGATACCATCTCTTTAAAAAGTTGTTATAGGGACTATAAGAGATAATTCAAGATAAAGAAGGCTCCGAGCCTTTCAGTGACACTGTTCCTTTCATGAGAATAGTGCTACTACTTCTAACAATGTTGCTTCATGGCATCAGGTCCCTGAATTTTCCAAGATGTCATTCTAAAATTCTTCTAAGCTAGTAGTCAAATGAAGACACAAAATTTTCCTTAAATGATTTATCTTGATTTTTTTCACTCTTATGAACATATATTCATTTTATTTTGAAGAAAGCCACCTAAGATACAGAATACACTTATTTCTAAATACAATATTAAGCTCCTAGTATGTAGGTCTTAGGTTGTAGACACACAACAACAAATAATAACTTTGTAAACCAGTGGCTACAGAAGCAATACCTGCATAGCAATAGGTCCTTGGGACATTTGAGAGCTGTAATTCATTCCTATCATGCCTTGCATATTAGGCTGCATAACAGACACCACAGGAAATCCTTGTTGCTGCATCGGCATCAGGCCTGCTGAAAAACATAAAGGTATCATTAAAGGCAATGTGTTTTAAAGTGTATTTTCTTAAAACCATAAGTACCTAAAGGACTTATTACTTGGGAGGCGGAAAAAGCACAGGCTCTGGAGTGAGACAGACTTGATATGAATTCCAACTCCATCATTTACTTAGCTATGCGATCTCAGGCAAGTTACAAAACTTCATCTGTAAAATGAAGATAATAATACCTGTTAACACTACAGAATTTTGGGGCATACTTAAATAATTATGCATAATTACGCATGGCCTAATTGTGATATTTGGCCTTCGAGATGGCCCCCAGCAATCTCTGCCTCTTGGTATTCATACCCTTGTCATGCTCTCCCACATTGAATAGGGGTGACCAGCACAGCCAACAGGATAGTGTGGAAATGACAGTGTGTAACTTCCAAGGCTAGTTCTTAAAAACCACTGCAGCTTCCTCCTTGCTCTCTGGATCACCTGCTCTGGGGAAAGCCACCGCCACATCGCGAGAATACTCAAGCAGTCCTACGGAGAATCCATGTGGCAAGGAACCCAAACCTCTCACCAAAAGGCAGTACAAATTTGCCATCTGTGTGAGTGAGCCATCTTGGAAACACACCTTCTAGCCCCAACAAACCTTTAGATGACTACAGCCCTGGCTGACATCTTCACTGTAATCTCTGTGGCCCTGAGCCAAACCACCCAGTAAAGCCACTCCCAGATACCTGACCCACAGATACAGTGTGAAATAATAAATTGTTTATTTTTTTAAGTTTTGGGGTAATTTTTCATGCAGCATCAGATAACTAATACAACAGTGATCAAGAGCATGAACTCTGGGACGCCAACAAAAATGTCATTTATGAGCTTTGGGACCTTGAGCAACTTGCTTAACTTCTTTCTGTGCCTCGGTTTCTCATGTGTAGAACTGTTTAATACCTAATATGCTTGAAGAAATGATATTCCTCTTCTCTTTCCTTACATGAATAGTTAATAAAACAGCCATCACCATGCAAAGTATACAATGCAATGGCAGGAAAACTACCATGAAAGTATGATTGAGAGTACAGTATCTCCCAGAGTTTTCCAATGAAGTATTCCCAAGAGCAGAAGAGAATGAAGATACATCCCTTTGGGGATTTAATAAATACTAAATGCCTGCTATATTTTAGGCACCATTCTAGATACTTGGTATATAACAAGGAATAAAACAAAACCTCTCAATAGCCTGAATACGAATTTCAATCTAACGTTGCATTTTACCATATATTACATCTATGTCGGTTCTACTATAAGGAGCTTTTAATCAAATTTTGATTAAAAAAAATTAAAGTATACCATGTTTACCTTGTGGGTTCTGCGTATCTTCAAGGTTATTTATACATAGTTTAATTTCAGAAGCATAGACATCCACATTTGTAGGTAACATTTATTAGTGGAAAGCTATCCATTTATTCATTCATTTATTCAAATATTGGAGGGCCTACTCCATGCCAGGCACCATTATAGGGACACGGCAGCCAACAAAACCAGGTCTTTGCCTTCATGGAACTTACACTGTTAATTAGGGGAGACAGACAATAAAACAATAAGTGCATGTCAGGTGGTGATAAGACCTAGGGCAACAAATACAGCAGGGTACGGGAGAAAGGGAGAGTCAGGGGAAAGAGTGGCTGCTATTTCACAGTCAGAAAAGGTTTCACCAATGGGGTGGCATTTAAGCAAGGACTTGAAGGAAGTAAGGGAGCGAGCCATGTGGATATCTGGGATGAGTATTCGAGACAAAGGAATACCAAATGCAAAGGCCTTGAGGTGTCAGGGTCAATTAGAATGCACAGACTGAATATAACCATAGTAAGACATTTTCCCTCTTATCTTTTTGGATCTAAAGTTTTATTTTAATTAATTTTATTTAATTATTGAATGGGTAACTCAAGTATTTGGTACATTTAAAGGCATAAAAGTATACACAGTGAAAAATAAGTCTCATTTCTCTCCTGTCTTCTGTTCACCTACTCATGATCTTGTGGCCACTCTTGCTGTCAGTTTCTTGTATATGCTTTCAGAAATAATCCATGCATAATTTAAAGCCTTCAAATGATCAAAAAGTCCACTCAAACATACTTTGTAAAAAGAAAAAAATCTCAAAAACAACCACAAATTCCAGAATAAAATATGTCAGGCAATCTTTTGGGCTCTCTTCTTGTCCTGTTCCTTTGCTCCATATGTAGATTTTTACTTGAAAGTTTATAAGAATGCAAAATAATAAGCCATGATAATGAACACATAACTCTGTAATGCCTTCCTAAAGAACAAAAGATCTCAAAGCATTTGATCTAAATCTGGGACACATCTACTGACGTATATGTTAAATAATGCATACATGTGAGCACAATGAAAAGAATACAACTGACCCTTGGAAAAATGTACCTGAAACTCAACCTCCGTCACCGATTATAAAGGGAGACAAGGTCAGTATGAGCCACTGACCACCTGCTACTGAGCTGCTCTTTATCTCTCATCTCCACTGGTGACCTAGGAGTCTCTGTTTCTCTAGCAAGTCTACCATAACCAGTCAACACTGGCTTTGTGAGAAGGGCCAGTTTTCAGAAGCAGCTTGGTGTGTGGAGAGGAGGGGAGTACACTGGAGTGGGAGAAGTGAGCAGAAAGAAGAGAAGGGCAGGCATATTCTTCCTCCAGTGTTGTGTCCCACTGGCATAGCAGCATGAGTCATGATTATGTCCCTTCACCACTGTTTCTTCAAGACAAAGCTAGAACTGATATTGGTGGCCCCTTGTCTGAAACCAAGAGCAAACGGATATACCTAGGGGAGAAACTGTTAGGCTAAAACTGCGACTTAAAACAGTTTAAACTGAATCAGAATATGTGATCTCTTATGTACATAATTATAGTAAGACCAAATTCATATAGAGAAAACATGGTACAGTAGTCCCACCTTATCTGCAGGAGATACGTTCCAAGACCCCCAGTGGACGCCTGACCCCACTATAGTACCAAATTCTATATATACGATGTTTTTCCTATACATACATACCTATTTAGTTTAATTTATAAATTAGGCACAGTAAGAGATTAACAATAACTAATAATAAAATAGAACAATTATAACAACATACTCTAATAAAAGTTACCGGAGATATTAACAACCTCAGCATATGATTGTTTTCTTTCCTTAAGTTGAGAACTTGCACCTTTTCACTTAAAGGAAGTACTTTACAGCTTCTCTTTGGCATATCCAAAGTGCCAGCATCACTACCCTGCACTTTAGGGCCATTATTAAACAAAATAAGGGTTACTTGAACATAAGCACTGCAATATCATGATAGCCGATCTGATAACCCAGATGGGTACCAACTGACTAACAGGTGGGTAGCAAATACAGCATGGATACACTGGACAAAGGAAAGATGCACGTCCCCAGTGGGATGCAGTGGGATGGTGTAAGATTTCATTGAGCTACTCAAAACAGTGCGCAATTTAAAACTTAACGAATTGTGTATTTCTGGCGTATTCCATTTCATATTTCCAGACTACAGTTGACTGGGTAAATGAAACCACAGAAAGTGAAACCTGTGGATAAGGGGGGCCAACTGTAGTATAAAATAACTAAAGAGGTTCATTTTTTCATTCAACAAACATCTATAGGGACCCTATTATTTTCTATCAGCATGCTGGGTGCTAGAGACACTGATGGGCATAAGGCAGAAATAGCCCCTGCCCTATGGAGCTAATGAGCTAGGAGAAGACTAGATAGGAGGAAGATGTCATTTGGAGAATTACAGCTCATTTCATTTTTGTCACCTGTTCTTTAATACTCTTGTCCTGAAAGTCTCCTTCATCTCGAGGTTAAAGAATACTCTGTCAATATAATGTTTAAATAAATTTGGGAGAAATGAGGAATGATTCTTATTATTCCCCAAATTACACAATTTTTGAGAAATTTTAAGAGTAACTGTCATATAGGTTCAAGACTACAGGAAAATTTTACTATATTTGGCAGCAATAGAATTTTTTATACCCACTTAATCCCCAAATTCAGAAACATAATAGTGAAAAATAAAAGTTCAAAACTTAAGCTTTCACATACCTTGAGGAGGTCTTATTCCACCTGCAACGGGAAACATGAAGCTGAAAACAGAACAAAAATACATTGAGATTTTCATATGTACAAAGATTTCAAGTAAAACGTAATTTTTTACATAAATGAAAGAATTATAGACAGGGCCCTGGCATTGGTTCTGCAGTACAATGATGAATTATCCAATAGCAATACAGGATGCGTAACAGCTAGCATGTTACTGTAGGAGGAAAATTTTTGAACTAGAAGACAGAAGACCTTGAAACTAGTCCTGGTTCTGTAACTGTGTGACTTCCCTGGATTCCAATTTCCCCATCCATAAAAGAAGAGAGTTGGATTAGATTCAATTCAGTGAACATTTACTGAGTGCTTACTACACAAAAGGAGTGAATTAGCTCAGAGTCTCGTTGAAGACACAGACACAGACAAATCACTTTAACATAGGATAGGACGTGCTAAGTGCTGTGAGAGGTCTAAAATACTAACAGAGACAAGAAGAAGTAGACAAATCTGATGGGTTATATGTTGGGAAGTTTTGTGGAGGTATCTTTTGAGCTGAATCTTAAAGAGAGGCATATTATAATAGCTTGAGCAAACCTCTGAGGTCAGAGCTGTAGGGGTGTTCAGAGAAATGATTTAAGGTTGTATATAAGATATAGGATTAGAAAAGTAAGCAGATTGTAGAGGGCCTTTAAAATGTTGAATTTTATTTGAATATTATACAAAGTTGCCAGAGATTTTTTTTAATTGTGGCAAAATATACCTAACATAAAATTTTACCATTTTAATTATTTTTAAGCATACAGTTCAGTGGCATTAAGCACATTCACAATGTTGGTCACCCATCACCATGATCCACTTCCAGAACTTTTTTATTATTCCAAATAGAAACTCTGTACCCATTAAACAATAACTCTCCTTTCCTCCCTCCCTCCAACACCCTGTAGCTACTACTGTACTTTTTGTCTCTATGAATTGGCCTATTCTAGCTACCTCATATTAAGTGGAATCATACAATACTCATCCTTTTGTATCTGGCTTATTTCATTTAACATGACGTTTTCAAGGTTCATCTATGTTGTAGCACGTATGAGAATTTCGTTCCCTTTTATGGCTGAATAATACTCCCTTGTATGTATATACCACATTTTCTTTATCCATTCATCCGTTGACGGACAGATTTCCACCTTTTGGCTGTTGTGAATAAAGCTGCTGTGAACATTTGGTATACAAGTATCTATTTGAGTCCTTCTTCAATTCTTTTGGGTATATACCCAGGAGTGGTAATTCCATGCTTACTTTTTAAGAAAATGCCAAACTGTTTTCACAGCAGCTGCACCATTTTACATTCCCACTAGCAATGCACAAAGGTTCCAATTTCTCCACATCCTCACCAACACTTGTTATTTTCTGTTTTTTTGATCGCAGTTATCCTAATGTGTATGAAATGGTATGTCATTGTGATTTGGATCTGCATTTCTCTGTCAGAGGTTTTAAGTAGGAGAGTGAAATGATCAGAAATGTACTTTAGGTTTCCCTGGTAACAGAGTACGGCAGAGAAGACTTGAAGTAAAAAGAACTAGCTAAGAAACTATCACAATAATCTTAATGAGATGAAAAGGGCCATAACCAGAGTATGGGAATGGAAAAGAAGAAGTGAATGAAAGCTATTTAAAAGGAGGAATCAACAAGACTTGGCAACTGCCAGGATAGGGAACAGTAGTGAAAAAGGAGAAATAGCTGAAGATGATGCTGAGATTTTGAGCCTGAGCAACTGCAACAACGGTGATGCTGTTTACTGAAAACAGGAACCCAATGTGAGTACATTTGGGGTGAAAGGTGGTAGGAGTGGGTCCACGAAGAGCAATCTAACAGAGAATCAGAAAAGTAACTCAAGCTCAGGAGAAGGGTCTAGATCAATCTAGCTAGGCTCTTTTAAACAAAGGTTAAAAAAAAAAAGCTCTGGGGGCTGGCCCCGTGGCATAGCAGTTAAGTGCGCGTGCTCCGCTGCTGGTGGCCTGGGTTCGGATCCCAGGCACGCACCAATGCACCGCTTGTCAGGCCATGCTGTGGCGGCGTCCGGCACAAAGTAGAGGAAGATGGGCATGGGTGTTAGCTCAGGGCCAGTCTTCCTCAGCAAAAAGAGGAGGATTGGCACAGATGTTAGCTCAGGGCTGATCTTCCTCACAAAAAAAAAAAAATAAAAAATAAAAAGCTCTGGTTGTGGATGAAATAAGCAAGGGAATGTGTATATATAGTGAGAAGACAACAAAGGACAACCTTGGAGAATTCTTGTAGTGGAAACTGAGTAGGGAATGGTCACTGAGAACCAAGGTAGCTGGTTATAATTGAGGAAGGACCACATTTCAGAAAGAAGGTAGTAGTTACCAGTGTCTAATGCTGTAGACAAGCTGAACAGAATGAGGATTAATCAATAAAGATCACTGCTTTTGAAAATGGTGATCTCTGAGTGAACAGTCTCAACAGAGGAAGAGGACAGGACCTGTAGGCAGAAAGATTTAGGATACAGAAGATACACTTAGTGACTGATAAAACAAGGTTTCTGAGGGAATGGGATTAACACAGCAAGGTAGCAAAAGGGATCTGCTTTGAAAAGGAAGAGGGACTTCTTTCTCTGAGACTGGAGGAAAGGAAAATGGGACAAATCAAGGAAGAAAAACTCTGAGCGGGCAAAGCTCTTAATCTGGGAGTCAAGGATCTGAAAGGGGTTTCTGGAAAGTCTTTAGAGAGGCTAGTGAAATCCAGGAATTGTATGCCAAATTGATGTGTCTTTGCATTTTTCTATTGCACAACACCCCTCTTCCCAGGAAAAAGGCTAAATAAAAACCAACATTAGAGTCTTAGCTCTAGCTCTAATATTTCAATTTAAAAAAAATTTGTAAGGTGGTTTAAAAAGTTCTAGTTAGACCTCTATCTGGTTATGTGCTATTTACAGTCTTGTAAAGGATCTGAACCCTTAACAAATTCTGGAGGCCTGTACAGGAATTCAAGCAGGCCTGCACTCAAAGAGAGGCCTGAATAGAGAACAGCTTTTTGGAAGTGCATACAAGATGTATTAACTAAGTAATGTGTTAACTGGATAACATTTGGTAGTACTCAATTTTTTTAAAAGCTACTCATATATTAAGATTTATAAACTTAGGAGCGATGCATTTAAGTAATTAACCTGTTGAGACTTTTCAAAATCAGTCTTAAAGATTACAATTACTAATATGGCTTAGGGGCTAAGTAAAAACTTGGAACTCGAGTAATATTTTTTTTCCAGCTCTGCCATAAAGTAACCGTGAAGCTCTATGCAATCCCCTTTGCCACCCTGTCCTGTTTCCCCTCTGTCAAATGAGGACACAGAACCGAAAGTTCACCAAGGTCCCAACTAAGACAACCAAACAGACAAGAATAGACATATAGACGTAAAAGATTACTCCGAAAACATCAACAAAAACTAAATCCAGAACATTACTGACAAGTATGACTTACTCTAGCCATTATTTAGCAACCCAAACTACTTAGCGACCTATGTACCATTCATAAGATTCTCTGAAATGCTTAGACGACTAATATCAACATGCTTAAAGACTAGTTAGACAAGAAGCTAAGTAAGACATCGATAAGACAGCAAAAATTTGGCAAAAAGCTGGGCAAGATGACCAACAATTTGATTTCAAAAGTAAAACCACTCTTTATTACTGATGTCCTAGTAGGAAAGCAGAAGTGTGAGCTCTACTTGTCTCATGCCTACCTCATTCACCCTTCCTTTTCAGTTACCTTTGCTACTAACCTAGACGAGCCTTCACGTCCCAGGCCTGGACTCCAACAAGACTTCCTAATGGATCTCCCACCTCCAGACGGCTTCTCACGCAGCTCCTACAGCACAGGTGAGGTGCATCTTCCTAAAGCACCACTTGATAAGGCTACTCCTGGCCTTAGAAAACTATGTAATGATTTCCTCTTAAATTGAATTTCCTTAGTTTATATTCAAGGCCCGCCCCAGCTTTAGCATAACTTTTTCAGTTTTAACTCATAAAACTCTTCTCTCCCACTCAGTGCCACGGTCCACGTGGCCTAGTGTTCACTAGGCCTTCCCATCTCTATGACAACCTCCTGACCGCTTCCTCTTCCTCCAAATGAGGCCCAGCTGAAATACCTCTTCTTTGCCTTCAGTGTAGCTTGAATCCACAAATATTTACAGAATGTTTCCTATGTGTTAGAAGCAGTGGAAGATGAAAAGGTGAGGAAGGCTTTAAGGAGCTTATAAAAGAGCAGGAAAAAAACAGACAAGTTCACAAACGATAATATCCCAAAAGGATACAAACTAATCAAGATCTTTCAACTCTCTTTTTTTGGCTACACTTGACTTTAAAAAAAAAAAATTATACTTCTCATCTCTTGGGTAAATTTGCCGTTTATACAACTCTACCATTTATTCTAAAGTAGCCCATTCAAGATATCAATCAAAAGTAGGCTAATATCAATCAAGTTGGAAAATGCCATTGCTTTCTGTTTAATCTCTTAGAACAGAGACAAGTATCTAATATGAGAAATTATAATTCACAGATTTTCTCCATTAAAAGCTGAGGGAGGCTGCCTGGTTCTTTTTCTTTTTCCCTAAAATATACGCAGGCTACCACAATGTTAGCTTCCTTATAAAATAACCTCAAGCCCTCACCCCTGCTTTCTAAAAACCATAACATTCTTTCTTTACTGAGCATACAGCGGCTCAGCCTCAGAAAGTTTCCAATATATGCAACATTTACCATACATTTTTCAAGGTAAGGATCATTTAACCACTTTTCTCTCCCATGTATCCTCTAGAGTTTTGTTTTTTTTTTTCCTAAGATTTTATTTATTCATTTTTTTCCCCCCAAAGTCCCAGTAGATAGTTGCATGTCATAGGTTCACATCCTTCTAGCCGCTGTACGTGGGACCTGGCCCCGGGTTGCACGGAGAAGTGGTGCCTCGGGGCGCGCCCGGGATCCGAACCCGGGCCGCCAGCATCAGAGCGCGCGCACTTAACCACTAAGCCACGGAGCCGGCCCTCCTCTAGAGTTTTAGAATACTGATGTTACAACCAAATTTTACAGAGGAAAGAAATTTTAAAATCAATCACTTCAATTTCTATCACAATTCAGGCCATATTTATAAGAAAAAATTTGTGTCCATGAACCCATGAAGCTAAAATACTATGAACTAAGGGAAATGATCCGCTCAACATTCTGCACCTGAGGTCCTCCCTACCAAAATACTGAAACCCCAAATCCAAATACCAAAAAGCCTGGGCCTAGCATACCAAATTCTTTTATTTTTTCCCAAAACTTGGTGCCAAGATTAATCATATACTTGATCAAATCAATGCCACCCAGGAACATTTTAGAGACTGTCATCCCATATAAAAAAGAAACAGAGGGGCCGGCCCAGCGGCACAAGCGGTTAAGTGCGCGCGCTCCACTGCGGCGGCCCAGGGTTCCCCGGTTGGAATCCCGGGCGTGCACGGACACACCGCTTGTCAAGCCATGCTGTGGCGGCATCCCATGTGAAGTGGAGGAAGATGGGCATGGATGTAAGCCCAGGGTCAGTCTTCCTCAGCAAAAAGAGGAGGATTGGCAGATGTTAGCTCAGGGCCGATCTTCCTCACAAAAAAAAAAAAAGAAGAAAAAGAAACAGAGATTTGTCTTCTCCAGCCAGAAACTGACTTATATCAAGTATTCATGAAAAACTCTAATGAAACAGTAGAAAATAAAAAACAAAAGAGAAAACAGCTTTAAATTTAAAACGTGTAGAGGAAATGAAAAATAAACCACTTGTGTGTGGCCCCATTTAACAGAGACTGCTCTTTTCTCTTAGCGTATATATATGCACCTGCAGGAGGTGATAACTTGAAAAACTTGACACTTTTACAGTGTTCATGACTCCAAAACTAAAACATCGCATATCAGAAAAGTAACACTTTGTTTTCCAAAAACAATTTAGGATGCTGAAGATAAAAAGCTAATTTTATCTCCAAATATGTGCAGTATGCGTTGGCTAACAAAACAAAATTAGACTAGGCAATTAGAGAAGTGGAGTGAAAACTTCCCAGAATAAAACATTTCCTTAAATGATAAACTTGTCAAACTGCAAAGGTTCACCTCCTTTATTGTTCTGGGTATGAGGACCACAGGCAATTATTTGTTGAAAATGACAGGGGGCAGATCTGTTTAAGGGCTAAGTAATAAGTCTGGAAGCTTTGTTCTAATAACTGCGTGACTGTGTTTAGCAACGAACTGTTGTTTTTTAATACGGAGACAAGGCTTAAGAGTTATGTCTACAGGAGTTCTATTCACTAATTCAAAGGTCTTCAGATTTTCCTGTTTCTCGTGTGTGGAGGAAATAAATAAAAAGGACAGGACGCTCTAAAAGGGAAAAAGACAAATAGTACACATCTTGGAAACAGTTCTCCAGCTTTGTGACCAGATTTTTCAGAGCCTTCCCTACAGTATCCCTGGTCAAGCCCTGGGAAAGGGAAGTCTTTGGCCGCTTCAATCCAGCCAGGGCTAGAAGGGAGGCGTCGGGGTTCCTCCCGTGCCGCCCCCCGAGCGGACCCTCACCTTCCCCTCTCCTTCCCCTCTCCCGCTCCCCGCACTGGGCGCGCGCGCTCCCCGCTCGGCTCCAGCAGCCAGTGCCCCTGAGCCTGGAAGACAGGAGTCGGGCGCCCGGGCTCCATCCGCCCCTTCGGCCTAGGTCCCCGGAGGACGACCCTTCTCCCGCAGCCCCAAGGAAAAGGCGTCGAAGCGGGCGAAAACCGCCACAACCGCCCAACACCCCTCGCCGCGGCGAGACCGACCCTGCATCGGCGGACGGGCCCCGGCCCAGCCCTGCGCACCCACCTGCTTCCCCCGGCCGCCCCCGCGCCAGCTCCCGCGGCCCCGCCGCCGCCAGCTCCCGCTCCCGGCCGCAGCGCCATCTTGCTCCCGGCCTGCCGCCGCCACCTTCCGAGCAGCTGTCAGATGAACACAGTCGCTTCCGGGGCAAGCGCCAGGCCCCACCTCGCCGCGGACTGGGCGGCTGGGCGGGGTCGTGCGCCCACGTGACTCTGCGCGCCCCGGGAGGAGCGGCGAGCCCCCGTCACGTGAGCTGGGGGCCCCGCAGGTGCAATTCTACTTCTGGGGCTGGTGGGGCGGTCTCAGGCCCGGCTGCGGGGAGCTGATTCATTCTCTGGCTAGGCCCTGGAGGGCCCAAGTGGCAGTCGAGCGGCAAGGCGTCGTCGTTCCTCCGTTTGGAAAACCATCATCTTGGTTAGTGGAAAAGAATAGATTGAGTCCTGTTTTTTAAACTGGATGGTGGGTAGGCAGGCGTTCTTTTATTGTTACTCTTTACACATGAAGAATAGATGGATCCTGAATGCCTCTTTGATAGCTTCACAGGGCCCATTAGTGATCAGCTCTCTCCACTTTTTCTCTGAAATTGGGCAGCTTCGTTTTGGTACCCATCCCAAAAACTGAAGGTATTTAAAATTTTAGTAAACCAATAGACCCAATCCACGTATAAAACCTCTAGGGTGCACAACTCTTGTGTTTGGTTCTGATATCGTGCCACCCAGTAATCCATTTTTCCTGTACTTGCAAGCAGGGGCAAAGCAGTGGTGTTTGGAAAGCAGTTCATAATTACTCTGAACCTATCTGGGTATGTATTTACTGTGTTTTTCCTAATCAAACTACTGTCAGTAAAATAACATAAAAGTTGAATGTAAACTTTTTCAAGTCCTCAAGTAGAGTTTGCTTACTAGCAAGTAATGGATTAATTATAATTAGCTTTATCTTTCACTCTTGCCTCAGGGCGTTTACAGGGAAACAATGTGTAATAATTGTTATTTATTGGGCACAAATCACTGGTCAGGAACTTTACTGTGTTTTTTCAAATCCTCGTGTTCCTAAGAGTTACTATTGGCATTTTACTGATTAGAAGACCAAGGTTAAAAGAAGTAATTTGCCCAAGTCATTCAGCTGCAAAGCAGCAGGGCCAGGATTCAAACCCAGGTGTTTGACTTCAAAGTCCTTGCTGATTTCACTAGAGCCAGCTATTCAATTATCATGTGTTCTTTTTCATAATTGTCTACTAATTTCATTCCTCCCCTTCTTTGGGTGAAGCCGAAATTTGTGTAGCAGATAGTTCCAACTGATATAAAGGCACTAAATTCACTATGAATCTGTTGACAAACCAAGTTGATACAGGTTTATGTAGCCACTTTTATTTAAGGATGGTTGGTTACACAGGGGAAGATATGAAATAAGAGGAAATAAAGTTAAATGAAGGGAGTATATCAAGGATCATAGAAGATATGATCTCTGTTTCTGCCTGGAATACTTTGTTCTCTTTTGCCAATTGATTCCTAGCAAGACTGAGCTCAACATGTCAGCCCTCCATGACGCCTCCAGTCTGGGTGCGATGCCCTTCTGTGATGCTTCAGCCTTGTGGCCTTATGTCTGACACAGCATTTGCCACACTATTTGTTCCTTTACTGTAAGAGCAGGGACTGTGTTATCAAGCCCTGTATTCCTAACCAAATATACAGTGATTGTTTAAGGAAAATTTCTTGTGAATTTACGACGTGTCAGGCACAGTGCTAGGTACTTCTCCTCTTGAGACATGGTTGGTATTACCCCCAATTTCATAATTGAAAAAGCCAAAGCTCTGAGAAATTAAAGAACTCATTCAGTCTTACAGCTGGCAAATGGGTGGCACCAGTACATCTTCCTCCAGAATATATATTGAATCAAGGATCTGTTTGCAACAACAAACAAAATCATGTGCTTGCATGTTTTGCATCTTGTAGCAATAGGTCTCCATTTACATAAATTCTCAAGATGAACAATTTTTATCCCATCAAAATATTCAAATTGGAGTCTACCTGTCCTGACTCTAGAATAAAAGGCTGAGAATAAAGGAAATAAATAAGTTTAATTTAAATGATGTTGAGAAAAGGTTATCTATATTACAGTATTGTGGTAGTATTGATAATAGCATTCATGTCAGCTATCATTCTAAGTTCCTTACATGTATGAAGTCGATTTTTTATTTCACTGTACAAAACTAGCAACAGAAAAATCTAACAGTGAACAGTCTCCACCAGTGTATAATCATAATCCTTTACCTTTGGCAGAGACCTGCTTACTAAATGGATGAAGGGCCATAAAGCCTCAGGAAAGGTAAGCTGTAAGAGAACAGAGCCAGAGGTGTATCAAGTAATAGGAACATTCTTCCTTATCGGGATAAAACGTTTATCAGTTTTCAAGCATCGTCATCTTGAATGGAAAAAGACAGGAAAGGCATGGTTAAAGGATGGAAAATGAAGAAAGGGAGAGAATGATTATGAGCTACCTTAGCAATGAGGTGTAAAGATATTTCATAGACCAAAGAATTTAAAATCCTAGGGAATTTGAATAACCAGCCACAGAAGAGGCATCTCTTTATTGTGGCTCATACCACAAAAGACCATCAGCAAATTAGGAAATGGTAAAATAGAGTGCAGTAGGTTTCTTCTTGGAAGACAGCATGTGCTGCTGCTTGTCCATCCAAAATAAAAAGGGGGGTGGGGTGGGAAGGGAAATTCAATCTCAAAGCTTTACTTTGAAATTTGGTTCCAGATGCCTCTCCACAGCATACATCTCACCTTCCTTCACACTTGAAGGAAAAAATCCTTAAGAGTTCACCACATTTGGGTGTTGTTATTTTTAGCATAAGCTTTTGTTCTTCTATAAGAAGTATCTCTCTGGATTCAAACCACAGAAATGTCCATGAATGTTATTTCCATTGTATAATCATTTAAAAGTCACCTACAAATTGTAATTTGACATGATACACTTGGTAGTTTAGAATCATTTTTCACCAGTCCCATGTTCTTGCAGCTGATTTCAAATGTTTGGTACACGTGATTATAATAAGACTTGAAGTATTCCATGAAAACAACATTCACACTGGGACCATAAAATTATATTTCTGTATAGTCTTTTAAAAAGTCTGTTTTTTTTGGCTGGGGGGGGGACGGGGCAGCCCGGTGGCGCAAGCAGTTAAGTGCGCGTGCTCTGCTGCGGCGGCCTGGGGTTCGCCGGTTCAGATCCTGGGCACGCACCGATGCACTGCTTGTCAGGCCATGCTGTGGCGGCGTCCCATATAAAGTGGAGGAAGATGGGCATGGATGTTAGCCCAGGGCCAGTCTTCCTCAGCAATAAGAGGAGGATTGGCAGATGTTAGCTCAGGGCTGATCTTCCTCAAAAAAAAAAAAAAGTCTGTTTTTAACTTTTGTCTTCAGGAGATACTTTCTTCTTGCTGTTCTGACCAGTGACCTTTTTCCTGTGACAAGGAAAGAAAGGGAAGTTAAATCAGAAATTCTAGTTATATGTACTTTCTAAAACTCTACCAGTTCAATAAATATTTACTGAAACCTACTGTACTGTCAAGTACAGGAGGATGCACTAGGAACACAAAGATGCATTAGACACAGTCTCTGCCCTGTAGAAAACCACAATCACCTAGGCGAGGCAGAAAAGTCACAAAAAACTACACTACAACATGCTATGAAAGACAGATTCTGATCCCAACCTCATAACAACTGTTCACATTAAGTGCTAGATAACTGTTATAAGTGCTTTATATGTATCAACTTGGATCATCTTCCTGACTTATGAAGAAGACTCTATTATTATTCTCATTTTACAGATGAAGAAAATGAGGCAGAGTGGCTGAGTAACTTGCTGATCCTCACATACTGGTAATAAATGTTAAACATGAACCCCAACTGTCTGATTTTAGAATCTGGTGAATAGTGAATGCCATGAATTAAGTAATAACACAGGAAAAGGAAAAAAGTTTTGAGAAAATAATCAATGTTTGCATACTATAGTATAGTAATACAGAGTTCTTAGATGCATATTAACTCAATCATCAACCAACCCTGAGTGGCAGAGTTGGTATTATTTACATAATTATTTCCATTATATATTAGGGGGAAAAAAGCTTAGAGAGATGAAGTGACTTGTCTGAAGTCACAAAGGCAAAGTAGGGATTAGAGCCAGTTCTTCTGGCTCCAAATCCAGTTTTTCCCACTACTACACCACGTTGAGTTTGTGGTGCCTGAAGTGAGGTCCACTAGGCAACAGGATTCAGATTTATAGCTCAGTCGAGAAGCTGAGGCTGAAATAAACTTAAGAATTATCAGCATAAAGGTATGAGCTGGGGCTACAAGTGTGCGTTGAATCATTAAAAGAACATCCCAATGGAGAGGGGGGCTAGAGTCAGATCAAGTGTTGTTTGTATGCTATGTTAAGAAGTATGGCCTTTAAATGTGAAGAAAATAGAGAGAGAACCAAAGCATCTTAAGCAGAGAGCTTATGTGACAAGATTTATACCAAGTGTCCTCAAAATCTTAATGCAGCTTTAAGTTTTAATAACCTCAGAAGTATAAATGCTACAAACTTACAAAAATCAACATTTAAAGTATAATTGTTTAAAATATTGATGTTTCTTATTAAAATTTAACATAGCTACCATCTTATGCTCTAATTGACTTTTGCCCTTTGTAAAAACTCATCAGCTGCTGCTCAGTGCCTGAAAGGATTGCATTTGTAATCCTAGCTTTAAGATTACCCAAAGAACGAGGTTCTGATGCATGTACAACAGTTGGGATACAGCCCACCACAAGAAAGTCTACTGAGACAGATCAGGTGACCAAGGTGGCCACCACCTTCTCTACCAAGCCACTACTCTAAGCGTCACCCAGTGACTGTTGCCACAAAAAATTAGAATAAAAAACTTCTATTTTATGTAAAAACTTTTCTCTAATTTTTTTCAGGTATACTAATTTCCTTTTCCTAACTTCAGGAAAGGGGTCCCATTTTATAGTCATTCATGTACCTTACTACCATCAAGTACGTGGCATGATGATAGGTAGGAAAATGTAAGAAAATGCCTACATTTTATATATATTGACTGGTACTGGTAGAATTTGAAGAGTGTCATTTTCCTTAAATAGTGAGACGCGCAGTACTGTTCAGAATATTTTAACCTACCCCTATCAAAACATGTAGCTTCCTAGCAGTACTGGGCGAAAAAGGTAGTCCTGTGAAAAAATCTACACTTTAAAGTCCTCAGAGAACTCAGTTAAACCACTACAAATTTACCCAAGTAATACTTTTTAGAGGTGTTACAATGTGCTTCAGAATAAGCCTAAGATTACACTGAAATCCTGCCCAGAATATGGAGCACAAGGAAGACTCCATCAACGTGAGTCACTAATCCTCACTATTGGCCTCAGTAGTATGTCCTGATGCAGGTTGTGTGGAGACAGTGGGCAGTGCAATTCTAACTCACACTGAACTGAAATCATATTTTCAAATGGAAAAAAACAGATCATTAATATACAGATACAGAAAAATTCCAAGATCAAATCATCCAAGACCCCAAATCATAGGCGACCGAGGATATACTGCTTTTATTACATTCTATAATGGACTGTAGATCTATCAATTCTACTTCTAAAAATGTATCCTCAGGAAAAATAATGCTTACTATAACTATATGATGGAGTCAAACAGCAACTTTTCTCACCACATACTTACCGTTTATCCTTAGCTTTTTCTAAGAAATATTTTGGAGTTGTACTAATACTCTCCCTTTCCAATGGCTTCTTAATCATCTTTTTCTTTTGTTTGCTGCAAGTTACAAAGTAAGAGGAAAGAATTAAATTAAGTGCAACTTAATTTAAAAGCTAAAGCTAAAACCAGTTTTGATTCTTGACCACAAAATTCATTTTTTATCCACTTACAGGTTTACAATGATACTGTATCCACTTTAATATACTAGATTACCTAATAGCATTTAGAGGAGTAACCCAAAGGATGATAAATTCAATCAATTTTTTTAAAAAGGCACTGATTATGATTAAAGTATGTCCAATGTCAACCTTATATCCTATGCCAACAAGCATTAGAGTTTGATTTTGGCCAATTAACTGCTTTTTACCAATTTTATTAACTAAAATTCTAAGCATATTTCACTCACGTTGAATAATTTTTTAAAAATCTGAATACTTAAAATTTCAAGATGAAAAAACTGGCAATGAAAGAACATACAGTATTCACAAATATTTAAAAGGAAAGTTTTTATCTTGAAATCTTCTATAAGTAAAATTGTTAGAACTATAACGTGTAAGAGTATGAAAGCAGGAATGTATATGCAAAGAGAGAGAGAGAGAGAAGCTCCAGGTAAATTCAAGATTGTACCTTAGTAGTTTTTGGAAGCCTTTTATGTATTCTGGTACAGGACATCCGGCCTGCTGTATAACATTGGCAACGCTGAAAAAGATACCCATAAACATAAATTTGTATCTTATCAAACTGATGTTTATGTACTTAAACCCTCTGCACAATACAAGAGGAACTAAAATTACACAAACAAGAAAGTAATCCAGTAAAGTGTTCTGATATATTATCAATTATCTCCAGATATAATCCCATTGGATTACTGAGAGAACTATGCCCTGGAGTGAAAGTGATGCATTGTTGAATAATTTTAGATAGCAGCTATTTCTACACATTTATCAAGCCCTAAAAAGCTACTAAGCCCAATCTTGGATGATACACTGACTGAAACAGAGTGAAACTTAAATTTATTAAATGATAGTGCCTACCATGGGCTTGGCATTGTCTTAAGCTTTTCATGTACAGTAACTTATTCAATCCTCACAACAACCTTTTGTAGTAGATACTCTCGTTATCCCCACTTCCCAGAAGGAAAACTGAGAAGCATAGTTATGCGGATATGGGGGTCATCAGATTCACATGCTTGTAGTTGCTAAGGAGACCTTGGGTGAAGCTAGGCTGTTGGAATATACTCCCCCACACATGCACATGTGAAAGTCTGCTCAAAGCAAAACCAAGGCTGACAGAGCCAAGGCGCAGAGGCACAAATCCAAAACTTCCCCAAAACTGATAAAGAGATCAAAGTATAAACTGCCCTGGGCTATAACTCAATTTCATTTGTTAGAAATGTGAAGCACTATCAGTTATCATCAGACTAAAATTACTGTAGGCAGCCCAAATGCAGGAAATTCAGCTTCTATATTAAAATCTATGATGATGGGTTACTTTAAGACCAGAGATTCTAAAAGTATATCACATGTCACCCAATCTTCAAAGGGCTGGCTACAGCTGAATAATATTGGAGTGTATTACTAAAATAGTTTTTCCTGGGACTGAATATAAAACTCCACCTGCCCCTAAGAGTAATGGGAAGGATGCACCATGGCAAGAGATAATTTTGACTGGGCTGAAGAGATCAGGGGTTAACTTGAAACAATTCACTAATCCAAAAACCTTACTATTACATTGTGAGTAATATCAACTGATGGCTATGGGAGAATCCTGTGAGTCTGAAACTTAATGAACATTCCATTATGAATATTTCCAAATTCTAATAATGGAAGGGCAAAAACAAGGCCCTTTGATCATTTTTCCTTTTCTCATGGCTAAAATTTGGTTGACTAATACCATAACAGAATTTGGGACACATTCTATAATTATCTGTGAAGTGTGTATACATAGAAGAATAATGAAGCAATCTTGCCAACTTAATACTAAGTTATTTTTCCTAATTTACCTTCTTAATAATGGTTTATCATCTTCAGTGAAAAATGTAATAGCTTTTCCTTTATGCCCTGCTCTTCCAGTTCGACCTAAGAGAAATCAGACCATTAAAAAAACACTTTTTTCCAGAAAGGAAACGTCAAGATTCACATATAAATGTCACTGGATTTTCACAGCACTAAAGAATGAGTATTTTTGAAGGAACAGCAGAGGTCCTAACATAGGTGTGTGGGGTTCCGGGGGTGGGGTATGGTGGGAGAAGAGACAACTCACCTATCCTGTGGATATATTCCACTGAGCTGGTTGGAAAGTCATAGTTGATCACCAAGTTCACACCTTTAAAATCAATCCCTCTGGCTAGCAAGGCTGTGCAAATGAGAACCCAGATTTTTCCTGCTCTGAAGCTGTGGACTGTGTTATCTCTCTGGTTAAGAAAACATACATTAAATGTCTTAGCACCACTCTAGGAATGGAAAACAAGTACTACATAAATTTAATGCCATTATTTTTGAAAGTATACATTTGACTTTACCTGTTGCTGTGTTCTGTCTGCATGAATAACGTCCACATTAATACCTTCATAGATAAGCTCATGAAAAAGTTCTTTAGCCCTTTCAATGGACTGAACAAAAACTAGAACAGGTGGATTGAAACCCTAAAAGAAGGCAAAAATCAGCATACATAACCCATAATTAAGAATACAATCACAGTATTTCATATGATTTTAGTTCATAAGAGAACCCAATTCAACTTAGTGTACTTTTCATTGCCAAATGTCTTGGGCCAGGGGTCTAAATCTGCCCCCATCTTCCTCACCATCCACTCTCTACTCAACTTGAACTGTAATTTCCATCTTGCTAATTCCAATAATCTTGTCTAATTAATCGCCTTTCACCTTTCTACAGTGATGGATGCCCACTCCTTAAAGCAATCATCTCTTGGCTTCTGTGCCTGAGAACTTTTTTCATTCTGCTAAAATGTAATAACTATCTTTTAATTCGTTGTTTATCCTAATTGTGGGTATTCCCCCAAAGCTTAGTCTTTGGTTCTCAGTTCTCTCAATATAATCTTTATCATAGTAAGTTAAATAAAATCTCAGTTATCAACTACCAGCTCTAAGCAGAGGATTTTTACATTTTTATCATTAAACCCCACCTCTCTCTCAAACCAGGTTTCTATATTTTCAACTATCCATATTAGGGCTTAATCTTTTTATTTTGGTTCGCACATCCCTTTCAGAATCTAATGAAAGCTATGAAGCTTTCTAATAGGCAACCACTCATTCACACAAAATCTAACATATAATTTCAGAGGGTTCACAGACCTCCTAAAGCTCATACATGGCTAAAAATCCCTGGTGTATAATCTCATGTGAGTATCTGTGAAAACCTTAAATTTCCTAGTGCCAAATGATACACTTAAGAATATTAATAAAACTAACACATATAGCACTTATTATGTGCCAAGCACTGTTGTAAATACTATATTTGTATTAACTCATACTAAAACAACTATGAGATAGATATTATTATTCCCCTTTTACAGATGAGGAAGCTGTGAAACTGGTTAATTTGCCTAACGCTAGAATTCCAATCTAGGTAGTCTGGCTCCAAAGTTCATGATCTTAACCACTTTTGTAGTCACCAGGTACTTGCAAGCACCTTTCCCTTTCATCCTCCAATTATTCTTAATGCTCCACCACTAAGGCTATCACTCTCATTTATTTCCTCCTCATCTCTAACCAGCCTAATTTAACAGCCTGCTAATTGGTTCCCTTACTTTCAGTCTCTTTCCATTACAATCCATCTTACATATCACCATTTAACTAGTTTTCCTTAAAAATTACATGGCTACATTCTTCAAAAATGTCCAGTGGTTTCTCTCAACCTAACCCCAACTTTCCTGTCCAACCTGATCTTCTTTAATTCTCACCATAAACTCTATGCCTTAGAGAAGTAACTTCTTCATTAGTCTCCAAACACATTGTGTTCACATCCACCTCTTAGACTTTACTCCGGCTGCTCCTCCAGGCATCAATACTCTCCCTCTCTTCCTCTTTATCCCACAAATCCTTCAAGGCCCAGATTAGTAGATTTCCTCTGTAAGGCTTTCCCCAACCAACTGAACTCACCCTGATGGCCCCATTATGACTGTAAGAATGCTTAAGAAAAACACTGTAGCCTTTTATAGCACTTTATCACAAACTATCTTATACAAGTATATTTATATTATTCCCTAAAAAAGACTAAATTCCAGGGGCAGGGCTTCAGATTTATATTTCTTTTATTACCTCCCACCCTGACTCCTCATAGTGAACTTTTTAACTATAGCTTCTATTCAATACTTACTGAAGGGATATAAAAACAGAAAACCCCACTCAGTGTCCTACTCATTCTACAATGTCCCAATTCTATAAGAAACCAGCAGAGGGATGAGGGGATAAAGGAGGCAGATATACATGTAGATACGGAAAAAGGAGGCTTTCAGGGCATCAGGTCTTTTCCTAGCCTAGCCTGACCTGGGAACATGAAACTTACCAGATTCTAAGACGTGAGCCTCCTCCCTTGGGACAACAGTTGGCCCAATGTGCTTCTTAAGAATTTACCACTGGCTTACTAAATATGATACAGGAATAGTGCTCAGCCTCCCACCAGTAACATAAGGCTTGGTGAACTCTATCAAAATTCAAGAATGTAGTCCAAGTATACCTTTTTAACAAGTTCTCTCATGGCCAGAAGTTTTCCAGTCTCAGACCCAACAAAGAGAAGCTCTTGTTCTACAGTCTCCACTGCAGAATTCCTGAAAAGAAAACATACCTTCGAGTTTGCAAGAACCAATTTTTGCTTTTCCTCCCTGATTTCTAAATAAATAAAAAATATACACATAACTCCAATAGAATCAACTTTTCCATTGTTAATATAAGTACTTATTTATATTTTAACTTGAAGACAAAGTTATTTTTAAATGTTTTACTCTAATTATAAAAATGTTATCTTAAGAAAATTTGAAAAATATTAAAAAATGTAAATAAAATAAACTGCCCATAATTTTACCATTTTAGAATAACCTTTGACATTTTGTTGTATTCTAGTCATAAATTTTCATGTATCTAATTATTTATTTATAAAAAAATTTCTAAAAGTAAAATTATTGGATAAAATAATGAGAACATTTGTAAGGTTGCTATTATATATGGCTGAACTTTTGTCTTAATGATTAGGAAAGGTTTATTTATAGACAGACACTTGGGGGTGAGGTATCTTAAGGCTTTCTTAACACTCGGTAAGATGCTGCAATACATTATACTATGTCATAAATATTTTTTCCATTCTTTTGTCTGCCTTTATAATTATACTTATGGTGAATTTGTTCTATTTTCTTTTTATACACAGAGTTTTAAGTTTAAAGTAGACAGGGTATTCTTTACTATTCCATTCGGCTTCTTTTTTACTTAACATGGTATTATTACAAGCACTTTTTTATATAGTTATAGACTTCATACTTATCATTTCATGGGTTGCATAATAGTCTATCAAGCGGGAATATTATAATTTCCTAAAACTTTTTTCTATTGAGCATTCACTTAGCATAAAATGCTACCCAAAATATTTTTTTAAAGGAATTACAAATCAAGTGGCTCAGTAACATCAGCTTCTTCCTCTGTGTTTCTATTTGTTAAGCCATCAAAGAAACTAAATCCTCTGGGTAGCGGGGCTCATGTCATACTTTGTGGATGAGAAAAATCAACTAAAAGCATGATGATAGGAATACTAATATGACAATATGAGAATCTCCCTTTGGATTATTCTAAAATAGAAAATCTTTACTCAATCTTGACTTTATTTATTTATTTTTTTAATTTTATTTATTTATTTTTCCCCCAAAGCTCCAGTAGATAGTTGTATGTCATAGCTGCACATCATTCTAGTTGCTGTATGTGGGACGAGGCCTCAGCATGGCCGGAGAAGCAGTGTGTCGGTGCGCGCCCGGGATCCGAACCCGGGCCGCCAGCAGCAGAGCGCGAGCACTTAACCGCTAAGCCACGGGGCCGGCCCCTCAATCTTGACTTTAAAGAATACGTTTCTTTCAGTAAAACTTTCCGTTATTAACCTCAGGCCAAACAACCTATCTCCTTGAGTCTAAAACAAATGACTTTCATTAAAAAAAAAATCAGTGAAATAATATGGAAGAATAATTACCTTGCTCCAATGGATACAGTAATGACATTGTCCAGGCTGAGTTTGCACCACTGCTCAACATCATAAGCAAAAGTTGCACTGAACATAGCTCTTCTGACCTTGTGGGACGTGCAGGCCAGGAAAATGGAAGCCAGCTGGTCTCTGAACCCAGTTTTGCCATCTTCAAACAGTTTGTCTGATTCATCTACTACCAGCCATTCAACACTAAGAAAGAACAAAACAACTTGTAGGTACTGAACTGGAAGATCCAAGATACTTCATTAACCTATGGGGACATATGAAGAAGTCAAACAATGGTGCTACCTCTCAAATCCACATATCACACCAGAAAAAGGTACAAAAAAAATAAACAGGAAAAAAGGGAAAAACAAGATAAACATAAATTAACATTCTATTCCATTAGCCTCAAAGATATGAGGTTCCATTAGCAACAGCAGAGCTTCACATAAACCTTATAAACTTCATAACCATTGCTGAAAGATGCAAAAAAGTCTAGGGGAATTCTGTGCTAACTGCTTATCAGAATCTGTAACTTTCTTCCAGACTAGACAGTTATTTTTCTGAGTTTAATGAAAACCATTATTCTCAGGATCAACACTAATTGAAAGTTGGCAGATAGCAAGCTTCAACAGGCAATAATACAAGCAATTGAGAATAAAATATAATCAACTAAATGAAAATACACATAAAAGACATTAAAATATTATCTGTACCTTGTTAAGTCTATTCCTGGAGGATCTTGCTTTAATAAATAGATTAGTCGATTTGGAGTAGTCACAAGAATATCTATACAAAAAACAAATGGTACAAATTACAAAAACAAGACTCATCTCTCTTAAACTAGGGAATTAAGCCTCCTGAATTTCAGTTAATAACCTGAAGTGGGGAGAGGAGGGGGAGATTATACTTGCTATACTCACTACACTAACAGCACAAAAGTTCTTTCTTATTAGTAAGCTAATATACATATTCTTTAATCCATCATAGCACAAACTACTATATCCTTACTCTCCTTTTATTATATCTGATCTGCCTTCTCAGCTTCTAAGAGGCAAGAACTAATCCAATAGTTTGATTTTCAAATATATTTTTTTGTTTTTCAGGAAAATCCTTTCTTTAAATGCAATTTTATTCAGAAGCTCAAGATAAGAGACAGGTAAAAGCAGATTCTCTGGCTGATATAAAGGTAGGGATGTAAGCAATTCTTATCTGCTGAGTATTTCCATGGCAGATTAAAAATCAATAGTATCAAGCAGGGTTTCTCAGCCTCAGCACTACTGACATTTTGGTCTAGATAACTCTTTGTTGTATGGGGCATTGTAGGATGTTTAACAGCATCCCTGCCTCGCCTCTACTCACTACATATTAGTAGCACCCCTCCCAAGTTGTGACAACTTAAAATGTGTCCAGGTATTGCCAAATGTCCCTGGGGTGGAGGGTGAGGTGGGGGTTGGGGGCAAAACTGCCTCTGGTTGAGAACCACTGGTATATATTTATATAACTACTGGGTGGGAGTGGGGAGATCTCTTTTAGCTTCTCTAAAAATCAAACCAATTATATGCATGACTATGCTTTATGAACTCTTAGGTGGCAACTAGGATATCTGTAATTTCCAAATCCCTTACATGCTCTTACATGAATCCCTTACCAAACTTCTTAGATGATTTAGGTCCAAATTTCTTGGCTGCCACTGCTGCTTTGTGGATCATGTGTATCCTGAATCCTGTTCTCTCAGAGATTTTTACTAACTCTCGATGAATCTAAAATGGAAAATGATAAAAACATTAGCTGCTGAGATACCTGGATAAGACATATAGTCTCATTTACATTATTAACAAAATAAATCTATTACCAACCTATAAATATCTGAAATTAAACCCATGATAATCTGTAGACTTCAATGCCTAATAAGATTCAGTAGTTTCTTCAGGTCTAGTGAACTAGTTCCAAGAGATAAAACCAAAACTCTTCCAATCTGTTAAATATTGTTTTTAGAATACAGTACTAATATAGAACTATTTCATAGTTGGCATGTATTTTTATTAAGTACATTGAGAGGGTAGAGCAGACCCTGTATAGTTTTACTTTCTCAAAAATGAGATGAGGTTTCATTTATCTAGATGAGAAAAATACGTTTTAGAGATGGACCATATATTACAGTTGCTTTTCAACTTTAAGGATCTTAGAGCACTTACCAAAGAAATTTAGAAAATTATAGAAAGACTTAAAAGACTTGCCGATATACAGTAAGATACAGAGCAATGTGCTCTCTACAGAATACCTGAACATGACAAAAGACATGGGCCTTACTCTTTTTGAAAGCTTTTTATTATCCTCAAATAAGAAATGACTGACACAAACACATTCTCATTCAAAGCTACAAGTCATACCTGGCTGGCAAGTTCTCGTGTTGGTGATATAATCAGGGCTCTAAAGCCTTTATTTGCGGGCTGTTTCAGCTGCATTAAAATGGGAATGCTAAAAGCCAAAGTCTTTCCAGATCCAGTAGGAGCAGAAGCCAGAAGTTCTCGACCCTAAAAATAGTGTATATTAAGAACAAGGAAAAGTACATAAACTTTTCAGAGCCTGGTCAAATGATGCTACCAGCCACAGAAATAACAAACAAAATTATACATAATAAATCCAATCATTCATGTTCCCATCGCTTTTCTAACTTCTCCCATATTTGCTTTTCTAACATCATCCATCCCTGCTACCACCACCCCAACGGAGTTTCTGAGCATTGCCACCAAAGTCCACTTGAACTGGGTCAAGAATATGGATAACTAAAATCCAAAGATAATTCAAAATTTCATTTAAATTTTTCTTTCCCACTAAACTCTTTTATCAAAGCAAAATTAAAAAATCAACTTTTATCCTGATTATCTGTACTGCTCAATCCCTAGGGAAGGTTTTAATAAATACTAGAATGGCTGAAAATAAGAAATAAAAAGTAGTGATAACCTGAGTGACAGAGTAACTGATAGCTGATAATCTTCAAAAAGTCACTGAGAGGGGCCGGCCCCGTGGCGTAGTGGTTAAGTGCATGCGCTCCGCTCCTGGCGGCCCGGGTTCAGATCCCGGGAGCACACTGACGCACCAGTTGTCAGGCCATGCTGTGGCGGTGTCCCATATAAAGTGGAGGAGGATGGGCACAGATGTTAGCCCAGGGCCAGCCTTCCTCAGCAAAATGAGGAGGATTGGCATGGATGTTAGCTCAGGGCTAATCTTCCTCACCAAAAAAAAAAAAAAGTCACTGAGATTTTTAAAGCTTTAAAGTCAAGTCATGACAGAAACTATCTTAAAATTAAAAGCAAATTTACTATAATGTGAGACAATAATATTATTCAACTGTATCCTCATTTCAGTTCCCAAAGAAAATGAAAAGGAGTAGTATGGATGAAAAGGTAACTCATATCCTTTGGCTACCAGAACTGAAGGCCATCTTGGTTATGTGGGGGGAAGAAGTCAGCTCTCATTGCTACCAAAAGAAATCTCAAAAAAAACTCAATTTCCAAAAATCTAAGTTAACTCACACCTCTATCAACAGGTAGATAAAAAAACTGTGGGACATTCACACAACAGAACACTACTCAGTAACAAACTACTGCTATATGCAACATGGATGAATCTCGAGAACAGTATGCAGAGTAAAAGAAACCAAAAATAAAAGAATAAATAATGAATGATGCCACTTATATGACATTCTAGAAGAGGGAAAACTAGTACATGGCAATAGAAACCAGAACAGTGGTTACCTCTGGGCAGGGGTGGAGTGAGGACTGAATGGAAAGGGCACAAGAGAATTTTCTGGGACGATGGAAATGTTACCCATCTTCACTGAGGTGATGGTTGCATAGGGTATGCATTGTTGAAACTCACTAAACTGTGCACTTAAAATCTATACATTTTATTATATATAAAGTATACTTCAATAATAAAAAATATTGGGGAAAAAACAAGTCGTGTACAAGAATTCTGTATTTCTGAAATAGTTCCTTGGAATTATAAACTAAATCATAGATGAATAAACAGAACATAGTCCATGTCCTCAGAGGGTTTACACTCTAGTAAAATGGAAAAGATAAAAGTAATTAAGTGCAAATACACGCTTTAGACAAATGTTGCAAGAAAAAGAACACACTAAATACCATAGAGAATTGGGTGGCAGGGGAAAGAGTGCTGGTAAAGGAAAAAGATTACATCTTGCTGTAGTGATTAAGCCAAGTTTTATGGAGGCACAGGCATTTGAGATGGACCTTAAAAGCAAGGGAAGGATTTCAACAGAAGGAGATAAGGTAGAAAGGAAGATTTCAAAGAAAGAGAATGAGCAAACACACACAGGAAGGAATGCTGGAGGCATTCTAGACCTTCACACTCACATGAAGCATAACTGGAATGGCTTGCATTTGGATTGGCGTAGGCGTCTGGAAGCCTGCATCTAGAATGTTCTGAAGCAGTTGAGAATTGATTTTATATTCCTGGTCAAGTTGCTGAAATGTAGCAATTGGGTCAGGAAGATCAGTTCCTTGGACGTGAATTTTGTGTTTATTCCGGAAAAAGTTTATCTGAAAAGTGAAATAAAGGGGTCACCATGGATATGGTCAAATACATTGTCAGATATTGTCAAGCAACAGTAACAGTTTCTAGGATAAGCTTTGGTAGCATATGAAACTTTTTGGTTAAATTCCAAGCACTAAAATATACAGATATTAGCTACATCTCATGCCCTTTCACAGACAGACCTTCATTACAATGAAACCTATCTATCCACATTTTCTTCGTATTAATGTGTCAATGCCATGAATAACGTGTTATTCATATTAATGGACTACTGTCATAGTCATAACTTATAATCGTAAATAAACTTCTAGAAGCCAGGCATTGAATCCATCTAATTTCTTTGTATGGCACTTAGCACACAAGTGCCAATGCCTTTTGATGATTTATCCTAAACTCTATTTATTAAGTCTGAGTGCCAAAAGCAGAGTCAAGTGGTAGTGACTTGGTTTGTTTTCTCATTCTCTGATCCAGAGACAGCCAAATTCTGGATTCTGGGTTACTGAAGTGAGTTGAACAATACTCTCCATATGCAACCTGGCAGGTGTGCAGCAGACATGACAATGGTGTATCTGTTGTTTCTTCTGTATTCTACTCTCCCTAGTCCCAAATTATAAAATAGGTTTCTTAAGAATTCTAACACAAATCCCTGTCAGAAGAAATCCTTCTAAATCAGTGAGCTTAACATAGAGGAGAAAGGGGGCCAATTTTACATTTATCAAAAGGGGATCAGAGGGGCTGGCCAGGTGGCGTAGTGGTCAAGTTCATGCACTCTGCTACGGCGGCCCGGTGTTTGCACATTCGGATCCAGGGCGCAGACCTACACACCACTTATCAAGCCATGCTGTGGCAGGCATCCCATATAAAGTAGAGGAAGATGGGCACGGATGTTAGCCTAGGGCCAATCTTACTCAGCAAAAAGAGGACTGGCAACAGATATTAGCTCAGGACTAATCTTCCTCACTAAAAAAAACGCGGGGGGGTATAAGAAATTTAAAAAATTTAATTCTAAACACATTATCGTCTTGAAACCTGAACAGGTCAAGAATTATGTAGTATATAGTATATATACTATAAGAGTATATATATATATATATATATATAAATTCTTGACCTGTTCAAGTTTCAAGATACTTTTAAGAATTTTAAACTTTAAAATTTTCAGCCACAGCACAAATACCTACTTTGCTTTAAGTTTTATTACAGTAAAATCTAAACTAATGTCATTAATCTTCTATCTTAACAAAACCATATTCACTTTTACCAAAAGAATAACCCAAGGACAGTGAAAAAGTCACTGGGTCAGAAAAGCAACTAGGGCTAAGACATTTTTCTAACCTTTTCTTTTCTGAGCTGCTCCAACTTTCCTGAAGTTAGTTTATTTTCTCTTTTGATTTTTTTATCTTCAATCTTTGCTTCCACTGATGATATCCACTGTATAGTAGAACCTTCTTGAGAAGTAACTTCTAAAATATATTTTTAAAAAATTAAAAGATTTTAAGTATAACATTATTGGGTGTAGCAAACAAGCCATACTTTTACAACAAACAAAAGAAAAAGTACTAGCTGATGCAACTAGATAAAAGAAACTAATAGGAGGTATACAAATTGGGAGAGAGGCAAGTTCTGTGTTGGTAAAATCAGAGCTCTGAAGCTCCTTCTCTTTTGTTAGTTATTTCAGCTGTGTAATATGTAGATGAGTGTATACTTGAAAACAACAAGGGATTGATGGAAAAACTACTTAAATAAGAGATTTCAATGAGGCAGCCAGCTTTTCTATATTCAAACAACACCAGCTAGAAAATAAATATTATGAAAGAAAAGATTTCACTTGTAATAGTAATGAACACAACACAATATTTAAGGACTACTCAATATTATACAGATAGCATTTCTCACTAAATCTATAAATAATATTAGTTCAATGAAAAGTAATGATAGGATTGTTTGGGTAATTGGACTAGCTGACTTTGAAGTTAATGCGGGAAAATACATATGTAGAATAACTTAAAAAATTCTAAGAAGAGTAATGAGCAAAGACTACTTCTGGAATTTCTTTTTAATTTTTTTTCAACTTCACTGAGGCAAAACTGACATACAATAAATTGCATATATTTAAAGTATACAACTTGAAGAGTTTTGACATATATATTTATACTGTTAAACCATCACCACATTCAAGGTTATTTCCATCACCTCCCCAAATTTCCTTGTGGCCCCTTGTAATGCATCGCTTGCTCCATTCCTGGGCAACTACCTATCTCCTTTCAGTCACTGTAGATTAATTTGCTTTTTTTGGAATTTTATATAAATGGAATCATGTAGTATATACTAAAATTAGTCTGGCTTCTTTCACTCAAAATAGTTATTTTGAGATTCACCCATGTTGGAGCATGTATCAATAGTTCTTAACTTTTTGTTTCTAGGTAATATTCCATTGTATGAATATACAATGTTTATCCTCGGTTATCCTTGACCTATTGAAGGACATTTGAGTCATTTCCAGTTTTTGGCTATAACAAATAAAGCCTCTAAGAACACTTGTGTACAAGTCTTTGTGAGGACATGGGTTTTCCTTTCTCTTGGGTAAATGCTACAAGAGGAATAGGCAGGTCACATGCTAGGTGCATGTTTAACTTTTTTAAAAAAGTCCTTTGTCAATTTCTACCAAAAAAAAAATCTACTAGAATTTTAATTGGGATTGCATTGATTCTACAGATCCCTTTAGGGAGAAAATATTCAGTTGCCCAATCAACAAACATGGTATGCCACAGCACTCTACCAGATTTTATAACATATTATAAGGCCACAGTAATTAAAACAAGCTGGTACTAGTATAGGAATACAGAAATATAAACCAATGAAATAGAACAGAGCCCAAAGATAGACCCAAATATATAGGGGAAGTAAGTTTACAATAAAAGTTGCATTTAAATCCAATAGGGAAAAGATGAATTATCAATATATTAGGACAATAAGCTAGCTATCAGGCAAAAAATTAAATTAGTCCCCTATTCACTCCTTATACCAAATAAAATCCCAGAAGGTCAAATATTTCAAGATAACAAAATGAAACTAAAAATAAAAAAAATAGGAGAATTTTTTAAAAAATAAGCTTAATGCTTGGAAGGCAAAAACAAAAACAAAACAAAAAACCCATAAAGGAAAAGATAAATTTAACACATAAAATGGCAAAAATAAAAAAAGTGACATGAAAAAATAGAAAACAGTTTTGTAAACATAATATGCTAGACATAGAGCTAATTTCCTTAATATATATGAGGTCTAATAAATTAAGAAGAAGCAGATTACAATCTAATAGAAAAAAGGTGCAAAATACACGAGGAGACAAATTTACAGAAAAAGAAAACTCGCATACATTGCTGGTGGGAATCACAAAGTAGAATGACTTTTTTTTTTTTTTTTTTTTTGTGAGGAGGACCAGCCCTGAGCTAACATCCAATGCCAATCCTCCTCCTTTTTTGCTGAGGAAGACTGGCCTTGGGCTAACATCTGTGCCCATCTTCCTCCACTTTATGTGGGACGCCGCCACAGCATGGCTTAACAAGCAGTGCATTGGGGCACACCCGGGATCCGAACTGGCGAACCCCGGGCCTCCACAGCGGAGCACGCGCACCCAACTGCTTGCGCCACCGGGCTGGCCCCTGACTTTTTTTTTTTAAATAAGATTATGCTCCCTTTTATGAGACAGTTGGTATTAATAGACCCAAATTGTTACTAATTCACAAGATCTTGAATTTTCCAATTGAACTATATATGTCTGTACACATCTGTTGCTAAATGGTTATAGCACATATCTGTGTGTTTCTGGTTGCCCAACATTTGAATCCTTTTCCTAAGTGTGTGGCAGGTCTTTTTTTACTAATCTTGGTGGAAGGCTTTATCAAAAACTTCTTTGCAGCCAGGGAAGTAAAATCATTTTTATAGCAACAGTGTAACAGCAAAAGTATGGAAACAAAGTAAATGTCCATGACACAGGAACTTGTCAAATCAATTATGGAACATCCCTACAATGTATAATGGGATACTATGCTATGATTTAATGAAGGAAGCAGTGGACTTCCTACCGACACAATGTTTCTGATGGACAATTCCAAAATATCTCAATTTAAAGTAAATCCATTTGTTAACTCTGAAATTCCAGTCCTAAGAATTTACCAGACAGATATACTCACACATACCCAAAAAGATAAGTAGAATGACACAGGAATTTGTTAAATCAGTTATGGAATGTACAGTGGGATGCTATGCTGTGTTAAAATGAACAAGGCAGTGCACTTCCTACTGATTCCAAACAATCTCCAAGATATATTGTTTTTTTAAAAAGTAGGAAGAGTAGGGAAGGTTCAGAAAAGAAAAGCATATTGAGTATGCTATCATTCATGTTTTTTAAGAGAGGTATAAATACATATGAATAGACTATCTCTACAAAAATACATAAGAAATTGATTAGCAGCAGTTAGGAGAAATAGGGGACTAGAGATAAAAGAGCGGGAGGAAAATTTACTTTTCACCATTGTATAACTTTTTAAAACTGTTTATGAGCATTTATTTTATTAAAAGTAAACAGCTAGGAAACTTATAATAGATATAACAAAGAAAAAGATAAATACCCTTGTAGTATAGGAAAAAACCCTGTGAAAAACAGGCAGAGTAAGAACAGACAATTCACAAAAGTTGAAAGGTAAAATTCAGTAAAGTATATGAAAAGATGCTCAACCTCACCAGTTATCAAGAAAATATAAATTTAAAAAATAGTTTCATTCATTAGATTGGCAAAAAACTTAAGACCAATAGTATCCAGCATTGACATGAGTGTGGGAAGTCATTCTGCAGTATCTGTTCATAGAAAGAAGTGTTCATACCCTTTCAGCCAGTGATTCCACTTTGGGGATGCTAATTACAGAAATAACAGCACCCATACAAAAGGATATATGTACAAGTATCTTTATTGTAGCAATATTTGTAAAGGCAAATACCTGGAAACAACTCGAATGCCATCACCTGATGAATGACTGTATAGCGTCTGATTTGTAACCATAAGTTTGTATTATTTTTGTAATTGAAAAGAAATTAAATGAGAAAAGACAGAAATCAAGCACTAACCTGAAGTCACTTTCTTCCTCTTGTTCTTGTTCTGCTCCCTCTTCCTTTCAGTTAGGCTTTCTTTTTTCTCTTCATCCTGGAGCTCCTGATGAGTTCTTGATGCTCCACACTCACCTGGCACAGACTTGTTTCCAAAAAAGTCCAGTCCCTGCAGCACCTCCGAAGAATCAAAGTCATATTTCCTTTTTCCTACCTAAAACCCAAAAAAGTTTTAAATGAAATCCACTGGCAGATTGGCATTGCTTTCACCCAAGCAGTATTGGCAGTTAAGAACATGGGTCCAGTGACTCCCGTCTTGTTTACATTTTCACCAAATATTTGCTGAGCTGACAAGTGTGTTCGGGCAAATGGAATCCAAGATGACACCTTTTCTGACCTTGTAACGGTAATAAAAATCATCATAATAGCAGCTGACACTTACATACTCTTATCAGAGTCACATTTATATGCTGTCAGGCAGATTTCTAAGCATGTTTATATATACAAAATTACTTCATCCTTCAACAACCCTACGAAGTATATAGCAATATTACAGATGAGAAAATCGAGGCATTAGGAGGTCAAGTAACTCGACCAAGGTCTCAAAACTAGTAACTGGCAGACCCAGGATTTGGACCCGAATAATCTGGCTACAGAGTTCAAACTCTTGACAACTACACTATACTGCCAGTCGGAGAAAGAAGAAACACAGTGTCGCACACACACACACAAAAGTTCCTCAATATCAAAGTTGACAGTCAAGATTTTCCATAACTGGACAGCAACCAACTTCTCCCGATTTATCACGCACCCACTCCCTGTAAGAGCCCCCATTTCTAAATCGCTTTTCTCATTGGTTACTTAACACGCCATGGGGTTGCGGGAATAAAAGGAACCATGCCCACTAAAGCTATATCCGTGCCAAGCCAAACCTGTGACCATAGTGAAAGCATCTGTTCTTTCCTTTTCGGGTTGATTCTGTTTTCGATATTACTTTCCACCAGTTTCGGAGAAAAAGTTACTTTTGAAAAAAGGATTCCAACTGTGTTTTCAATAAACTGCCCAACTAAATCTACAAAAGGATGGCGAAAGAGTCCATTCAGAAGGCGGGACTTGACGGGTAGATCTGCGGGTAAGCCGAACGCAGGAGGGAAAATGCCCCACAGCCAGGACACGGGGTCCCCAAGTGCCGGCTCTCCCTGCAACCAGTTCATTCTCGGGCGACGGCCCCTTCTTACTTACTAAGGCTTCTGTCTCCCTGCGCACAGTACCTGGAATCTGGCTGCGTCCGCCGAAAAGCGTCTCACGTCGAATTTCGCCCCCGCGCCAAGCCGGCGAAACAAATCGTGAGCATCCATCTTTACCCAGAAAGCCCCGCGGTCCCACAGCGCCTGCGCAGAGGACTTCCTCTCCCAGAAGGTCTTGGGCTAGGCCGTGGGCGGAAGTGGGGGCGGAGCCTGGCGCCTGTAACAGACCGAGGCTCGTTTATCGTCATTTAGTCCGTTATTATTTATTTGTTCTTTCAGAAAGTATTTATCAAGATGCTATTATGCCGGGCACTGTTCTAGACTATTATGGATGCTTTGGTGAACAACACCCCAAGATTACTTACCTTAGGAAAATTACATTTTAGTAAGGACAGAGATGTTGTTAACTAAATAAGCGAGATAATTTCCAAAAGTGAAAAGTGCTATGAAACAAATAAAACAGTGTAATTGATAGAGAAAGAGAGGGGGAGCTGCTTTTAGGTAGATTAGTCAGGTTCATTCTGAAGTGATGTTTGAGCTAAGAGGAGGTAGCCTTTCCCAGATCTGGGGAACAGCATTCCAGATAGAGGAAACAATGCCTGAAGAAGGGAAAAGGTTTGGAACATTGAGGAAATAGAAAGAAGGCCAGGGTGACTGGAGGCCAAGTGGCAGTGAGGAAGTGTGGTACAGATAAGGTTGGAGGGACAAATAGAAACCAGATCTCAGAATCTTATAACAAGGTCATGGTAAGGAATTTGGATTTTAATCTAAGCATGCTGGGAAGCTATTCAAAATTTTTTACTGAGAGAGCAGCATGATTTAGCTTATCACATTTTATATTTATTTTCTTCATTGCATTTGCGTACTGTACAAAATTATTTACTTATGCATTGCCTCTCCACCTTCTAAAATGAAAGTCCATGAGCACAGAGATCTAATTTGCTTCACTGCTGTATCCTCAATTCCTGTGCACTTTCAATTAATATTTGATAAATGAATGAGTGAATGTTTTATAAAAGATTACTCTCACTGTTTGGAAAATGGTAAGGGTAAGAGTGGAAACAGGAAGGCCAAAGTAGAAATGATGATGGTGGCTTGGACTAGGATAGTATCTGCTGATGGAGATGCAGATGGATAAGTTCGGGATATATTTTGGAGGTAGAGCTAAATGTACCTGATAGATTTCATGTGGAGGTAAGGGAAAGAGGAAATGAAGGTCACTCCTAGGTTTTTGGCTTGAAACCCTGGGTAGATGGCATGCTATTTACTGAGCAAGGGAAGAATAGCTTTTTGGTGAGGATGAGGCATGGAGGGGTGGAGTCAGTTGTTATGTTTTGGACATGTTAAGATGCCTCGTTGACTTTAAGTGGAGACATGCAAATAGATAGTTGGTTCCATGAGTCTGAAGCTCAGGGAAAAAGGTCAGGGCTGGAGAAATAAATTTAGGAGTCATCAACATATAAATGGTACAATGGAGTCACATCAAACAAGCATTTAACTTATTAAAATTGAGTTATACCTATTCAAAGAGTGTAAGAAATACTTTAAAAGGTGTGGGTGATTCCTCTACACTCAAAGAAAGCAAGAATGGAGTGAGCATGAGATGGGGGATGTGAATCTGCCATACCCTTAGATGGATTCAGTCCCTGATTCCCTCTAATAGTGGGGGCATCTGGCTGTTCCAATTGTGTCTACTCTTTAAAAATAAGTATTTTACGTGAAACATGGCTCCTAAGTGAAAACCCCAAGTACTTCAGCTATTGCCCAATAAAAACAATTTATCTCAACGTGAGAGGAACAAAAATCAACTGTTTGGGCTTATTAGGAAATATAGTGTTGGTCTTACTTCAGCATACAAATATGGCCACAACTAGGAATAAATTCAATACATGTGAAACCACAACTACCATGCTTTATGGGTGATTTAAGGAATTTTCAAGAATAATTCCACTTCATGAGGTTTTTTTTTTTTTTCTTTATGAGCTGACTTTAGAACCCAATCCCTACAGAAGTGGTAACAAACCCATATCTAAAGGCATGATCATGAATGTGATTACTTAGAGAGATTGTGTGAATAGGGAAGAGAAGGGGACCCAGGACTGACACTTAGAGTACTCCAACTTTTAGAGATCAGGTAGAAGAGGATACACCTATAAAACAAAATTTTGAGAAGAAGCAACCAGTGAAGTAGGAAGACAAGGAATGTGTCACTGAAGCCCGGAGAAAGTTTCAGGAAAAAGGTAGTGATCAGCTGTTTCAAAGGCTGTTAAGAGGCTGAGGACAAAGAAAAAGGGTCACTGCATTTGGCAACATGGAGGTCACTAGTGATCCTAATAATATCAATTTCAGTGCCGTGGTGGATGGAGATGATTAAGTGGTAAAGGTGGAGAAGTGGAGACTGTGATGAAGCCAACTCTTTCCAAAGGTTTAGCTGAGAAGGAAAGCAGAGAAGTGGGGTGGTAACTAGAGACAGATGGGGGTTCAAAGGAGGTTTTTGCTTTTTGTTTTTAAAGATGGGTGCTAGGGGATGTTTGTAAATTATAAGAAAGAGCCAGTGAAAAGATGGAAATTGTTAATGCAACAGAGAAAGGAGAATAATGGGATGGGAGTGGGATGGGATTTTGTCAGGGAGTATTGGAGGGTTGAGGAGGGAAGAAATAATATGAAATAATATTCTCTAAGAGTGGGAAAATGAATTTACTAGGAAAAGGCATAATATTACAGGGCAGTGAATGCCCATTTGAGTTGGAGACAATGAATTAAAAAAGAGACTCATCAGCATGATTCAACTGCTTGGGTAAGGGTGTGAAGAAGCTGTAGTGTTGGACTTAGCTAGGGTTAAAGTTTTTTCAGGTAAGATGACAGAGGGTTATGGCAGAACGCTTCGTGTCCCCTCTCCCCTGCAAAACCGCCCTGGGATTGATAGTTCAATGGAGGTTTAGCCTCCTGAGACCCAAGAAGGAAGGGGAAACCCCTAGGGATGGCTCTCCTTATTAAGAATAATACTCTAGATTGTATTAATAATCTAACTTGCTTCCCTTATTTCAGAGGAAAGAACTGTATTGAGTGTTGAATATGTGCTATACACTTTACTTTCATAAGCAGCGCTCGCACTTAACCGCTTGCACCACTGGGCTGGCCCCTAGAGCTATAGTTCTTGACTCTAACTGCACATTGCAATCCCCTGAGGAACTTAAAAAACAAAACAAAGGAAAACTGGGTTCCACCCCCAGAAATTCTGGTTTAATTGTTTTGGAGCAGCTCCCTGGCCTGTAATTTTTGAAAGCTTCTCAAGTGATTCTAATTGCAGTCAATGTTAAGAATCACTGCTAGAATTATCTTTCTAAAGTCCAAACGGGACCATGTTGCTTCTCTGGTTAAAATGATTCCCCATTGTCTGCTGAATGTAGTCTGAGCTCCTGTAACTTGTATGCCAGGCCCTGGGGGGTGATTCTCAGCATACTCCAGAAATATGACACTCTCCCATAAATAACTTCAGCTTGGGTTCAACTGCCCCCAGCCCTTTTACTTACCAGCTGTGTGACCTTAGGCAAATTACTTATCCTCTCTAAGCTTTAATTTTTCCATCTCATTCTTTGCTTCTTTTAACTCTGAACCTTTGTATGCATTTTCCTTTCTTCTTGGAATGTCCTCTCTCTTTTTCCTCCCTGACAAACTCCTTATGTTCTTCAAAACTCAACTTATATGTCCTCTCTTCTGTGAAGCTTACCCTGAATGTCCCCTCCTTCACATAGTCCATCTTCTTTCTTTGAATTTTCGTGCCACTTCATAAATATCTCTATTTTAGCTCTTTTCCTGTTGCATTGTAGTTATGTTTCTTCATCTGTCCCACACCGGACTTTGAGCTTGTTGAGGGCGGGACCTGTATCTCATTTATCTTCGTATTATGTTTGCCTAGCATGGAGCCTGTTTCATAGTAAGTAGTCAATAAATCTTATTGAATTAATAAAGTGAAATAAAATAGACAAAGATCCCTGAAACTGCCAACTTTGTGGATTTAGGAGAGGACCTATGTCTTTTGCTTGGTGCTTTGTAATAAATTTTGGTTGAATAAATGAAAAAAGTCAAATGGAAACTGTTGGACTTATATCATTTTCTACCTTGACAACGTCCAGCTGACTCATTAAGGGACCATTTCCTCTTGGGAAAAAAAACAAAACAAAACAATTTAAAACCATCGTCAATAAAAGTGGTAAGGAAATTGAATCATCGTTTTGTATAACTGGAATTTCTCCAAAAACCAGTATGGTCTGACTGGTAGACACACATGGTTTCTCAACTGTAGCAAGTGAGAACACAAAGTCTATGTAACACAGCAGCGGGAGCTAGTTGGGATATCTTGCTGTTATGAACAGAGTGATCACTCCATGCCCTAAAAGTATGTTTTCAAAAATCTTTCTCTCCTCCACTTCCTGCTTCTCATTCAACAAACTTTGTTGTTGTTGCTTTCACAGTGTGGTTGGCATAGACTAAGGCCTAGGGATTCAGAGATAGGTTAGATGCAGTCCTTGCTTTCAAGTAGCTTAAAGTCTGCTAAGGATAGGAAACTCTTTTCAAACAGAGCAAGAAAATTCTCTAGGCACTGTAGTATAAATTATAGGAGGTAAGGGAGTAGTCGCTCTGTGGTGGCAGGATGGGATGGGCTTTGTGGAAAGTTAGGAAAGATTTGTAGAGGAGATAAAGCTTGCATACCTTTAAAAAAATAAGATGTTGATGAATTAGGCAAGGCAGGTAGAGCTATTCTAAGTAAAGGGAACAGTAGCAACAAATGTAAGGAGGCGTGAAAAAAGCCTGTTGTGTTTAGGGGTCTACTAGTGGTTCACCAAAGCTGGAAGCGGATGATGCAGCAAGAGATGGAGCTGGACAGGTGGGTAAGGACTTGCTCTCATACACCTTATGGGTATACCAAGGAGTTTGGACTTGATCCTGTAGGCACTGAGAGCCATTAAAGGATGTTAAGCCAGTGATACAAAAAGCTTTTAATTTTAAAAGATCGCTCTAGCAGCAACATGGAAGGGAGGCAAGTCTGGGGTCAGGGAGACCAGAAGAATATAGTGTAGTGAGGGAAGGAGGCAGTAGCAGAAGGGAAGAGGAGAAAGGAGCAGATCTAAAGGACGTTAAGGTGGTACAGTTGAAAGGATTCCCTTAGTGGTTGAATGTAGGTAGCTTAGGGGAGAGGGAGAAACCTAAGATAACTCCCACGTCTCCAACTTAGGTGACTGGGTGAGGGTGGCTCTGTTCATGGAGATGGGGAGTACTGGAGGGCTAGGTTTGTGTAAGGACAGTATAAGTTTAATTTTGAGTAGGTTGAGTTTGAGATTTCTGTGGGATACCTGAGTGGAGTTTCTAATGGTCATTTGGAAGTAGAAATTATTTCTGTGCCAAGAGAGCTAGATCAAGCTTCAGAGTATTAATTAAAATATAAGTTGAGGAGAAGGTGATTGGCTATAAATAACAAACCAGCAGCCATTCACACTTAGACAAAAATCTCCCTTTCCCTGGGGCTAAGTGTTCAATTTCAAATTCTCAAGATTCACCAATACTCTAGTAATTTAGAAATCCAAATCAAGTACTTAAGAAATCCAAATTCTTATACTTTTTGTACATTTTTTTGCCATTAAGAGTCAACAGAGTGTACTTTTCAGGCTTTAATGTAAGTATAATGCACTGTAAATGTAACTACTCAAATATTCTTATAATCAGGACAGAATTCAAGTAAATATCGCCAGGACCAAAGCTGACCTCATGGTGGCACTCCAGTCTTGTTGGAATAAAGGGCTCTGGAATCATCTTACTCACCTGTAAGTGGACAGTCCACACTGAAGTAAAGAGTGAGCATGAACTGTAGGTCCATAGACCCCACAGTTAAACTTCTGGGGAGAATTTACAGGGGAGGATGTGCTTTTCTGTTTTTAAGTCAACTCTGAACTAAGGCTGGATCAACAGTATAGGTGTATGTCATGGCAGAATGTCTCCATCCAAAAAGCAAATTTCATCAGGGTTCAAAACTAACCAAAATAATATCCTCATTATTATTGATTAATAGCTACCATCTATTGGTGCCTACCATGTGCCGCATACAGCTCTGGGTACTTTTCATGTTATGTGAGCTCATTGAACCTTTACAACAATCCTATGAGGTTGATAATTACTCTCATTTTTCTGAGAAAGAAACTGAGGCTCAAAGACATTAAGTAGGTTTCCTCATATAGGTAGTAAGTAGCCGGGCTGCATTTTGAACCCAATGTGTGTGATTCTAAAATGTGAGCTCTTTAAGCAGGCCTGCATTGTCTCATATCATTGATGCCATGATTAAAGCAGTAACAAATGAAATGTGGTTTTCTTTGTGTATAGACTGTTTGGCATGAGGTGGTTTAAATAATATTTAAGGAAATCTAGTAAGGGCCCCTATTGTGAATTTGAGGGCTCTTCATGAAACTCTTCGCCACATGTGAGAAACAGGATATTTACATAATCACAAAGTATGTCTCATGAGGTATTTATTAATTACAAAGAGAAAAATAGTAAATTTACAGTGGAGAAACCTTGCAGACACTATGTTAACAAAATAATCAAAGTATAAATGATAAATGTGGTAAAATATCAATATTTGTGCCAGAGAGAGATTCTTTTCCTTTTATAGTACAAAAGCAAAGGGACAAAGGAGCATTTGTTGACATTATTGGTCAGCAATGGAGCAGAGGACTAATTTCTATCTTTGATCTCCATCTGTGCAAGTCCAAATCCCACAAAGGTTTCCAAATGAAACATTTACCTTTCTAAGGGGTAGAGAATTGTTGGTGAATCCTAGACTCTATATAAAGGAAGACTCCCCAAAGAAAGACACAAATAATGAAACTCGAGAATAATGTTATTATACTGGCCATAGACTGTAGAGGTGGGAGTTAGTTGTCCTTCCTCCCACAATGCTTAATCAAGAGTGTCAAATCATATTTATAAAGCATTTTTAAAATGCCTAACAGACTTCAAAGCCATAAAACTTCTCTACATCTCTAGGAGTTAATGTCAGCATTTTGTATGTTCTCAGCCTAAGATAATTACCAGTCTGTCTATTTTTTTAAAGAATTGTTCTTTTAGCGAGAAGGAGAAGATGTCTGGAGAAGCTTTTTGTTCATCATGTTGCTGTTTGCATGATTTACAGTATAATTAACCAGCCTGTAGCACCAGCAGACCAGCTCCCTTTACTATTCATCATGTTTCCAGTGACTTCGGATCATCATTTCTGCTGGGAGGAAATACTTCCTCCTTAGAGATGTAAAAATATTATGTCCCTGATCATTCCCACAGGCAGAATGTGATCCATCCTTATATACCTATTGTCTTTCAGATCTAAAAGATTTTTTCCTCCATTGTTTTTGTACATCATTACTCTTGGAGATAAAATCTAATTAAATAAATATATGCAAAATCTAATACTACTTAGGAAGAATTTTGTTATTCAATTGCTTATAATTACCAGATACATTTGTCAAGATATAATTGTACTGCTTAAAAGACATAAAAGTCTGGTAACTCAAAATCTAAAACAAAAACACCTATGTGGACAAATATATAATGAACATTGTCACAAAAATTACTTTAAATCTCTATATTAAAACCTTATGAGGTATCTGAAAACTTCAAATGTGTCTACTTTGGCCCAGTAATCCTACTTCTAAGAATCTACCCTAAATATACGCCTCCAACAATATGAAAATACATATGCACAAGGTTAATTATTGCAGCATTGTTTGTATTTGCAAAATATTGCAGGCAACCTAAATGCCCCTGTAGAAGATAATGGTTGAATAAACGATGGCACCAACATGTAATAGAGTTCTATGCATCTGTCAGAAAGAATGAGGAAGATGCCTGCAAACAGTTATGGAATGATTTCTAGGATCTATTGTTTAGTGAAAAAAGCAAAATACAAAAGAGTATCTATAATCTGCTGCCTTTTGTGTAAGAAAAAAAAAGGAAGTGAGAAAATACACATGTGCTTGGTTTTTGACCAAAAAAGAAAACAGAAAGGATAAACCAGAAACTAATGAGATTGGTTACTTACAGGAGATGGGTGGGAATGAGGTTGAAAGGGTGAGGAGAGTGGGCACTGAGTGGAAGATGGAAATGACATTTCTCTTGGATATTCCTTTTGGTATGGTTCTATCTTTTGTGGCCATGTTAATGAATCATATACTAAACACACACACACACACACACACACACACAAATAGGGGAAAAATCCTAAAAATGGAATACAAACAAGTCAACCTAACAGTTTCAAATGGATGATATAATCATACTGAAAAGCAAGTGTGTTTGTGTGGGAGGGGGAATTAACTCAATCTAAGTAACTTTAAAATGCAATTATTTTTTTTTGCTATATACTCTCATACTAAAGAAAAAATGAGCTGTAAATGAATATTAAACTCTAATTGGTTTGTTTTTATTTTTTTATTTTTTTTTAAATTTTTTCCCCCAAAGCCCCAGTAGATAGTTGTATGTCACAGCTGCACATCCTTCCAGCCGCTGCGTATGGGACGCGGCCTCAGCATGGCCGGAGAAGCGGTGCGTCAGTGAGCGCCCGGGATCCGAACCCTGGCCACCAGCAGCGGAGCACGCGCACTCAACCACTAAGCCATGGGGCCGGCCCTGGTTTGTTTTTCTTGCAATGGTTGTTTTTTGTTTTTTTTTTTTTTGGTAGCAATCCTAAAACTATTTTCTGTATATTCTGTGATTGAGTAAATATATTATGGACAATAAGATTCAATTTTCTCACTGACCGAAGAGAGAGTTACAAATATGGAAAGAGAGAAGAGTAGAATGAATCCTATAGTATTGGATTAGAATTAGACATAGTATGAACTCATGGTTTTTAATATATACAGATATGGATGTGTGTGTGTAATAGATATGGGTGTGTGTGTGTGTAGTGGTCTAGTGGTTAAAATTGAGCACTCTCACCTCCACAGCCCGGAGTTTGCTCCCTGGTCAGGAAACCACAGCACCCATCTGTCAGTTGTCATACTGTGGTAGCTGCATGTTGCTGTGATGCTGAAAGCTATGCCACCGGTATTTCAAATACCAGCAGGGTCACACATGGTGGACAGGTTCCAGCAGAGCTTCCAGACTAAGACAGAGTAGGAAGAAGGACTTGGCCACCCACTTCTGAAAAAATTGGCCATGAAAACCCTATGAATAGCAGTGGAACGTTGTCTGATATAGTGCAGGAAGATGAGAGGATGGCGCAAAGAGACCAGGCAGGGTTCCACTCTGCTGTACACAGGGCCACTAGGAGTCAGAATTAACTGCACTGGCACTAACAACAACAACATATATATACAGTCATGTGCCACATAACATTTTAGTCAACTGAATATACAATGGTGGTCTCATAAAATTAGTGCCACATAGCCTAGGTGTGTGGTAGGTGACACCGTCTATGTTTGTGTGAATACACCCTGTGTGTTCACACAAGGACGAAATTACCTAACTATGCATTTCTCAGAATTTATCCCTGTCCTTAGGCGACCCATGGCTATATATATATATATATATATATATATATTTTTTTTTTTTTTCTTAGCTCTGTCCACTGAGAGAGCCCAGAAGCAATGACACCCCAGGAGCCATGAGCACACCTAGCACCTAGAATTTGGTTTCTAAATTCTGTTTGCTACTAAAAGGAACCAGGGCTCCTTGAAGAATTGGGCGATTCCAGAGCTAGAGCTGGGAAAGAACAAGATGAACCTTGGACATCATATTAAGCTAGCAAATTAGGAAGTACTCAAAGAATGGTGGGACACGTCAAAATGACAAAGAGCCATACCGAAAGGACTCCTACTAGCCAAATCTAGGACAATTAAGCATAAAAACAAATAATGATAGGGGCCAGCCCTGTGACGTAGTGGTTAAGTCCGGCGTGCTCTGCTTCAACGGCCCAGCTTCATGGGTTCGCATCCCCGGCGCAGACCTACACCACTTGTCAGCCAGGCTGTGGTGGCAACCCACATACAAAATAGAGGCAGACTGGCACAGATGTTAGCTCAGGGCTAATCTTCATCAAGCAAAAAAGAAAAAAATGAGGAAGATTGGCAACAGATGTTAGCTCAGGGCAAATCTTCCTCAGCAAGAAGAATAAAAAAAAAATAAGTAAAAAATAAATTAAAATAAATAATGATAGTAATATATTATACCCCATTGAATAAAATAAGAATACATAGGCATATACATAAATAAAAGAGTAAATAAATGTTGGAGAAGGGAAAATGAGTCCTTACAGTAGAATGTCAACTAATAAATGTAGAAGGAATGGTGGAATTAGAGAATCACTACTATTTGGCAACCATCGTAGAAATAAGTGAGTCATTAATAGATGGTAACACTAGTGGGTGAAATTTGGATGAGAAACAGGATATTTACATAGTCACAAAATACGTTCTCACAAGATATTTATTAATTACAAGAGAAAAGTAGTAAATTTATAGTGGAGAAATCTGGCAGACACCACGTTAACAAAATGATCAAAATAAATGATAAAGCAAATGCGGTAAAATATCAATATTTAGGAAATCTTGGCAAGGGGTGTAAAGGCATTTTTGTACTATTTTTAAGACTTTTCTATAAGTCTGAAATTATATCAAAATAAAAAGTTAAAAAGAAAAGTTAATTAAAGCACTTCTGAGGAGTTTGCTGAGCTATAAGACAAAGGCTGTAATCAATGTATATCTAATTAATTCTACTTGCCACCTTAGCAGAACAGCTTATAGAAAGCCATTGTTGGGGAGTAGGGGGTGGCAGGAGGGCAAAACCTTATTAGATATTTCCTTGAACAAAATTAAAAAAAAAATTTGTTTTTGAAAAGATGTAAACCTGTTGGAAAAGAGTTTTTGATAGCAATTTTTTAAAACTTCCTATTATGTATCAGAGACAAGTCTTATGTTTCTAGTTGTGAAAAAAACAATTGGTTAATGTACACCTGAAATTTACACAATGTTATAAACCACTGTGACCTCAATAAAATAATTAAAAATTGTTGCCATAAAGCAAAAAACAAAAAACAATTGGGTGAAGATTTCAATCCCAGGAGACCTAAAAATCAAAGAAATGAAAAAATAAAGAAATGGAATAATTTCTGTTCTCTTCCTAGAGAAATAGAAATTTCTGATTATGATGGCAGTTATGAAGTTTTAATGTTACTGATGCATAGACATACTCCAAAACTATTTTTTTTCTATCACATAGAAATAAGTATAAGATTATTGAAAAGAATTGTTCTAGGTAATGAGGTGATAATACTACTACTGTGACAACTTGCCAAATACTATTCTAAAATATTGTTCATATATTAATCCTTTTAACCTCACTGCAACCCTGTGTAGTAGATACTATTAGTAGACTCAGTTTACAATTGAGAAAACCAAGGTTCTCAAACTGTCTTGATTAACTGGGCTCTTAGTGTCTCAGTAATTTTTTCACAGCAACTCAGGCCAAAAGGAATACCTAGTAATTCCATTTATTAAGTTATTAGATCCAGATAACTTAACATATATTTATTATTTCACAATTTAGTAGCCATTAAAAAATACATATAAACCGAGAGAGAAATGGTATTCTTATTTCATTTTTAGATAATCACAATTGCTTGCTAATGGGATGTAGGAGCCTGTTGGGTGTTGCAAAACTTCTCAAACCTTCTCAAAATCTCAGATTAGACACTGCCACGCTCATTTCCTGTTCCACACTGATGTTCATGCGATACTTCTTTTTCGTCCCAGCAACCGCAGAAAACCCAGCTTCACAAAGATGTGACATCATCAAAAGGATAACAGTCTAATGTTGAAACCGTGATCTACCTCATACTAGAAGTTCATATATGATTTCCAACAGATGTGGATCACTGTGTTGCCCTTGAAAATTTAAAATATTCTATGTTGCCCATGGGCTTGCTGCTCTGGCATCCTCTGGTGCCCCGGGGCACAGTTTAAGAACTGTGGATCTAACCCAGAATTATCATTCAGTTTGCGGGACAAAATTCTTGGGGAAAAATCAAAATTAGATTGTCATATTGGATGTCACTTAATAATTAGCGTGAATGTTAACAAATTGTATAAAGAGTTAATGTTTTTAAAATCTTGCTCTCCACATATCTTTTAAATGCGTGTCTTTTAATTTGTTTTGTCTAATTGCTTCGGGATAGACTTCTATTTTGCAGATAACAAAACAGAGACAGAATCATCTGGAATGAACAATAAAATGTTAACATCATATAGGTCAAAGGTAAATGCTTGCATTTAAGGAGTGGGAAGCAAGGACAGTACATGATAAATGTTTCAGGTGATAATATGTGCAATAAAAATATTTTATTCCACCAAGTGCGTAGGGTGAACTCAAGGAACTTTGTAAGTTTAATTGAACCTCTCTTTTAAGCAAATTTATTACTTGAAATTTAGAATGTTCTAAACCAGTATACAAGGGGGCTTAATTGTTTTACAAAATAATATTTGAGATTCCTTGGTGCATTTAAAGTATGATGAGTATGATGTGGTTCACTGAAATTAAGATGTATGCCTAACTTTTTTGAACACATTATCTTATAAAATATCTCTTTGTTGTTTACATTACATTTGAGTTTTCTGTCTTTTAGGAGGATAGGAAGCAAGACATTCATCTCCTAATTGTATCCAAAGGAAAAAGGAGGCACAGGGAGAAGCAGTGAGTTTATTTATTTAGCATTGCACAGTGAGAAGTTACAAGGCATCACCTACTCATCTGGGTTATAAAAAATCATGCATGGCATGTTAAGTATCCAACAGCCATAGTTCTTTTCACATAATAAAGTGATATATAACAATCGGTAAATAAAATTAAAAGTGCCCATTTGTTATGATATTGTATTAGAGTTAGTGTATGTGATTTTTGCCCAAGAATTTAAGTCTCAGTTCTATTGACTGTACTGACATAGTCAAGATAGTGCCAGCATATGGTATCCCATGAATGATGTGATTGAAATAGACTTACTGGCAGATGGAAGGAAATGCTTACTCATGTTTTACTCCTATAGCCATGATAAACGGTTTACTTTGATTAGTGTAACTTCAGCTTATATTAATAGCATGAGGAATCAAGAAGGTTTCCCTTGACTTTGACATCATCATTTTGATGGCAGATTGATCCAGCAAAGCTGGGGTTCCCAGAGCATTGAGTAAAACACCCCTGAGGCATCTTTGCAAAGTTATTCTGTAGCCCAGACTGAAATACTGTGATCATATCTTCCTTGGGGCCTCTGTTGTTTTAATTATGGAGAAATTACAGAGCATTGCCTTCCATAGCCAGTTAGCTGCACAATGCCCCCTTTCTTTTCACTGTTCAGGCTAACTGAGTACCTGGGATTCCTTAAGGTAGAAATAAAGGCATTTCCCTAGGTCCTTGGGAAAAGCAGAGAAATCTAAGATAATCCTGATGGAGAAGTGGTCTTTTTATAGATCTGAATACTAGATCTATTGATGTCGTTCAGGACGCCTTCAAGACTGTGAGGCATAGTTCACTATCCAAAGTTTCATTTAAATATCATGATGAATTGGCTGCAAAAAGAGGATGGGGAGGAATGTGAAAGGGTTCGTATAACAAAGAACCATAAATCATCTCTGGTACAGTGGGCCCCCTACCACTCAGCCTGTGGGCTTGTCAGAGGAGCTGCAGGGAGAAAGATGAGAGGGAATAGGGTCTTCCAGCTGTGGGGCTGCAGCATCCCCCAAACCAGGAAAGCCATTTACCCGCAACCAAATCCTTCCTGAGGTATCATTCACTTATTCATTTAGGAAATATCTATCAAGTGAGTGCCTCCTATGTGCAAGGCACTATTCTAGATCTCCTGGGGTGGGAAGGGGAAGGGAGGGGGGAAGTAGTACCAAGGTGAGTAAGATATACTACCCGCCTTACTATTTATTAGCGTGTTTATGACAAGGACTCTGCTCACTTCTTCAGCCTAAGCACAATTAGGGTGTACCTCACTTTATGAAAGAGATGTATTTCTGAGCCTTTCTGGCATTAAAGTGAATATCCCTCAAGTGAATCTTCTCTACGTTCTCCATGAAGCTGTCCCTCTTACTCGCGGTTGGAATTAGTTTCCTCCTTCCCTGCATTCCTGTCGCCCTCTCTTTGTGTATATACGTATCTTCCTCATAGGCCTGTCTGAGGCAACTGTCATAGAGTGGAATGTGGAAAGATCATGGACTCTGGGTCCAAACAGTCTCAAATTAGAATTCCAGCTCCACTACTTATTAACCATGTGTGATCTGGGTTTGTTTCTTAACCTCTCTAAGCCTCAGTTTCCTCCTCTGTAAAGTGGGGATAAAAATAGTTCCTATTTATTAGAAGATTAGATGAGATAAGGTAAGTCAGCGTTTAGAAAAATGCCTGGGATATAGTTAGCATTCAGGAATTGTTAATCATTACTATTAGGTGCTTTACAGATGGTTATTTTACAGGTGAGGAAACTGAAGCTCATAAAGATTAAATAGCTTAGGTACATTATAACTGGGAGGAAGTATGGCACTGCAGTTAAGAACTCTGCAGTCATGTATGCCTCATTCATGTTCCTTTTCCGTCACTTATTATTGTTATTATTATTATTTTTGCAGGGGAAGATTCACCCTAAGCTAACATCTGTTGCCAATCTTCCTCCTTTTTTCTTCTCCCCCCCCCGCCGCCAAAGCCCCAGTACATAGTTGTGTATAGTTGTAAGTTCTTCTGGTTCTTCTGTGTGAGCCGCCACCACAGCATGGCCATTGACAGATGAGTGGTGTGGTTCTGCGCCCAGGAACCGAACCCGGGCCAATGAAGTGGCGTGCACCGAACCTTAACTGTTAGGCCATCAGGGCTGGCTCTTTCATTTATTATTTATATAACCCGGAACAAATAATTTAATTTCTCTTATCCTGCATTTCTTTATTTGTAAAACGAAGATGATAATTGCTGATAATATCTACCTCACCTTATTATGAGGATTAGATGAGATGATGTGTGTAAAGTGCTTGGCACATAGAATGCACTCAGAAAACAGGAGCCAGTGTTATTACCCAAAGTCACCCAGTCGAAAAGTGGCAGGGCCTAGATTTAAATGCGATGAGTCTGACGCCCAATGAGTTTCTAATAAACTCACCACCAGTTCACTTGCTATCTGAGCTAGAATTCTAAAGAATTAGCAGGTGCAGTCTTGGAAGGCTTTTTTCAAGCACAATAAAATTAATTGGTTTATTTTCCTCTTTTGATGATTGCTTTATGTTTTTTCACAAATATGTACTCATACACCCATAATCTTGAACTAGCCTTTCCCCTCTCAACCAACAGAATATATATCTATTTCCCAACCTCGTAGAGGAAAAGCCAACATCTCTAAGGAACATACTGCTGCCTTCACCCACATTGCCTTTGAAAGAAATCATCTCAGAGGAAGCATTACAGGGACTTTCTTGTGATGGGGAGTAGGATTAAAACTCAAGTTTGTAGAATGAAACCCAAGTGAAAAGGAAAAGCAAGAGCTTGCCTTCGTCCTCCCAGCGAGCCCTGCCTGGGAATACTGCCCTTCCCCACTCCCAGGAGGGGAGAGAGCCCAGCCGTAGGGTCAAGGAGTGGTGACCAGGTTAGCAACAAGGGCAATGGAGGGAGGAGACAAAAGAACAGAAAGTGGAAGCGGCTGGCTGAATGCCTGAGCTTGTCTCTTTGCTGAAAGAGAATGGCGGGACAACGATTCAAACTGAGAGAGAGGAGGGTAGAGGGGGAAGAGGACAGCTAATGGATGGGGTGGCCCAGCAGGGGTCAGAGGTCATGAGGGCACTCAGTGAACTAATTGGCCACTCTGTGCATATTCACTTTCTGCTTCTAGCCTACAGCTGGGACTTGAGAGAAAGCCAGGGGATTGAAGCTGGCTTTATTTACTTATGCCCTGAGATTTGAGGCCAACTGGTGAAAAGCAACTGCAACTGAAAAGTGAGACAAGAATCCTTTTTCCTTTTCCAAGAACAGCTGACCAGGGACAGCCTTCTGCAAAGGAAAATGCTCAAGATTCTACTTCATTCATTCATGCATGCATTTCTTCTTCTTCTTCTTCTCCTTCTTCTCCTTCTTCTCCTTCTTCTCCTTCTTCTCCTTCTTCTCCTTCTCCTTCTCCTTCTCCTTCTCCTTCTCCTTCTCCTTCCCCTTCCCCTTCCCCTTCCCCTTCCCCTTCCCCTTCTTCTTCTTCTTCTTCTTATCATCATCATCATCATCCTCCTCTCCATATGTTAATTGGATGCCCCAGGAAATGTTAAGCTAGGCACACTGCAGATGGGAAAGGATTATAGACACCTTTAGCTTGGAACATAGATTATCAGAGTTAGGCCTGGGCTTTAGGGATCATCTAGTCCAGCTCTTTTGTTTCATACTTAAGGAACTGAGGAAAGCAATTTGGTCAAACTCACAGAGAAAATAGCAGAAGAGGGAGCAGAGCTCAGGTTTTCTCACTCCCAGTTCAGAGATTTTTCCATTACACTCTTCCCAGAACGTATTAACTTTGAAAACGTGTGCAGACTGGTGCGGTTAGCAGCTCAGTCTCCGGGTCAGACAGCGTGAGCTAGAATGCTGACTCCTAGCTCTGGGACCTTAAGATAGTTACTTAATCTTTCAAAGCGTCAATTTGTTTGTCTGTAGAAAAACAGAGTTGTTATGTGGATTAAATGAGGTAAATGCATGTAAAGTGAGCATATGCTTCAATAAATAGCTATTAGTATTACTATTGTATTACTTCAGAGCCCAGGATAGACTGTGCTTATGATGATAAACATGTAACACAATGAATACCTACTCTGTCTTCCCCTGTAATCTCCATGGGCAACCCATTCCAAGATGAAAATCTACATCCCCCTCTTAGTTAAGACACCTGTGAGGAAAGGAGGGAAATTTTGGAATTTCCTGTCTGAAATTCTGACTGAACTTTCGACACACAGAGCTGTCCAAATTTGGAATGAGCTGACTTGCAATGAGTCAACACGTGTAAAGGGCTTAGAACAGTGCTGGGCACATAGTTAGCACTCAGTAAAGGTTAGTTGTTGTTGTTGATATTCTTATTGTTATTATTACAGGGAAGGAGGGAGCTCTTTGTCACTGCAGAGGTTCAAGCAGAAGACCGGCTTACCCTTTGTCAGGAATGTTGTAAGGGAGCTTCATGGATCAGATGGAGGTTGACCAAGATGAGGTCTGCATTCTGAGACTTTTGTTTTTAACTTTTGTGTTGTTTAATAGAACCCTTTTGCCTAGCTCTTCCCGGAGGTCTGATGACCATCAACGGTATCTGGTACCATTGCACATGGACTCTGGAGCAGATAAAAAGGGGAAAATGCGAATGAGACATAGACCATCTATGAACATTGGCTGTCCAACCCCACAATGGGGCTTTACGTTATGGACACCATAGGGTCACAGAGTGGAGACTATGAACTTCTACCCAGAATTTAATTTTGAAGCTCCGTTTTGTCACGTGTTCCTCCCACCTCATTCATTCATTCATGTATTATCGAAGTATAATTTACAGACAACAGAATGACAGATTTTAAGCGTTCAGTTCAATGAGTTTTGATAATTGTATACTCACATAACCTCAACTCAAAATAAGGTATAGAATAGTTCCACACATCCGAAAGTTCCCTCTTGCTCCTTTTCCATTCAATCCCCAAATCCTCCTCTTCTCTCCCCCTAGGCAATTCTGACTTCTATCACCCTAGATTCATTTTGCCTGTAGTTGGATTCCACACATTTTTGTATCTGGCTCCTTTAGTTAAACATGTTTTTGAGATTCGTTCATGTTGTTCCTGTATCAGTAGTTCATTCCCTTTTGTTGAATACTACTCCATTGTATGCATATACCACAACTTATCTATTTTCCTGTGATGGAGATTTGATTTATTTCCAGTTTTTGGCTGTTATGAATAGGCTGTTATGATTATTCTTATATATTTTCCTGAGCCCCAGTGCATTTATATTTTAATTGTAAAATATATACAGAACAGTTCAGAGAATATTACAGATGCTTATGTACCCACGACCCATATTTAATAAAAGTTAACATTTTGCCATATTCAGTTTTTTTAAAAGAAAGTTTACAGATTTAATTGAAACCTATTCTGTATCCCTCCCCATCCCTATTCCCCTCTTGTAACTCAGAAGTAACCACTTTTCTGAAGTTGATTTGAATCCATTCTGAGTTTTCACATGGTTAATAATATGTATAGATGGATGGATCTGTTTTCATCTAATATGCTGGACACTTGGCAGGCCCTTTCCATATGGAAAGCCATGTCTTTTACTTCTCAGAAATTTTTCTTGGATTATTTATCTGAGGATTTCCTCTCTTCTGTTTTCTCTGCTCTCTCTTTCTGGAACTCCTGTGATTCAGATGTTGGACCTCCTGGATTAGTCCTCTCATTTTATTTTTTTCTGCTATGCTTTTTCTCTTTGTATTTTAATTCAACTTTCTTGGAATTTTCTCCCAAATCATTTGTTAAATTTTTCATAGATGTTATCACATATGTTTTTAATTTCTATTTTTTTGATTCTCTGAATGTTCCTTTTATAGTTTCCTGCTCTTGTTTTACGGAAGTAATATCTACTCTTACCTCTCTAGGGATAATAATTATAGTCTTTTTTATTTGTTTAGATTTTTTTGTTTGTGTATTTGTTTTCAGTTTCCTTTTCCTGCATAGCATCTGTTTTCTCCAGGTTACTTTTCCCTGTTTATTTGTTTTGGTCTCTCTCGTTCATGTTAGAGGTCTTCCTTAGGAGTCTGGTTATCCTTGGATGCTCACTAATATTTAAATATGGGGCACTGAAAAGCTGATTGAAAGCTCTGAGCTTGAGAGTAGACCTTGTCAATTTTGGGGCTTACTGTAGGGTTACCTGGCTGGGCCATTTCCTTGGGGGAACCCCTGATGTCAGAAGTGTTAAGCTTTTTCTCTTGGACTAATCAGAATCTCGAGAGAAGCATTTCCCAATCTCCTTCCTGGAGGGTATAGGCTTCCTTCACTTCATCAGCATTTGGTACATAAACATCCACCTAAGCCTCTTCTTCTCCATATAATAACCAGCTCTCAGCTTCATCTGTTGTTTTCTTTTCTAGAGATTCTTTATTTTATTCTCTTCAAAGTTCTGGCTGCATGAAGCAAGGAAGGGAATCTGGGAACCTATTGGCTTTTTAAAGATTTCCATCCAATCTTGATATTTTTCACTCCATGTTCATCTTTATTGCCTGAGATATCTGGTAGACCGACATGGGTTACTTCCCAGCTCTCTCCACTTCTAGATTGGGATTCAGCTTTCTTAGGTTTACTGAGTCAGTTCTCTCTCATTTGTTTGCACTCTAGCTTCCAAAATTTTGTTACTGTAGTCTCCTTTTGCATTCTCTTTATCCTTGTGAGTTTATGCCTTTTGTAAAAAACATCTTTACTGTCGTTTTAGTGTGGTTTTTGGAAGAAATGGCAGTATGCTCAATCTGCCTTCTTTACCTGGAAGTCTCTCTTATTATGATTTTAAGTTGCATTTCTCAAAATACTGGTGAGGCCAAGTACCTTTGCATCTATTTTTTGCTGATTGGGTTTCCTTTTCTGTAACTTGCTTGTTCATATTCTTTGCACATTTTCCCCTTAGGTTGTTGGTCATTTTATTATTGATTTGTTAGAATTCCTTATATAATCTGGAACTTACCCTTTGTTAGTAGTATTCATTGTAAAGATTGTCTCCTACTCTGTGGCTTGACTTTTACCTTCGTTTGTAGTGTTTTTTTTTTTCAATTTCAATATAATCAATATATTTAATAATTAATATATTAAATCTCCATTTTAACATATTCAAATTTATTCTTTATAGTATTGTGTTTTGGGGGTCTTACCTAAGAAATCCTGCCCTACTCCAAGGGCACAAAACTATTCTCCAATATTTTCTTCTAAGGGCTTTAAAAATTTGCTTTTTCACATCAAAGCCTTTAAGCTACTCTTTATATATAGTGTGAGGTAGGAATCTAATTTTATTTTATTTTTCCATACTGATAATCAGTTGTTCTAGCACCATTTATTGAATTGTCCACCCTTTTCCCACTGATCTGTGATGCCATTCCTGTAATATACCAAGTTCTCACATGCATAGGTCTATTTCTGAGCTCTTTATTCCATTCCATTGGAGCTATTAATCTCTCTCTGTGTCAAAATCACACCATTTAACTTACTATAACCTTATTAAAAGTTTTCACATGTAGTAAAGCAAATGCCTCCTCTTTATTCTTCCTCAAAATAGTCTTAACTATTCTTGGCTCTTTTCTATCATATTTTGAGATTAGCTTGTAAGTTTCCTATCTAGATACAGCTAAGTTGAGATTTTTATTGGAATTGCATTGAATTCATAGATTAATTTGGGATTTAAAAAATTATATTGGGTATTTCCATCCATTAACATGGTATATTGCTCTATTTATTTAGGCCTTCTCTCTGTCAATAAAGTTATAATTTTCTCCATTTGAATTAACACTTTTTTTATTAACTCTATTACTAATACTTTTTAGTTTTTGTGGATATGATGACAAGAATTCTTAAAGATTTCATTTTTGAATTAGTTTTTGCAGATGTATAGAAATGCTTTTGATTTTTTTGGTATGCTGATCTTGAATTCAGCAACTTTGCACAACTCTTTTAATAGTTCTGATAATTTGTCTACAAATTCTCTTGAATTCTCTATGTAGACAATCATGTTGTCAACAAATAGGAGCAATTTTATTTTTTCCTTTCCAATCCTTACACCTTTTATTTATTTTCTTGCCTTATTGCATTGGCTGGGATAACCAGTAAAATACTGAATGAAAGTGGTGAAAGCTGATAGCTGTTGGTTAAAGGAATATGCCACCTTAACTGATACGTCATCAGAGCTGTTGGCTCTAGAGCTATGCTATGCCTGCTAGATCTGCACCAGCAAAATGTATAAATGCTTTTGGTATTTGAGAATAGGTATTTTTATTCTCATTTAATAAATGAAGAAACAGAAACTCAAAGAAGTAAGTAACTTTCTTAAGACCACACGGTTCATAAGTGGGAGGTTCAAAGCAAAATCTTCAGCTTCACAGTCAAATGCCATTTCCATGATTCCAGACTTCCTTCCGGCTATCTATCTGTGCTAATGCGTTACCTTTCTCAGGTAACATATTGCATTTTAAAAGAGATATTCTAGAACAAACAATACCTTTACCCAATTAAATGACTCTGATAGTGGAGTTTTAGGCAGTACTCTGTTTTACCTAAACAGAAGGCCCTGCCTATTTATAATTTTCTTAAAGATTCAAAGATTCTTAGAGTTGAAGGGCTTCTTATCTTATCCAACCCCCTATTTAACGTAGTTATCCCTATACTACATCCCTCAGAGATCATCCTCCAGCCTTTACTAACTGCAAGGCGTGGGTTCACTTCTTGCCCAACAGTTGAATAATTCTTACATGGATCCACAATCTGCCCACTGGTCCAGAGAGCAGTGTGTTTTCTCTTCCACATAACACCTCTTCATGTATTTGTTCTCCTTAGGTCTTCCCTTTGAGACTACTCATCTCTAGGACATTTGCTATTGTCCAAATGAGACAGTTTCCAGACTTTTCACTATCCTGGTTATTCTCCTCTCAATGCTTTCTAGTTGGTCAATGTCCTTCTTGAAAAGTGATGTCCAGATTTTAAGGTGGGGTCTGATTGCAGACAAAGAGGGACTCTTATGTTGCGTGATGTGGACACAGTTACTTCCATTGATTCAGTCTAGATTTTTGTCTTTTTAGCAACTATGACACATTGCTGACTTATGTTAAGTTTAGGGTTAGCTAAACCCATATATTTTTCATTTAGACTACATTACTGAAAATGTATTATTTGTATGTTAAAAAAGAGAAGAAAAAAAGCCTTAAAGGCAGGAATTTATATGTATCCTCACTAAATTTAATCATTTATGTTCCTACTTCATAATTAGCCATCTATAAATGTGATAAAGCATGCCTTCTGCAGTGAGGTCTGGACTGGGGGAATGCAAGGAGAGGTTGTCTTGCATTGCCTAATCCTTCAGGCCAGAAACCATGGTGGCATATTTGGCCTTTTTTTCCCTTCCATCCCCCATACCCTTTCCTGCAGTACTCTGGAGCTCTGAAGGTCAGGGTGAGGTCTGTGGGGAGGCAACAGGACAGAAATCCACTCTGTTACGGAGACTAATGGGGTGGCATCTGCAGCCTGGAGGCTGCCTGCAGGTTACCAGCAAACCCCTGCTTGGTCAGGAGTAGGTGAAGTCATCTGGGGCTGCTGTCCCCGTCCCTGTCCACACATTTCAGAGCATTGGTACTTTGAGAGTTTTACCATAAAGTCAAAATTCAATTTCTTGCGTGAAACCAGAAATCTCATGCTTTCTTAAAACCTTTTTAAGAGATGATGGAAGAACCACAGGAAGGGAAGGGACAAAAGGAGTCAGCGTGCTCTGCTCAGCTTTATACCCCTGGTTTAGTGGGGTTACTATCCACCCTTGTATCTGACCAGCACATATCAACTTCAGGGCATGTCTTTGAGAGTGAAATTCTAGCTACCAAAATCTCCCTTGCCCCCGTCCTGCTCACCAATCCATACTTGCAAATCAATAAATCTCCCCCACCCCAGCACATCTTCCTCATCTTCACCAAATACTTGTAATTTTGCCTGGATAGTATTTACAAAGACAGCATTATGTGAATCTAGCATTGACAATGCAGTAACAAAAATTGCAAACATTAATATGGCACTTACTATGTGTCACCCATTTTCTAAGCACTTTATATATATTAACTCATTTTGTCTTAACAACAGTCCTTTGTGGTACTATCCTTGTTTTATAGATGAGGAAACTGAGGCACAGAGATTAATGCTTGCCCAAGGTCACACAGCTAAAAGTGGCAGGGTGGGATTGGACCCCAGGCAGTCCACCTCCAGTGTCTGGGCTCTGAACCACCATGGATGCTGCCTCTCTAAACTGCAAAGGGGGCTGCAGTGGATATCATAAGTATGGAATCTGCAGCCCCAGACCTGGGTTTCTGCCCAAGAGCTATGCTTCACCAAATGATTTCCTCTTATTATAATCACCAGGAACATTACTCTCTTAGGGCAGGATCTTCCAGTAGGGTTTAGCCCCTTTACAGATGAAGAAACATAGGGTCAGAGTGTTAGATATGTTCTCTAGGTCGTGTAGGGAGTAAGTGACAGAATTAGGAATGTGAACCCAGCTCTGGGGGACTTTAGTGTCCACACACCTCCCCCTACCCTACACTGCATCTATCGTGGGGCCACATCTTCAGAAAGAGACTGGATACTCTCAACACCCTCTTTGGCATGGGATGGAGGATGTGTGGGGGCTATTCTTCAGGAAAAAATCATCATCATCATAATTATTACCAAAAAAGTCTTGTTAAACTGAGTGCTGGATGCTACAATCTTGGATCACTTTTTAAGCCTCAAAGAGGGTCCCTAAAAGTATGAGTGTTTCATCCTTGACCTGGCATTAGTAAGCTGAAGGGTAAGTAAGGCCTAAGTAAGTAAGTTAGTCCTAAGACAGAGTCTCCATCTTGTGAGCTGACTGGTTGAATTAATTTACTGCTTCTCATACACTATTCTCTGCTCTTACTTTTAGATCAAGCATAAAAATTTGTTTTCAGAATATGAGTCAAGGGCATAGTTCCTAGAGAACCGTGTGGTGGCATCTGGGATCACTGGATCTTGTACATTCCTGTGCACACATGTGCAGGTGGGCACTCAGACACCCAGCACAGACAAACACACTCACCACACCAGCACATTCGTGATGAGCAGTCCTTGGAAACAAGGATAACCTTCGGGGAAGCAGCAAGTGCATGGGGTTGTGATCTCTATTTTCTAGTGCATTGACATGGCCAGTTATGCCCTGCTGGGGTAGGGTGGAGCCTGCCCTCTCTGAACTGAGTCCCGGCTGGGGCAGTCCTTCCAGAGACTGCTCCACACATCCCCTGGTCTTGGACTGGCAGGAATGCCCCCTCACAGCCCTGTGCAGGGTCCTGTGCTTTAGGTCGGCCCCCTGGCCAGCAGTCTTCCAGCAACGATGCTAGGGATGCTTTCTTAGGTCAAAAGGGAAAGCATTGTTGCTGCTCTGTGGCCAGGCAAACAAGCAGCTGGCTTTGAAGTCCCAGGGGGGGTTTGCTCAGGCTGGAGTTGGGAGTCTGAAGGAGAGGACTGCAAGGCTCCCCGAGCCTGGCGGTGTTTGTTAAGGCCTCCCGCCCGCCCAGGCCTGGTGTGTTTGATGTCTTGGGAGAAGCAGGAGGAGGGAGGCATGCTCCGAGGGACATCTTTCAACTCCTGCTGAGCCTGCAGTCCCGCCTAGGAGCAGAATGCAGACCAGGCCTGAGTCCAGAATAGCAGGTGACAGGCCTGTGATGGAAGGAAACACTAGTTCCCTTCCTTCAAGGTTGTCTACAGGGGTGTGGTCCAGGGCAAATTGCAGAGGGTGTTGCTTCCCTTGGGAGCTGTTTTTATTCAGGTGGCATCAGGTAAGAATGAACGTCAAGGGAAGACTTGAAAGGAGAAAGAGGTGTCCAAAGGCAGCCTTTAGGAGCCACTACGGCTTGAGGTTCCCCCTCGCAGAGTCTCCTCCTTCCCTCTCACCCTCCACCAATTGCCTCCCTGGCTCCCTGCACCACGCCCACCCCTTCTCTCCTCCACCACCACAGCAGCGCTCTGGGCAATCCGCCTTTCCCCAGGGACAGCTCTGCTGTGTTCCTGTTTTAGAATCTATAGGTATGAGCAGAGACACTGCCCACCCACCCCTCCCCCAAACAATAAAATGCACTGGGTAAGGAACCCTGGGGTAGGGGAGAAACTTCTAGAGAGCAGAAAGCTGGGTAAGACAATGCTCCCACTAGGCTGGCTCTCTGGGCTTGCCTCAGGATTTTGCTACCTTCCAAAGCATGTTTATGACCTTTTAGGCCTGGGCCATGAGACAAGAAATAAAGCATTAGTCTTAACTAGTTCAATGTCCCATACAATATTAGCCATGAACAGCTCCACTTCTCTCTCCCTCTCTCCCCCTCCTCAACTCCCCTATCTGCTACAACCAAATGTGCACATTTCTACTAGATTCTCACCTCCACCCCCAGCACTGCTCTCCAGTCTGCCCCTACCTGCCTACTCCCCCTACCCCTGACATATTGCGATTGAGAAAGAGCTTGTTTACGATAAGACCTTGAAATCTGGAGTTATAAATTCTGCCAGGCCGGCCACCCTATCTCCACGCTAATGCTTTTGGTGCCACCGAAAGGAGGCTCACCTGGTGGTGACCCATCCCCCCATCTCCCCGGAGTTCCCTGCTCCTCTTCTGCAAACACAGGACAATGAGCAAATGGGAGTTACCTGTCTCAACAGGTGTTAGCCTGGCCTCACTTTCCTGCAGGGTGATTGGGAGGTCACCCTCCGGCCCACCCACCCTCGGCATTCCTGTGATTGTGAAAGCCCACCTTCGAATGTGGCCCTCCCTTTGGTTCCCCATGACTTTAGCTGTGGGAGGCCGAGCCCACATCAATGGCTTTAGAAGTCCTTATTTTAGCTACTGGGTCCACGAGCTAGAGAGCAAGCAGCATCTGCATTGTCCAGGAGGGACTTGATGTTGCCTCTTGATTTTGTTCACGTGTCTGTAGTGGTACTTATACCACATTGCAATGGGCATTATCCATGTTAGCCTTCCCTACTAAGCCACGAGCCCCTTGAAGGAAGAGACTGCTTCTTATTCATCATTGAATCTCTATGCCCTGCACACTGCACAGAACATAAATATTTGGTAAATGACTTAGGTGAATGTTGTCATAGTCATCACCAGCAAATATTTATTAAGAGTGTCTTATGTGTAGTGACTCCGCTAAGCAGCAGGGGGTACAAAGATGAATTAGATGCCATTCCCACTTTTAGGGGCTTACGCTGAAGTCAGGAAGACACAGAGAAGCTTCACTTGCCAGGACGTCAGAGGAAGGAGCTAGAGGGACCCAGGGAATCTGCTTTGGCAACCAAAATTTGCCAGAAAGTAAACTTACTGCAGATGCCCCCGGACCCAGGACCCATTCCATGTCGATCTCCCTATATTCCAGCCTGGAGCTTTTAAGTCATCAACAATCTGCACATCTAATTTTTCCCTACATGATTTCAGTGTCCTTGTCTCAAAAATGTGAATAAAAGTTAAAAAGTAGTGTCTCGGGCCCGCCCCGTGGCTTAGCGGTTAAGTGCGTGCCCTCCGCTACTGGCGGCCCCGGTTCGGATCCCGGGTGTGCACCAACGCACCGCTTCTCCCGCCATGCTGAGGCCGCGTCCCACATACAGCAACTAGAAGGATGTGCAGCTATGACATACAACTATCTACTAGGGCTTTGGGGAAAAAAAGGAGGAGGATTGGCAATAGATGTTAGCTCAGAGCCGGTCTTCCCCAGCAAAAAGAGGAGGATTAGGATGGATGTTAGCTCAGGGCTGATCTTCCTCACAAAAAAAAAAAAAAAAAAAGTAGCGTCTCTACTTGGAAAGAATTTCTCAACCTTTTAGCCCTGGGAACAAAGGCAGTGAAACCTGCCCCCACTGGGTCCCTACTGGGGCTGCACTTGCTAGCTGTGCCCACGCTGTTTGGTTTGGGATCCCGAGGATTTGAGGCCAGAGCCGCCACCACCCTCAGGCAGAAGGAAGGAGGAGATGGAGGCGTCTGTCTGGAGTTCGGTTCGTCCCAACACACCTTAACTGAGAGCCTCATTTGTGCTGAGTGCTGTGCTGGTCGCTGGGAGTAGAGAAAATAATAAGGGGGTGTCACTCCTCCTCTCGGACAGGGGACTTGATCTCTGAGAGCCTGAGAGAAGAAGGACAGCAAATTGATCTCTTGGGGTCCAAGGGTCAGCCCAGATGATGTGAGGGGCCGCTGCTGTACCAATGCCCCTGTCTCATCGAGGGGACCATCACTGCATGGCAGATGTGTCGACAGTGGGAGCACTGTCCATGAGTGGCATTTTCTGTGTGGCTCTTTTAAGCCAGTGCTTCTGACCCTTTTCTACTGAAGTACCATTAGAGGCAGAGAAGAGTGAATTCATACTTCTCAAGGAGCCTGAGATTTTAGATCACTGCAAATAGGAGATTTCTTTGAAGCCCCATATTTTGTCTTAAAAATGTATGTAAATTTTGTATTTTCTACCGTGATCTATCAATTTGCTTTTATATAAAAATGCAGTTAAAATTACTTATCTATGAATAAAACTGATGCTCCAGGAAGATGAGCTATTTTTCTTGTGGCTTCTTGGACCCCCCGGCTCACTGCCCTATACCCCAGTTTGAGAAGCATGCATTTTAGGGCATCAGACCCGTACGCACACACCACATTCAGGGGTACCACCCCAAAGTGGGCCTCTAACACGCTTGCATGGCCCACGCCCTTGATCCCAAAACATTCCTCTAGGTCTGTCCTCTGCTGTGCTGGCCACACACTCCTCCAGTCTGACCCCATGGGATCATCCCTTCACCTCTGGGTTTATCTTGGTCCCTCTAGCAGGATTTGGAGATCAGGTGGCCAGTAACACTATTCCCCAAATGTCTAGGGCCAGTGGCTCTAAAACCTTTTTGCAGTCTCCTTCACAGGGGACGGACAGGGCAAGGGAGCAGTAAGCATGAGACCCTGAGGGGGGTTGAAAACAGCTACTAAAGTAGATACTTAATGAACTAATTATTTAAAGGGTCCTCAGCTAGGGATTGTCCTTGCAACTGCCTCGGTAGGCTTTAGCACCATACCCTACTTGCTTTCCCTGACATAACTGGTCCATCTGTACAAGGAAACCAGGAATCAGGGCTGCCTGCTTGTCTGATGAAGTAGCAGTTAGGTGTCTGAAGTCTAGCAGGTTTGTTATGGATTCACTATATCAGTGGTTCTCAAATTTTAAAAGAAATGCAACCCATTCATTTATTTATTCATGCATTTGCTTATTCATTCAACAAATGTTTATAGAGAACCAACCATGCACCAGGAAATGTATGAGGAACTGGAGACACAGTGGTGAGCAAGAGCGACATGGTCTGCGCCCCATTAGAACTTGCAGGTGGGAAACAGAATTAAACAAATGGTCTCCAGGGAAACAAATAGAATAAGCTCAGATGGGGCAAGCCCAAGTCTTCCTGCCACTGAGTGCTCCTGCCCTTGGATGTTTTGCCCAATAGCGCAAGCACACAGCTGGTAGGTCCTCAACTAAGTCTGAGGTAATGGTGAATTGCCTGCAACTCCTTATATGAAGGTAAAAAACATAAAATGAAATTCCCCTGCAAGTTCCCCTACCTGCCCAACTGCCCCAGAGACAACGCACCAGATCCTAAGTGTGCAAACACACTTGAGAGTGAGGAGACTCATGGTTTCACTTAGTCCTCACATTAGAGCTGTAACATTAAGTGGCATGGTTCTCCCTCACTACACAGGTACGTAAGCTGAGGCCATAGAGACGTGAAGCAGCCTGTTGAAGCTCCCCAGGCCAGGACGACCTGAGATGGGGTTTACAAAGGAGAGGGGGAGGATCAGGGCCCAGGGCGTGACTCTTGATTCTACTGAACAGTGCTGGGCTGGAGGCCTCCGGTAACTTGCCAGACAGACCCCCATGGTTCTGGAGACTCTGGCCACAGCCCCTTATCTGTCCTCCCCATGACATGTGCAGATCTGATGGCCCTAGTGCTAAAACCTCTGGACTCTAGAACTGAGGTAAGAGCTGGTGGGACAATGGAAATGTGGGCTTTGGAATGTATCCAAACAACCCACAGCCCTGTCCCCTCCTCCCCAAAGACTGGCCAATGACCCCTAAACCAGTGACCAGATTATTCCTAAGAAACCTAGCATGGCTTTGGCAACTGCCTGACAAAGGATTGTCACTCTTTTCCACCCTTCACTTGTGGAGTGTCTTCATTTAAGCCTGTACTGTCATTTAAAGGAAAATTCATCTGAATTTGAAGTGTTAGGTTGAAAAGCTAATCATATTCAGAGTCACCTTCCTATGACATTAAGGCCTCCAGGAGAGTCACTGAGAAGTCTGTGAGGTCTGCTAATTCCATTGCAAGTGAGGAATGTGTTTATTCTTCTAAGGGGCAAAGATCCCCCACTCAAAGTGACGCTGCCACCTTGTGTAACCAGGAACACGGGTTGTTGCTGATGTAAACAAAAGGCCAGGGCAGACCTGCCAGGAGCTCGGTCTCCTTTTCCCAGAGGTGTTTCTTATGAACGGTTGTGCCCAGTGAAGCAATTTCCTGCCTTGTAAACTTCTGCCCAGCAAACCACATCTCCTATCTATCGCTGCCTGGCTCTGGGTCATAAAACAATTCCCCAGAGACCAATCAGAGCCTGATCAGGAGTCCTTGAGTAACAGGAAAATTACCCTCCACCTGCAGACGTAATGACACTTTGCAAGCTAGTGGCTTGGCAGTTTCGGAACGTAAACATCACATGCCTTACCCCATGCCTTACCTCTGCTCATCTGAGATGTGGGGCCCACACATTTGATTCTCAGGCCCTGGGTCACTCCTTGGAGGCACTGGCTGGCTAGTGACCCATTACCTTGACCCGAGGACCCTGCAGCCTGGAGAACATATTTCACTATGTCAGATCATGATTTGCAGGGCCAGGGCAAGAGAAGTTCAGCCAGGGGTCTCAGGCATGCAGAAGACAGAAGAAGATTTGGGCTGAAACAACATGGGGGAACTCATTGAGTTGGACGTTCACTTTGCATTTTGTGGTCCTTCAACCTGGAATGTCTCCCCCACTCCCCCATCTGCGTGGTGAAATGTCATTCATTCTTTATGTCACAGTTTAAGTGTCTTCCAAGGAACCTTCTCTGATTTCCACCCAAACAGAATTTCCTCCATTGTCCTACCACTCACCTTTCTAACACCCACACACTGCTTTGCAATCACTCGCTAATTTGTCTGTCTCCCCAGCCAGGCTGGAAACTCCTGCAGGGCATCTTGGAATTTCCAGCAGTGAGTGCAGTGCCTGGCTCAAAGTCAGTGCGCAAAAGAGGTGTGTTGAATGAATGAGTGAAAGGACACCTGTTATATGTCTCTCCACCACACTTAGATGCTTTGATTTTGAAAATGTACAAAGAATATAGTCAAAGAATGAAGACCTGGGTTAGGCTGGTAAAGAGAGGCATAACCTAGGTTTCTGTCCTTGAGAAGTTTGTAGTCTGGTCATCTTTCTGTGGGTGGTAGGAATATTTGCAGATGGGGTATAGAGATTGGACACATGGGTAGATAGAAGTGGTTTGTTGTTGTTGTTGGTTTTCCTTTTTGAGTGACCGCTCAGAGCCAAAATGGGTTCCAAGCTGGTCTAACTAACCCTAGTACTACGCTAGCCATAAGGCATTATCTCGGACCTCCGTTTTTATCTCTTTCCTTTCTCCTTATCCCATTTGTAAAAGTGATAACAATAACTTGCTCCTTCTTTTGAAGCTTAAGGGGTCCTAGAGAGTAGTGGTGATAGAGGTGGTGGTGGATGTGCTTTTGGGCAATTTTCCAGACATAGAACTAGGAAACTCCATGACATACATACATACATTCATTCATTCATTCAAAAAATATGTACTGAGTGCCGACTATGTGCCGGGTACCAGATGCTGGGGAAGAACCATGAACAAAACTCGAAGTCCCTGCTCTCACAGAACTCACATTCCAGTTGGCGAAGACATTCAGTGATGGTGGCATGGGGCCCATCACATTGTCTCATGTTGTAGCCCCGGAGGGACTGATGCTAATAACTAACATTTAGTGACACTTTCTTATGTACCAGGCAAAGGGCATTATGCACCTTGTATCTCATTTAATCCCTAAGATAACCCCGTATTCAGATAAGGAAACAGAGAGGTTAAGTAGCCTTCCCAAGATCACACAGCCAGTAAGAGGTAGAGCCAGAATTTGAACCCAGATTTGCCTGACTCCCTCAGTCTGAGCTCTTAACCACAACTCTGCACCGCTGCAGTAAATATTTACTAGAAGAACAAAGGGGTAGATGAATGGTTAACCCTAACTACTGTGGCAGCCTGTTGTTTCGCTTCCATAATACAAACATGAGCAACATGTTTAAGTTTTTCATTTACTTATTGATTCAAGCTTCTCCAAAGTGTGGCTCTTGTCGAAAGCAGATTTCACAAAGATTAAGAAACAAGCATCTTTCTTGTTACCATCCATGTTTCCTGGGCAAGGCAACCTATTTTACAAAAATAATAATGAATTATAACTTAAAGTTGTACAAAAGAAACTTTCACCATAAGTTCTCTTTTCTGTGGTCAAGTCTCTGTATTAGGCTGTATAATCACCCCCAAAGGTATCTGATCATAGTCCCCAGAACCTGTAAATGTTCCCTTAAAAGGAAAAAGCATCTTTGCAGATGTGATTAAGGAAGATGATCCTACATAATCCAGATGGCCCTAAATGCAATCACATGTATCCTTCGGAGGAGGAAGAAGAGGGAGATTTGACACAGGAGAGAAGGCAATGCAATGACGGAGGCAGGGCCTGGAGTGATACGGCCACAAGCCAGGGAACCTGCAGCCACCAGAAGCTGGAAAAGCCAAAGAACAGATTCTCTCCTATCACCTCCGAGGGAGGGCAGCCCTGTTGACACCTCGGTTTTGGCCCAGTGATACTGATTTTGGACTTCCGGCCTCCAGAACTGTGAGAGAGTGTATTTCTGGCATTTTAAGCCGCCAAGTTTGTGGTAATTAGTTACAGCAGCCACAGGAAACTAATACAGTCTCCTAAGAGAAGGAGGCAGCAGGAGGAATAAGTCTTCACCACTGTAGGTGATTCAGAAGTCTACGCGTATGTATCTTTTTAGTCAGGATGCCCAAAAGAAATCCTGCCTTGGAAAGCAAGAATATAGTGACCCCCCCTACAATAATGAATCCACCTCCTTCCTTGCCCCCACACCCTTTCTCGGCTTCGTGTTTCTTTCTAGAACCTATCAATACCTGACATAGTGTATATTTATCTGGTTGTTGTTGGCTCTCTCCCAGTTGAACATAACCTCCATGGGAATTGACATTTTTAAACTGCTTTTCTCCCCCTGCCTAGAAGAGTATGTAGCACATAGTAAGCACTCAATAAACGTTTGTTGGATGAATGATTGAATGTCATGTTACTGCCACCTGGACAGCCCTGATATCACATCAGGGATATGATAATAGAAGACATTGCAGCATGACATACTACCAAGATGCTTCCTAAGTGTATTTAAATAATATCTGAGGGCCAGCCCCAGTGGTCTAGTGGTTAAGTTCAGCGTGCTCTGCTTCGGCGGCCTGGGTTCCATTCTGGGTGCAGACCTACATCGCTCTGTTAGTGGCCATGCTGTGCTGGCGGCCCACACACTAAAAAATAGAGGAAGATTGGCATGGATGTTAGCTCATGGCAAATCTTCCTCAACAACAACAACAACAACAAAAAAGTCTGAGCTAGAATCTTTGCTTAGGTAATACTCTTTTTCATTTTCTACATCAATTTCTATTTCCTACTTTGTTCAGGCCTCAAACCTTGGAATCATCTTTGATGCCTCTCTTTCTCACACTGCACATCTAGACCATCAGGAAATCCTGATGCCTTCAAATCCTCTACCTTTAAAACAACATCCACAATCGGCCTCTCATTACCTCCACCGCCGCCCCCTGGTCTCAGGCTTGGAAGATGGCAATGGCTTCCTGATGGTCTCTATGCTGTCACTCTTGTCCCCTTCCTACAACTCAGCAGCCAGAGGGATCCTTTTAAAATACGTCAGATCTTGTCCCTGCTCTGCTCAAAACTGATGGCTCCCAGCTCCCTCAGAATAAGAGCCGAAGCCCTTAGCACAGCTTACAGCCATCCTTACAAGTGGCAATGGGCCCTATGTCATTTGTCATCGTGTCCCAGCACTCTGCTCACCTCCCTGACCCACCACTCTCCGTCTCACTCAGCTCTAGTTACTCTCGCCTCCCTGCTTTTCTGTTCTGCCTCAGGGCCTTTGTACTGGCTGTTCCCTCAGCCTGGAATGCTCTCCTCCCCGATGTCCATGTGGCTCACTCTCTCAGCAACCTCAGGGCTTTTGGATGTCACTTTCTTAGTGAGCCTTCCTTGGCTACCCTATTTAAAATGACTACCCTACTCCCTTTACCCCCTTCCCTGCTATATTTTGCATAGGTATTTTTATCGTCTGACATATGTGCGCGCACACACACACACAGATGCACACCTTCACACATTTACTGCCTGTCTACCCCCAAGAATGTAAACTTCATAAGGGCAAGGATTTTTATCTATTTGGTTCACTGATGTGTCCTCACTGTCTAGCATAATGGTGCCTAGCACACAGTAGGTGTCAGTAAATATCTCTTGAATAAATAGATAAGAAACATTATATTGGACTAGATAATGTTTCCAAAAGCAAAGGGATACACAGAAGGTCTTATAATAGCTCAGGAAAACAGGCATGATTTCCTTATACTGGGATTTGTTTGTCTTTAAAGAATTTAGCTTTATCTTTTTATCCCTTTCATAATTGGGAATAATTTAATATAATTGGCCTATTAAGGATGTCTGGACAATAGGGCACAGGAAGGAAACCTGCCTTTTGGGAATGTAACAGTATGTGCCTGATGAGAAAATTAAATATGTGGAAACTACAGAGAAATATCTTGCATTTGTGCTGTGGGATCTGTTGGCATAATAACATAATAACATATACAGACTGCGTGAAACCTGCTTAGATGACTCTTGCTTTTGATGTTGTCCCCTTTTGTCTGCTCTGCTCATTCTCCCTGAGACAGTGTTTCCTCTCTACAAGAGCACATAGCACTTTACACACACCCAGGAAAAGAATGGTCATCCAGGTGTGTGTGAAGTCCTGCATACTCCAAATACTCATTTATAAAATACAGTCATGTTATAAATCTTGGGTGACAATCTAGTATTTCCCTAGCTGGAATGACCTCTGCACCAGAGAGAGAGACAGAGAGAGAGAGAGAGAGAGAGATAAGGAAGAGAGAGGAGGGAGAGAAGGAGGGGATTTATAGGCACTTGGTTGCTGATTGCAATTTTTCATAAATATTCAGCCTGTTTGATGTGATTGGGACATGTTTGAAGTATTAGAACATGGGTAGGTCATATGCCACCGCATGGTCCATCATTGGCAATCTCTTGTTTTCCAGAGCAGATTTCGAAGGCCTGTCTTTGAATTAATTCCCAATTCAGAGGGGACACATCAGCCCAGATTCTCCTTGGGAAGAAGTTGGCTCCTGCCTCTTCCTGACCCCCCTCCCTTCCCTGGTCCCTGCACTCCTCCTCCATGACCCCCTCCCACCCACCTTTAGGAGCAGTAAGCCAGTTTAGTCCCAGCCTCCTGGCTCTCTGTGGCCCTCGCACTCATCACAAGATCGCCACATTTTACCTCCTTTCCCTAAGGAGACAAGGACTCCCCAGTCAAGCCTTTCCTCTCTCCTCACACCTCCCCTTCCTGACTCATCCTTGGCTCACTGCTGGGTTTGCCATACATCACAGAAGTGAACAAAATTATTTTACCAATTACTGGCAGTTTTCTTTACCGAGCATCAAATTTGTGATGAGGTCATGTGGAAATATCTACCGAGTGCAGAAGACTAATGAGACGGCACCCTGCGAGGAGAGAGTACTAACACACAGCACTCACTATGTACTGGGCACACTTCTAAGTATTAACTCATTTGCTCCTCAAACAACTGTATACAGTAGGTATACCCTATTATCACCACCCCGTTTTATGTAGGAGGACAATGAGGATAGGGTTAGGTGGTGGAGTTGGAGATCCTAATCAAGGCATTCTGGCTCCAAAAAGAATATCAAAGACCTGCCTCCAACTGTGGACCAAGAGCTCAGATTCCCAGGCTGTCCGCATTGTGTTCTTATCCACCTGAATCCAGCAGCTAACACTCCAGTTATCTCTGCCCTGGGGGGAATAATCCACTGTTTGGCATGGAAAAGTTCAATATGTTTTAAGGCAGGTTTTCATTACTGATTTCATTTCTTATCCATGAAGGTTAAAATGAAATCTGCCTTCCCCAGAGCTCACCCTAGAAAATGATAGCAGATCGTGGTAAAAACAGAACCATCTGTCTGTTAGCTTGCGGTCAGGGTGTAAAGAGAGACCCAGGAAAATGTTGGTCAGTAAGGTGCTAGAGGAAGGGATGGGGGTTTTGAATTGCAAATGAATCTTCAGATTTGTTTCCCACCTGGATCCACACACAGTGGGCCTCCTTGCCCCTTGTAGAGCTAGTGGAGGGAGGTCCCTGTTTGATTTAGAAGGGAGGTACTAACCTTCTTGGGGGCTCTCAGTTGCCAGGGCCACCTTCTACTTGTCTTGGTTCACATAGGGTTTGGTTAGGAAAGGTCCCTAGAGACTTCCCCAAGCCACCCATCCTCCCTCCCCTCCACCTCCACCTCCACCTCTGCCAAGATGATCTCTTGGATGAATAAGACCTTCTGGATTCTCAGGGTTCTTGCAACAACGCAAGGTCTAAAATATATCAAATGCAGATACTTGCTGTTCCAGAAACAACACAAGGCCAGATATAGGGCTCCAATTGAGGCTGGGGCTTGAGGCCTATATTCCCTTCCTTTTCCTGGAACTCACAAGAGCCATCCAGTGGGACATCCCAACTAGTCCAAGGGGATCTTGGCCTTTCTCGATACATGGTGCTTGGCCTCGGCCCCAGCCCTTCTCAAGCCAACCATGAGTTTTCTCTTGACCACTTCAGTCCAAGTTACACTGTCTGGGGGAGCCAGGAGCCAAAGGAGGTCAGCATTTCCAAGTCTATCCATCCCTGCCTTGGGGACATAGTAGCTACTTGTGACTTTGCCCGGCTCACTGAGAATTACATCTTCCACTACACTGGGATTTTGGAAAACCTGTTGCTCGGGGACTGGTCAGCACAATTCCTTTGCTTACATGTTGCCTGGGAAATGCTCTGTCTAGAAATGAGAAACTACATATCAGTAGGTCTATGCTGTACAAAAGAGGAGATGGCAGAGGACAGGTCCATCCTCCCTCTTCCTGGTGCCAACACTGGATTATTTGTGGCCAAGTCCCTGCTGGTGGAGTGTCCAGGCCTTTGGCTTTTCACCTTTTGGACTATCTGTATTCATTAGCATCCCACCTGAGGGGGAAACCTGGGCATGGGGCGACACCCATAAGAGCCCATTCTTCTGGGGACTAACAGCCCTACAGAAGGGAGGAAAGGCTGGAATTCATGCTTAAAATGAGGTTGAAAAAGTTACCCACGGAGTTTCCATTCCTCCTGCTTTTATTCTGTTCCTATAACCACAGTCACCAAGAGTTGGCTCTGTCACTTTACTTCTGTGAGCTGCAGAAAAGACAAAGGTGTTGGCTCCTGCTCTGCCCAGATCCCCTCAGAGGGACTTGTGGAGTCCGACTGGGGGAATTGACTCTCCTTACCTTACCAGTAAAGCCGGCACGAAGACACTGGGACATGGCAGCAGCGAGCTCAGGGGAATAAGTGGAAAATTCTAGGGAGACCAGGGGCCAGGGGCTCTTGGTCGGACGGTGGCAGGGGTGTCAGAGACAGAAATATGAGACTCTGGGCAGTGATAAAATAAATTGTTTTAATGGGAGGCTTTCTGAAAGGGCAACTTTTTCTTGTGCTATCAAACAGCCAGTTTCCCTGCCTTAGGGTTTCTTGAGGGTACACTGGCTGAACCCCTAGCCCCACAGGAAGCTAGGATGTTACTCTGACACTATGTTCAGCCCCTCCAGGGATCCAGAAGTGTGTCTTAACATCAGGAGATTGGAGTTCGCTGGCAGTCAGTCCAAAATATGCAGTCCCTGTGTATGTCCAGGCCTGGGCGGGGGGCAAGGGGCTTCACTTCCGACTTACGGTATTTCTCCATGGGGAGAGAGAAAGGAGGCAAATCACTTTGAAAATTCAACTCTGACCTTTACAAAGAAAACTAATAGACACTTTAGTATTATATACAGGGCAGACGGGAGAGGAAGTGGAGGGAAAATTGCACTTAATTACAGTAGTTTATAGTTTACACCCATTGGACAAATTTACTTCTTTAAAAGAAATCTCAAGATCAGTGGGGATGGGGGTGGGGGAGGGAGTTTGCTGATATTTACAGTGTGTTTGGCTCAGTTCAACAGCACGGGTCCTCCTCTCCTCATTTCAGTAACAGATTCAAGTTTTCACATGTTTGTTCGATGAAGGAGCACAATGTAGACACTACAGCTTTCGCTCTCCTCTTCTGTGGTTTCTTGTCTTCCACCTGCAGGCCGGACGGGAGTACTCGGCATCTTGGGAGAGGCATCGAGACAATACTGCATAGAAGGGAAGCCGGGCTTCGGGCTGCGCCTCCCGAGAGTGGATTGTCCGAGGCGCCAGCAGGATGTCAGGTAAGCAGGAACCTCTGGCAGGTGCTTGTCAGGTCACCGGGCTTTTCCATGACAGCTGCCGGGAAGGTGATGGTGTGGAAAATAGGGTCCTTGTTTCTGTGCACAAAGTAAGTGACGTGTGGGCATCACCAGGCTTGGAGAGGACACTGTGGAGAGAGAGGAGAGAGAGCTCAGCTGTGCGCATTTGGCAGGGACATGGGCCATTAGTTTGGCTTCTCCAGGGGGGAGCTGAGACCCAACTCAGACCCCCCTCAGCAAAGAGCTGGGGGTGGAGGGCTGGGGACCTAGCGCTTGCTCAGTTCTGTGGTGTTGGTCCTGAAGCACACTCCCATTAGCAAAACCTGGGAGCTGGCTTTTCCGGCTGCTTCAGAAGAGAGAAGCAGTTTGCTGGAGACCTTGAAATGGTCATAACTCGCTGACCTTTATCCTGAAGTCGGGCTGCTCTTTCTGTGAGCGTGGTGTTTATAAAGTGCTCAGTGTGGCTGCAATGGCAGCCGATGGGGAGCTCCTGCCTCTTGCGGAAGTAAGGATCTCTTTCTAAGACCTCTAAGAGTTGGGGTCCCCTAGACCACTGCTTCCCAAACTTTAATGGACCTATGAGTACCAGAGATCCTGTTAAAACATAGATTCAGATTCAGTGGGCCTAAGAATCTGCATTTCTAATCAGCTCCCAGGTTGTGCTGAAGCTGCTGATCTACTTTGAGCCACAAGGCCGTAAAGCACATGAGAAATCGCCACTTACTCAAATTTTTGCTGCATCAGGGAAGGAGCTTGGGGAATTGCAAAATGCTTTCTACAGGGCTGTTACTGTCAGGACAAGACACTCTGAGGATGGGGGAGAGGATCCAAGGGATGAAGGCCTCTGATGCCAGACTTCTGGGTGGGCCAGGGGCAGGAGACCCCAGAATGGATGGAGAAACCCTGTGGGAGGAGCCCCACCACCCATTCCGGGGCAGCCTCCCTTCCAGAGCCCTGGGCCTCATTCATTTCAGCTGTCGTGGAACATCATTACCCTCCTTTTCTTTCCAGGAGTCCCTTGTCATTTCCCTCTGTCTCCTCCTTCCCTTTCACTTCTGCTGGCCTCTCAGAGGAAGGTTCTGCCTTTTGGCTTAGTGGCTTATTCTCTCCAGACTCCCCCTCAAACACACACACACACACACACACACACACACACAGACTCCTACGGCTAGAACTAAAAGCCTATTATCCTATTATTATCTCATTAATCAGTGCTCCCAACCATAATCCTATATGAGGTTCCCATTATGTCCATTTTATAGATTAGGAAAACAAGGCTCAAAGACAGTCAGTGACTTGTCCAAGGTTTCAGAACTAGGAGAATGTGGAGCCAGGGACTCAAACCAGCTCTGAGTGACCTCCCAGCACGTGTTCTTTCTGTTATGCTCTGGGGTTAAGAGTCTTCTACCAGCTTTGTGCTCTTGGTCAAGTTCTCTCCCTGTGCCTCAGTGTCTTCACTATAGAATGGAGGCTGTTGAGGGATTAGATGAGCCGATACATGTGAAGCACTCAGGATGGTGCCTGGCATAACTGTCCTCATGAACACTAGGGCACAGGTGCCCTGGTCCCCGCCACCCTCCTAAGCGCTCTTCAGAGTGGGACTGAGCTGTGCATTCGTGTGAGGAGACAGGCTTCTGACCCTTCTAAATTCGTGAGGCCCTAGTCAGGGTCCTCTAATACCCTTTGCCTCCTCTTCCTCCTGCCACCCACCCCCACTCTGGAGTCTCTTTACTTCCCACTATCAGCCTTTTTCCAATTTTCAGATTTCAGGTGGAGGAGAGAGAAAATGGCTTGTGACCTTGCAGGTTTCAATAGAAGAGCAAACAAGAAGGGCAGATAAGGAGACGCCAGCAAGATCCTATGACCTGTCATTAGGGATGGGCTTCCCAGCTATCAAATGTTTGCTCACATAATAAAATGGTGGCAGAGCCCTAAATGTTGTCAAAGGAACTAGAGTTATTTGCCCCCTTCAGAGTCTAAACACAAACATCTGATAAGGGGTGCACTGTGGTCCCTTAGAACCGAGGCCTAGTGCACCCAGCCCTGCGGGGCCCTTGCCCAGAGGATCTCTGCGTGACCACGGAGCCCTCCATCTGGAAGGTGGTAGCTGTGGTGATTGCTAAGGACATCCTCATTCAAAGATGATTTGTTACATAATGGTCACAGCTAACGCTTACCAAGGTCCTACTGTGTGCCAGGCCCCATGCTGACTAAGGGCTTTACATATATCATTGCACTGAATTCTTACATCAGCCCTTTGAGGAAGGTAATTATCACTCATTCATTTAACACATTTTTGAGCACCTTCTATATGCTTAGCACTTTTTTAGGCGCTGGGGATGCAGCTGTGAACAAGACCCTGTCCACATCCTAACAGAGTTTATATTTTAGTGAGGGTTTTGAACAACAAACAACTAAAAAAAAAATGCACATATATAGAAAATAAAATTTTAGGTGGAGACGAATACGCTAGAAAAATAAGCATGGTAAGAGGTTAGCATGACTTGAGGGAAAGGGGAATCATTTAGGGAGAGGGATCGAGAGGTGATTCCCCACTCTTTGAGGTGGTGATGACGTCGAAATTGAATGAAATGAGGGAGCAAGCACGTAAAGATGTGCATTAAGGAGTGTTCCAGGCAGAAGACCCACAAATGCAGAAGTCCTGAAGTGGGGTCACAGCAGCTGTGGTTCTGCTGAAGCCGAGTAAAAGAGGGAGGAGAGGAAGGAGGTGAGAACGGCGGGGCAGCAGTGGTCTGATCACACAGGGCCTTGGATGTCTCTATTTCAGTTTGGTTGCAAGGGGGAGTGATTGGAGAGTTTTGACAGAGGAGTGACATGCTTGATTTCCCTTTATAAGAGATCACTCTGGCTGCTGGGTGCTGAACAGATCATACCCACCATCGTGGGGCAAGAGTGGAAGTGGGGGTGGGAAGGTAGGGGCCACTGCAAGAGATCAGCGAGAGTTGAGGGGCTGGACTGATGGGGTGGTGAGAAGTGCTCAGATTGAGGGTGCATTTGGAAGGACCCCTAGCAGAACTTATTGATGGACTGGATGTGCGATGTGGGGTGTGTAATTATCAAGGGCCCTCTCAGGTATCTCACCTGAACAACTGGCACCATTTTTGGAAACGGAGAAGCCCAAGGAGGAAGCTTTTTGGGTAGGCAGACATGGGGGCAAAATGAAGAGTTCCTATTTTAGGCAGGTTTGATTTGAGAGGCTTATCAGAAATATTAGGCATGCGTATGTACATGCCAAAGATGCACTGGATTTGTGAATGGGCACTCAGGGGAGAGGTCTGTATGGAGATAGAATTATAGGATCCATCAGTGTGTACCCTTGATCCTAAGCCATGGGATTGGAGGCGATCACCCAGGAGTAGGCATAAAAGCGAACGAGCCCAGGGGCCTCCAACAAGTAAATGTCGGGAAGAAGAGTTGCCAGCTAAGGAAATGAGGAGTGCCAGTGTCATAGGAGGAGAGCCAGGAAAGGGTAATGTCCTAAAATCCAAGTGAAAAGGGAGGGCGTGATCAGCTGTGTCAGAGAGAGATATTGAAAAGTAACCATTGCATTTGTCAACATGGCGGTATGAGGGAGCTGGACAAGAGAGGTTTCAGCGAGTGTGAGGACAAAAACCAGCCTGGAGAGGTCTCAAGGGAGGATGGGGGTGAGGAAGTGAAGACAGTGAGTGTAGATAACTCACTTCTATTATTATTAACTTAAGCTAGATTAATTATAGTTATATTAATTAAAAGTAATGATTATAATTCCAGTTTTACAGATGAGGAAACTGAGGTTAGAGAGATCATAAGTAACTTGCCAGGGTCTCATAACAGAAAAGCTTGTGATCTTAAACACTATATAAAATCACTTCTGTCTTCTGAGTGGGGCAATGGGTAAATAAATAGCTTTTGCTACTTAATTTATACAAACTCAAGAGACACTCAGGGTTGCCATCAGGGAAGGCCAAGATTGACCTGGCTGCCATGGACTGGGTGTTTCAGGCCAAGCACTGAGTTGTTTTACAAGTCTTATTGCATTTAGTTCTTTCGATGATCCCACAACAGAGGAATCATTATCTTCATATTACAGGTGAGGAAACTGAAGTTCAGAGAGGCTAAGACTTTTCCCTGAGGTCACACAGGTAGAAAGTGATAGAATCTTGAGCCCAGGTCTGCCTAACTCCCAAGTCGGTGCTCTGAATCATCAGACCATACCGCCTCACCACCAGTGGAGAAGGTTGGGAGGGTGGCGGGCAGCTGCAGGGGATTTATGAAGAGGCGGCTCACCTGCTTGTCAGCACCTTTGACCAGTGACTGCTCTGGAGGCCCTCTCCTGAACTCTCCATCAACTAGCAAGCGGAGCAGTGGGTAGAGAAGGTGTGGAAACAGGAGTTGGCTCACAGCCTGCCCACACTTGTTCTAACTGAGGTTGGTGCTTGCTGTGGTCTTGTTTCCAGACTGGCGGGCATTGTTTTGCAGGAGCTCAGGCACAGACCTTGCCAGCACCCAAAGGTTGAGGAGGGGGAGGCATTAGTTCTGGAAGGTCAGACGGTAGTAGCTGCAGAAAGATTCCCAGTGAGAAAGTCCCAGCCTGAGGTCCCTGAAACATGATCCAGAAGCCCCTGGGGCATGTCTGTCCTGACAACAGGAAATATTGGGATTAGACAGATTCAAGTTTAAATCCTGGCTTTAGCCTTATACCTGCATAAGCTTGGGTCATTTTTATGAGTGCTTAAAAATAGATATTAGAAGGTGAGTATTGTTTAATGGATTTGGAGCGAGGAGATCAAAGTCTGGAAATCGGCTCCAGATTTATCATCCGTGTGAACTTGGCCAGATCCCTCCCATCTTTGAACCTCAGTTTTTTGCTGTAAATCAGGCATAAAAATATCTACCTTGCAGGATGGGTGGGAGGGTTAGCCAGGAAAGGTAAGATGTAAAAGCACCCTGGATGGAATGCTGCTTGGCAAATGGGAGGCACACAAAAAATGTCAGTTCTGAATTCATTCATTCATTCATTCATTCATTCATTCATATTTACTGACATCTACTATAGCCCAGGCATTTGGCTAAGCACAAAGAGCTTGGGCGCTTTGAAAGGCCCCTGAACTATTTGCTTTTTTCCTGGGAGGTGGGTGAGAGGGTGTCTGTGTGTCAGCAGGAGAAAGGGAAGCAGGGATCTGGAGCACTTGAGAGACGGTCCTAATCCTGAGAAATTTTATTGGCAGAACCTGCTGTGACCATGTGCAGACCAAGCAAGGAGTTACCTATTGAAGGAGTTGGTGGAAGGTGTCTCCTAAAGGATCACAGACAGAAAGGAGAAGGAACAGGGAAGGCATGACTACTTTCAGCACTTGACTGTGCACAGGCACTCTTTTAGGCACTTCAAATATTCTGTGTGATGGGGTTGGGATTCCCCCCGCCGACGCACCCCTTCCTGTTTACAGATGAAGAAACTGAGTCTTGGAGCAGTGAATTAATGGTCCAAGATCATGTCACAGGGGCGATGGAGCCGGATTAGCTCAGGTCTGTTAGCTTTTCCTAGCGCTCTAGGGTGCCTCTAAAGCAGCACTGCTCAGGATGTGTCCCTCTGACCCAAGCAGTGCACACTAATGGCCCTAATGCGCACACCAGCACATGAAAGATTCTGAGAAGACCTGCCTTGTGGTATTTTTGTTTAATCCAGCCGTTCTCCCAACATATTTGTTCGAGGAATCCTCCTCTCCTTATACCCAGGTGCCCCTGATTTCTAGCAATGGTCTTGAAACTCTTTTTGGAAAATAATACTTTAAAACAAAGAAAAAGCAGAATTGCTATCAGGTCTCTTTCGGAACTCACTTCTGACTCTCTGTCTTTAGAACAGAGTCTGTACAAATTTTCTTCCCCTTGGCCTCCTTCTGCTGTCAGGGGGCAGCATAGTTACCCTCATTTTACTTCATTCTGCCTCTCCCAATCCTTCTCCTTCAGTGTGTAGGAAGAAAGTTTCCTGATGGGAATACAGTGTGTGGCCTTGATTTTCACTCTTGTTCCTGACCATTGAAGAACTAGAGCAGCAATTACATGGATATCTTAAAGATGGGGATTGAAGGCAAGTATTGTTTAACTGGAAAGAGCTCGGGATTTAGAGTCGAAGACCAAAGTCTGGAGGTCCAGCTCTAGAATTTATCATCTGTGTGACCTTGGGCAGATCACTCTCCATCTCTGAGCCTCAATTCACTTTGTATTTCTTGGGAAGTTTAAATGAAAAGAAAATGATGAGATAATGTTCACAAGAAGTGCTACATGGATATTTTTATCCATACTAAGTGTAATCATCATTGTCATCATCCCAGACATGAATCTATCACCAGACTCCAGAAATGTCTGGGGACTTGAGACAACTTCACCGTAGTTCTAGAGGGCCGATCATCAGCTTCAAGGTCGGCTGGCCACCCTGTCCAGTGGAGGGCAGAAGCCATCTGGGGGCCAGTGCAGCGTCTCAGAGAGCATCTTGAACTATTTTGATTAAGAGATCATTTCCTGAATTCAGAGGACTTGTTTCAACAAGCAAGCATCAAAGTCAACTTGGGAAAGACAGGAATAATTAATCACAGTCTTGTCTAGGGCTGACCAAGCGGCAGATGGATTGATAAACTTTTCAAAGGGGAAGGTATTCCCAAGCAGGGCTGCTGCGCCTGGCTGCCCCCCTGATTGAGATTTGTGAGCACAGATAAATGTTTTCCCTGCTCACTACAAAGAGTGGGAAATCGCACGGGAGTCGAAGGGCAGGGCAACGGGGGATGTCTTTTCATCTTCCATTGGGTGAGAGAAGAGGAGCAAAGCAGGTCCCACACACCTCTCCCTCTCCCCCAACTCCAGAGCCAGGCTGCCTCGGCCATGTCTGTGTGTGTGTGTGTGTGTGTGTGTGTGTGTGAGCCCAAGATGTGCCAGGCACCTAATCTACATGACCTCATCAAATCCTCAGAACAAGTAGATGTTACTCTCATTTTTTGTGTGTGTGAGGAAGATCAGCCCTGAGCTAACATCTGCCAATCCTCCTCTTTTTGCTGAGGAAGACTGGCCCTGGGCTAACATCCATGCCCATCTTCCTCCACTTTATATGGGACGCCGCCACAGCATGGCTTGACAAGTGGTGCGTCGGTGCGCGCCCAGGATCTGAACCGGTGAACCCCGGGCCGCCGCAGCGGAGCGCGCGCACTTAACCGCTTGCACCACTGGGCTGGCCCTGATGTGACTCTCATTTTAAAGATGAAGAAATGAAAGCTCAGGGAAGTCAAGGTCACCAAGCAAGTGGCAAAACCAGAGAGAGAACCCACCTGCTCCACACACTGTAGGACCAGGAGAAGAAGGGAGCAAAGGGAAGAACAGAGAACCCCAAGCCCATGAAAGAAGTTGCTCAGAAGCACATGGCAGCGGATGAGGTGCGATTGCAGCGCTCAAATGGAAAAAGACCATTAACAAGACCAAATCCTGCTGAAAGCCTCTGACATGAAGTTCAAGGTTGTTGCCTACTTATCTCGTAATCAATAAAGGGCAAACAATTCCCACGCTGCACAGACCCCAGCTACTAAAAGGTCCTATTGTGTTACTCTGGAATTGTCATGCGTGTTCAGATATCTTGTCCTGTTTTCTAACTCTCAGTGTCCCATTATGGTCCAGCTGTCCAAGCTCAGCCATGAGTCTCGTTGTTGATCGTCTTTCCTACTCCATCACCTCTGTGTTGAGGTGGTAATTAGTCATCAGCTGAAACGGTGACTGAGCCTCTGGATTCCCCACCTTCAGTGCACCTGGAAGTTGATTCTAAGTTTCTCAATAAAACACCAAGTGAATGCAGGCCCCTGGAAAGGCAAGGTTGTCTACTGGGAAGTCCCCATGGGTTGGTAGATTTGGGTCATTCTCTAGAGTTTACAGCATTCTGGGTCTAGCATGGGTCCTGGACTGAGGGAATCAGCATGGGGACCCCTAACTCACTACTCGCTTTCTCCATTGATTAACTTGTGGAAAATCCTCAGGGATTCCTTTTGCAAGGCACGAAACTCTGGGCCGCTAGGGGAGCAATAAACCCCTTTAGCCTGTGACCCATCTTCTTTGCCCTGTGACCTCAGGGATTCCTTTAGTGAGGAACAGGGAGCCTCAGAAGGACCAGACTTATGGCTGAGTCCACACTTGCCACATTCTCTGCACATCAATAGCCTTAGTCATTATCCCCTCCCAGTAGGAGTACTGGCATTACCTGTTTACTGGAAGACATGTTGGTGAGCGTACTGATGCTGCTGGTATCTGTGACCACCATCGCAGATGGAAACCGGGAGGTGTGGGAATACTGGGGGGGTTCCTGCTTGTGTGCGTACACTAGAAAGACAGAATGAAGACAAAATCAAGGCACAGATCACACAGGCATATGCATAGCTACGAACCCCCCACCAACACCATAGCTCCTGTTTCCCTGGGCAGATAAAAGGGGATGGTGGTGGTGGTGGTGATGTTTGGGAAGGTCGTGTGATGTGGTAAAAAGAATGACCATGTGTTTAAATCCTGGCTCCTTAATCAAGTTTCTTAACCTCAGTTTCCTCACCTGTAAAATGGGAATGATATCTGTTGTAGGATTAGAAGAGATCATGTTTAAAGCATTTTGTGCCAAATAAATAAACAGCTCTCTGCAGTGGTGGACAGCACTTCTGTTCCCGTGACTTTCAATAAAGTGTTAGGTGCCTGGGCATCGACAAGTGACCCTTAGGCATATGTGGTCCTTCTGTGATTTTAAGTCAAAAAAAGTTCTAAGTAGCTGGCAAACATGAATGAGCTGGCCAGCACATGCTTACCATTTCTGCCATGACTCAAGCACCAGGTCTCATGCTAGCAATTGTAGATTGATTAATAATTGTAATTAGACACAGGTGTAATGAATTGGATAAATCTGGGCTGTTCTGGTTTGCACTAAAATGACATCATGGCCTTATGACATCACAGAAATATGAAGGACAATAGATAAAGGGAGACTAGATTCAAATAAAACCTCCAGGAGCATGTGACTTGTTTTCCAGGTTTTGTAGTACTTGTCCACTAAGTCTGGAACCTTTTGACTCATGCTAGTTATCCATAAGATTCATATAAATTCTGGGTCACATGACCAAGGAGTGAAAGCATGTGGATTCTTGGCCTTGAGGGAGGGACCAGCCCGTTCTACTGTACTCCAGCCTATACTTCAGCAGGGAACAGGGGTGAAGGTCATGGCCTGCTGCCTCAGCTTGCCCTTCCTGTGGAGGGAGGCTGGTTATTTCCTGGTCTGGGGCCCCATGGGCTATCTCTTCATAGCCAGCCAGGCCAGCTGGGCCTCAGCAGTCCACAGGTCGCTGGTGACCACTCTCTGACTGTCCCCCTCAGGCTTGGCCACGGAGGAAGCCTGCCCAGGTGAGCAGGTGGGGAGCATACTGTCAGGCCCTGGGAGGAAGGAAAGTGGAGCACATGTGGTCCCAGACTCTGCTACAGGCTGTGGCAGATTTTTTAGAAGCCGCGAAAATGTGATTGGAATGTGAGATGGTGCTTAGAAACCAGCTCCGCAGGCCTGGGGGTGGGGTGGGGGTGGGGGTGGGATAGAGCCCCGAGGACAGAAGAAAGCTGAACTTGACTGTTCTCCCCCAGATCCACAGCTCTGCCTGAGGCAGCCAGAAGAAACTAAAATCTTCTTCCGCATTCCTGCCTCCTTCTGTTAAGGAGTCTCTTAATAAGTAATGACTAGTGTTTCTATAACTCTTTATGCTTATCAAATACAGTTCATATCTATTTTTATTTCATCTCCATAACCACTCTACATGCATATTATTTCCATTTTATGGGTGAAGAAATTGAGGCTCAGAGTGGCTAAGGAACTTACCAATGGCTACATAGCCAGTAAGTCTCAGCCAGGATTTAAATCTAGGTCTGTCTGACTCCAAGACTATCATTCTATTCCAGAGACTCTCTGGTGTTCCTGTGGGACCGTGCCTGAAGTACAGAAGCCATCTCTCCATGATTTCTCCCCAAACTCATAGGCCAGGGGCTATAGCCTGACATGGCTGGAGGACCGGGGGCCTGGGGCTCAGGATGGGGCTCAGAGATATAGGGACTGCAGGTGGGTGGGAAATAATTGGTTGAAAGGTAGACTTAGGGTAGGTGTAGAAACTGGATATGGGAAACAGTCTCTGTGCATGGCGCAGAAATGCTAATATTCTTTGTCCAGGATGATGTGCAGATGGTATTTTCCACCTTGAAATGATCATGGCTTGATTAGAGATGTTTGGGGGGTATAAATCGGAGGGCATGAGGACTCTAGAAGATTCTTCAATTTCAGGGAAGGCAAATAGGATGCAAATTATATGCCAACTCTGATCATTTGGTAATGGCTGCTTGGAATTTTGGACTGAAAAGGCTAGGTTGAGGCGTACTGGGAAAAGGTGCTGTGGTTGACTGGTGGAAGGTGCCAGAGTGGGGAACTGTGGCATGTGTTCCATATATACGCTACCCCAGCTTTCTCTCCAAGCCTCCTTTCCATGTAGACCTGAACTGTCCTCTTCAAAACCTTTCCTGGGGTATCTTGGGGGCAGAACAGGGGCCTAGAAGAGGCACGGCACCACACGAGAGTTATGTGTGAGAAATTGTCTTGGTTGATCAGAGGTAGGGAAAAGTGTCCAAACCAATAAGCTTCCATGAAAGTTCTGACCCAGAGAGGAAAGAGGTTGGCTGCTGAGGGCCCTTCGTGCTCCCTCCCCACGATGCTCGCGTCCTTACTGTGTGAGTTCTGCAGCTGAGTCACCGCAGCCATGAAGGGCTGCTGTGCCATGTGGCTGCCCGGGCTCTGCTGCATGAGGGGCTGCTGGTGAGGGCTGTGCAGCTGCTGGGAGAACTGGACGGGCTGCAGGGCTGCCAGGCTGCCGGCCACACTGTTGATGACGGGGACACTCTGTGCTTGGGAGGTGTTGAGGCCTGTGGGAGCAAGAGGGAAAGATCAGAGATGGCTTCAGGGTTGAGGAGAGGTGAATGGATGGGAATGGTCATCGATTGAGCCCCTGCTGTGCACCAGGCACTGGGCTGAGCCTGTTATGGAAGAGACTGCATGGGAAGCGATTTTATAGACAAAGATACTGAGGCTTGGAGAGAAAAAGTGACTTGCTCAAATTCCATAGTGAGTTGTGGATGGAAATGGGCTGTAAATAGATCTGACTGAGGCCTGAGAGTCTCCCTAAGTCATCCTGTGACCTCCCAAACTTAGCTCCCTTGAAGTTGCACAGGGCCCTGGAAAGCCGACTCTACTTGGCCACTCCATCCATGCCTGACTCTGAGAGAGGCTTGTCCTGGTGCCTCAGGACAGAGTTAAAGGTATCCACTCTAAAGTGCAGATGATTGCCCAGATCTGTCTGCCAGCAGAGGGCAGGAGTGTGCAGGGACCCACATTTTGATAAAAAACAAAACACCCTCCACTGTTCTGGGAGTATAAAGCCAGAAGACCCTCATTTAGCAGACTGTGCAAAGACCCTGAGTGAGGTCAGGTGCTCATTCTCTTGACTGTAGCGGAGAGGGGAAAAAACACTGGCATTCAGCCAGTCTATGAAGTGGGCATATCTTATCTGGCAGCACAGGGCTTGTGACATCAAAAGGACTAGGTATTGGAAGGAGGAAGTAGTAAGTCAAAGGTTGGCAGTTATAGTGGGTCTTGCCTTCTTTCTGTTCTGGGGGTATATGGTTCTGTACTGTGTCTATATCGTGAGGCCTCTTTAGAACCGGGGCCAGCACTGCAAAGATTGGGTCCCTGATACCCGGCCTCCCTCTGTTCCCTGGGCAGGACTCTGGGGAAGGCGGCTGAGGCCGGGTGGCTGTGGGGACAAGATGATTAGGGGGAAGACACCCCAACCTCTTCCCTGGAGCCGCCAATGTTCGTTTGACTTTGTTGCTGGGAAGTGGGGGGAATAATGAGACAAAGAAAGAGATTCAGAAAAACGTCTCTTCTAGGCAAATGTAGAAAGGACACCTAGAGAGCCTTTCCTGAAATGGAGAGGGTTTCATAAGCAGGTCCATGGGAGGTCCTCGATGGAGATAGCACAAAGACCTCAACAATTGCCTACTCAGAGCTTTAGCTGATACCGTTTATCAGAAACCTAAAAGGCGAGACCCCAGGGCAGAAGTGAAGGGGGAATAAGCCCCCTCCTGGGTGGGGCTGGAGGGCGGGGTCCTCTGCTCACCCTCAGAATAACACTATTTCCAGTTCCCCAGGGGCTCACCTTCTCCCCAAGCCAGAGTCTCATCTGATACCCTGATATCCTGTTTCCCTTTCCTACCTCCTGCTTATGGTCTCAGTCTCCTGGGAAGCCCCATGGATTTGCTGTTTTCCCTGGAACCCATTGCTATTGCTCTTTTTGGGAAATCTTTGCCCAGAGAAGCAAATTATCCTGTCTAAAGTGGGTGACATTTGAGGACATAGTTCTAAACTTGCCTGTGCTTTAGAATCATCTAGGGGAGCTCTTTAAGAAATATACATTCCTAGGCCCCACCCAAGACTTAATGAGTCAGACCCTTTAGAGGTGAGGCCCAGGAATCTTATTTTCAACACAGTCTGTGACCCTGATGTGCCTCAATTCCAGGATCAAGAACCGCTGATGTCATCCTAGCTCCCATGGAGTGTGACTCTTGGCCTTTTCATCTGTTTTCTGGGCACTGGTTCCTGCTTAAGAAGCATGTTATCCAGTCCAGGAGATGAGTAGAGAATGAGGAATTGGCACAGCCAAATAATTTGTTATCACATTCTCCATGGGCATCTGCAGTCCTGAGACAGGACCCGTGGACTCAACAGGACATGAGTTGGCTAAATGAAGATGCCTGCCACTAACTCTTCTTCCTGACCCTCCAGAAGGTATGACCACTGTGTCTCAGCCAAGCTTTCTGGTGATCCTCACCATTCTTCGTGCTCCCCTTACTCCAAGTACCCACATGCACACACGCACAAACACACATACACACCCTTCTAAGGTCAATGTACACTCTGGTGTTGCCCATCTGCAGTAGATTAAGATTATTGTGAGAAGGTAGAGCAATATGGGTGGAGGAAATTAGGAGGAACAAAATTGAAAAATGTGGAATAGCCCCAGGGACAATTTTAGTTCAGATAGTGCTTAAGACAATATACAACTGTGTGTGTCAGCCAAAGCTTGATGTGAGAAGAAAGAAGGTAAGTGGGACAGTTTGTGTATCATTTTGGTTGTAGAAACAAAGAGGTGGGATAGCTTACAAATGGGCCTTTATCCAAATCTTCTAGAAGGCAAGCAAGCTGGTTTCAGGTGCCCTATCTCATTCTCAACCTCATTCTCAAACACTGGGATTAGCATGATTACCATATTCCTGGAGAGGGCCCAGTGAAAAGGCAGTACACTTAAAATAATTTTTAATTTTGTGAGTCCTCTCAAGGCTTCTCCATTCCCATTTCCCTCTGCAAAAATAAGTGTGGAGTGCATCAATTTCTGAGCAGCTAAGGAGAGAGTGAGAGCCACACATGTACATTCAGTAAATCTGTGTGCCTCCCATGGGCCTCGCCCTGTTTTGTCCTCAAAGAGTGCCTAAGTCCTTCTTCTCAGAAGTGATCTGAATTGCTACCCCAGCTAGAGATGATTTAGGGAGAAAGGAGGGGAGGAGAGGAAAAGGCAGGGACAAAACAAGGAGATGGTCAACGTGGGCACTCGACACAAGGGAGGCCACCTCTGAGACAATGGGCAATTTCAGGTTGAAAGAAGACGAGCAATGTGCCACCTGCGGATCTCTCGGGAGACTACTCAGGAGTACGTCCCAGGGCCACAGTGATGACTTGGCCTGAGCTGTCATGATGAAGCTGAAAATATGCTGAATACTCATCAACATTAAAACGTGGAGACAGGCATCTACAGACACAGCCCATGTCAGCCTTACCATGCTTGGAAATGGCCCATCTGTGATGGGGTACAGGCTCACTGTGGAATATGAGCCTCCTGGAGCTGGAAGGACCTGATCCAGCCCCCCGTCTTCAGGCATGGGCATAAACAACGTATTTCTCCTTAAAGTCATGAAGACTCAGAGATGCTATGATGGTTTCCCTCGGAGTTTCCTCTCAGTGTGTTTTCACCACTGGCCAAAGAGGTCTCGTATAACCACACAAAACTCCCCCTTTAGAAGGAAGCCCATCGTGTCTTGCTCCATCTTCACCAAAGAAACATCAGTACAACCTCCTGGGAAATCTACACATACTTAGGGATAGAAATGAACACTAGACGAAAGTATAAGCTACAATATTCTACATACTCATGCTTTATGGATTTACAAGCATGTCTATACACAGTCATGTGATCGCCTCAGCAACACATTTGACAGGGGAGGAAACTGAACCTCATAAAGGTTCAATGATTTGACCCAAGATGACCCAATCTTGGTAAGCTGTGACCAAGATTCAACTCCATTCCATAATATTCTCTTGTTTTAGGCTAACCAATCCAAATATTGTTGAGGAGAGAGATAAGGAACTAAATAAGTTGAATCAAATCTACAAGTGGTGGGTGAGTTTGAAGGGGGTCTTCTTTAGTCCTTTTTTTATCATGGTGACTCATTCCCACTCTTATTCTCCCTGCCCCCAAGTTTTCTGACCAAGAAGAGAGCTTACTTTGTGCAATGGCCATGACTCCAGAGAGGGGGGTCATGATGAGGTTTTGAGATTGCTGGGGATTATGGTGGGACAGGCTGTGGATATTCGTCAAGGTGCTGACGGGGGGCAAACCTCCTCCTGAGACTGAGATCTGCTGGAGAGAAAAGACAAGAGCGGCATGAGCAGAGTTGGGGCTGCCAAGAGCAGTGTCCAAAATGACATGACATAGCACAGCTAATTCACTGATTCATTCATTCATTCACTCACTCCTCACTCAATGACAATTATTAAGCACCTATGTGGGATAGGCACTGTTCTAGGTGCTGAGGATAGAGCAGTAAGTAAAATAAACAACCCCTTCCCTTATGGCGCTTCTATTTGCTGACTATCTGAGTTACTAGCCTGCCTTAGAGATTCTTCTGCCCGTGTGTATTATATGATTGTCACTTGCTTACTTTGGAAGTATCCTCTGTTCTGCTCTATGCCTTCTATATTATTAGTGCTAAAGACATGTGATTGCTAAAAATAATAACTGAAGAAATGCCCTGGGATTCCCCAGTGTAGCAGATTAGGGACTAGGCGGGAGCGCAGGAAGCTCTCACCGACTACAGGCTCTGCTGTACAGCACTGCTTATGCATTAACTCACAAACCTCAATGTGGTCCCATGAGGCAGATCCTTCTGCCATTCCCATTTCACTGATGAAACTACTGAGGCTCAGAGTGGATATGTATATTGCCTAATATCCCACAACTAATAAGTGGTACATCTGGTATTCAAACCCATATCTGTCTGACACTAGAACTCAAGTTCTTACCTTTTATAGAGCACTTCTTCCCACACCTACAATTATTACTGAGAGTTGGGGGATATCAGCCATTATTGGGCTTCTCTGCTTTTTCCAAATCCCCACATACATAATTTTTTTTTTTTGGTTAAGGAGCTGATATTGTAACGACAAAGCTACTAAATGAGCCTTGGGCTCCAGGTACCCGCATTCTGTTTCACCATTATATTTTAATGACAGATTAGTAAAAGAAGCTACTGATTTTTATGTGTTTACCTTGTACATGGCCACTTTGAATCCTTTTATTGAGGACTGAATCCTTTTATTTATTCCTAATCATATTTTTTCTTATTGATTTTCTTCATTTTTCCGAGTTTATAATGGCATCACAAGCATATCATGCTGATAGGGTCTTGTTCTTGCTAGTACTAATTTGTGTACATGTCATATTGCATGGGTTAGAACTTTCTGAATAGCATTAAACAATAACAGCTATAATAGGTGTGCTTGCTTTGATTCTGATGTTATCAGAAACACTTCCAATGCTTCCCCATTAATTATAAGAAGCTATCAGTTTTACATACACATACTTTTTTTCATGACAAAGTAGGTTACTATTTATAGTTTTAAAATAATTTTAAAAATTACTATTAAGAAAGGACGTCCCCCTCATTCTGAACTAACCCAGACATTCCTGATGGCATCAGGGATCCTGAGAGGTGCTTTAGGGTTAGGATACAGGCACCAGATGGCTGAGTAGTCCAGTTTCTCTTCTTCCGTTTCTCGTGACCCAGAGCTCCTCATATTATAGGTCTCACACCAGCACCCAGGTAAGACACTGTCTCCCGCCCTGCCCTTCTGGTCAACCCCATCGCTTCCAAGGTTAATTTGAAAAAAAAAGGAAAGAAAAAACCAAACAGGTTTGTTTGTGTTTTTAAAATGAGCATCAAGAAATGAGTTAGGGGTCACATGACCAAGAAGGAATTCTGACCACATCAAACAAGAGAGAACCAGCCTGTTTGCCAGACTTGTTTTTCAAAATGTCAGAGTCATTAAAAAAAAAAAAAAAAAAAATCAGTAACCTGCTTTCGACTTCTCTCGGGTTATGTCGTCCTTTGGAGAAAGTCAACGAAGTGACAGTAATCTCTGCCATTTCAACGTTTGGTTTTAATGGTGAAGGAGAAACGTGGATGCCAATGAAAAAGATACTGTAAATGTGTATGACTTTGGAAGGCCATAGCATTTGCAAAGTGCTTTCACTGATTGTCCTCAATAGGTAAGGGAAGGCATTATTAACACTGCCCCTATGTGACAGATTAAGAAACTGATCCTCAGAAGAGTTGAGAGACTAGCTCTATGCCACTTGACTAGTAAGTGAGGAAGACAGAATTCAAACCCAGTTTTGCCGGAGTTTAAATCTTATCCACTTACTATGTTTGGGTAACCTTGGTCAAGTTCCCTCTCACTCTAAAATACAACCGTTATTTTCTAATTGCCTCCAGGTCTGATGGAAGCCAGGTAGCTGCCAAGGATATCAGTCATGGTCCTTACATGATAATTCGGAAATCTTGAATTATATCGATGCTGCCATTTGCAGATCTTTCACTACACTAAGTGCTTTATGTGCCTAGAACCTATGAGGTTGGTATTATTATCCCTACTTTGCAGACAAGGAAACTGAAGTTTAGAGAAGTTAAGAAATGTGCCCAGGTGGTAGAGTTGGCATTGAAAGCAGGCTATCTGCCTCCAATGCCTGAGCTTTTCACCGTTAGACCATACTGCTTTGATACTGTGAAAGTATCCAGTACGTGCTTTTTTAAAAAACAAGCTTCAACACTCACAGTCTGCAACTCTGAACCTGACCAGCTCTTGGTCAATGCATGCCATTTGGGCACGGGGTGGGGGACAGATAGTGCAAAAGAAGGCTCAAATGGATTAGCATTATTTCTAAAACCAGTCCCTGGGGGAAGATTTCAAATGCATGTCCTACTGAAAGTCAGCGCATGGAGATTGTCATTCCTTACACGGGCCCCCCAAAGAACAGCTAAGCTACAAGCAATCCTCACATCAACTCCATGATGCAAGCATTGTTATGCCCTGCTTTACAGATGAAGAAGTTAAGCAATGTCCATCCTATTGCTGATAAATAACAGAGCCCAAGACTTGGACACCCTGGTTCCCTTGCCGGTGTTATTTTTAATCATATTCCACTCTTGCCTTGGTGGACCAAGATCTGTGATGGGCTTGTTATATATTAACAGAAAACAGACTCTTGAATTTGGGCATCCAGTGATAGTGACATAACGTGTGAGCCAGGGTGTTGGACACTCGTGAAAAGCTGGTTCCTGCAAACAAGCTTCCAGGTGTTTGCTAACGTTGAGGTGTGCTGTCTTGGTCAATCATCAACCCAATAATATACTGCGCGTTAGGGCACTGCCGAGCAGAACAGGAAGGAAAAAGCATGTCTGCAGGCTGCCTTTGGAGCAGCCCGGCCCGGGTGAGGCAGCTTGCGTCTGAGGAGGAAGGGCGGGAGGGCTCAAAGGGAAACCCCAAGGACCTTCAAGCAATAGGAGTGGAGAGTTGGAGGGTTCCATTCACTGAGAAGTCAAGACCTCTTCCACCAGGCTCCCTTCTCCAGGGAAGCCTGGGCAATCCTTAACTCCAACTTGTCTGGGTCTCAAAGTGCCTCTTGAGAACTCAAAGATTTGTCTGTGCCTCTCACAAGGTAGCTGACATAAACCACTCTTCACAAAGAAGAGGCTTAAGCGATGAAGGGAGGGCAAGGGGGCTGCAAAATGCCTCCCACAGAAGCGCCTTCCATTTCAGTTTGCAGAGACCACTACCAGGGAGATCAGCTCAGGTCCCCTGCAACTAGAGTCAGTGGGGCCAGCACTCCCCTCTGAAACTACACTTTGTTTTTCCTTCAGGGAGCTGGGGACTCAGTCACATGTGACTCACCATTCCTGTGTTGCCTACACAGCACACACGTCACACAGCACACAAGGTCTAAAATGGCATCTGCCCCTTGTCCCCCTCCCCCCGCTCGGGCCCCCACCTGCCGCTGGGTCAGACCTTGAGGGAATGTGTGCGGCTCCACCTTGAGTGTGGAAGCCAGGAACCTGAAGCTCCTCCTCCCCCACCCGGAAACACAGATCATGACCCAAAGAATCAAGTTTTCCATTTCCTACCCTTACTAGTGTCGTAAGGCTTGTGTGCTCTCCTAGGCCACTCTCCCCTGCACTTGTGTTGCTAGAGGATTAGAACCTTGAAAATTCACATTCAAATAGACTATTTCTCACTAAGTGTGCTAAACTTACATCTGGGTGTGGGCTGTGGCTATGGATACAGAAAACTTCATTTAAAGAGAATAACACTGGGGCCAGCCCGGTGGCATAGCGGTTAAGTGTTTGTGCTCTGCTTTGGTGGCCTGGGGTTCACAGGTTTGGATCCCAGGCACGCACTGATGCACCACTTGTCAAGCCATGCTGTGGCGGCACCCCATGTAGGGTAGAGGAGGATGGGCACGGATGTTAGCCCAGGGTCAGTCTTCCTCAGCGAAAGGAGGAGGATTGGCAACAGATGTTAGCTCAGGGCTGATCTTCCTCACACACACACAAAAACAAGAGTAACACTGACATTAATATAACAACCACACTGTCATTTATTGAACATTTACCCACCTGAACACTGTGCTGAGTATTTCATGTGTGATCAGATTTGTTCCCCCAACAACCCTATTGTTATTACTCCCATTTTATAGAGGAGAAAAAAAGAGACCCAGAGTAGTTCAGTAACCTGCCCAAGGCTACACAGCTATTAAGTTCTGGAGCTGGGATTTGAACCCCAGTCATTGTAACTTCAAAGTCAGTGTATCTCACTCATCCTGTAAGCATCACCCCACCCACCTGCCATTTTGTGCTGAGATCTGCACTGGCATGCCATCCAGTGTCCTTCAAAATCCCAGTTCAAGAATCCTCTCCCCACCTCTTGCCATCCACTAAATTCTGACTTAACTCCTTGCCAGCACCAGGGGGGCAGTGAAGAGAAAGAGGGGGCTTGTTTCAAAGTGAGGCGCTCTCTGGGTTAAAAAACTGGCTTTGGAGGCCTTGGGGGGGATGAATGAACATTTTATCAACACAAATGTCATTGGCAGCCCCAAAACAAACAGTGTCCCACCCGGCTTGCTCCTTTATGAGGCATTCAATCAATAAAATGAGAGCAGAGCTCTGTCAGATTTATTGGCTGGGTTCAAACCGAACACCTCTTCCACCCGCCAAAGGCTGGGTCACCAGTTCTACCTTTCCGTTCAGACTCTGGACAGCCCCCATTTTCCTCTGTGGGGCTACAATGGTTCATTGTTTGAGGCAGGCCTTGTGAGAAGTCGTGTTTGTTTTGCCTCTTATCTTATCAGCTCCAGAGCTACAATGGCCCAGGTGTACTCACCATTTTACCATCAGGTGAGAGGAGATTGTGGCCTGGGTCCAGGCTGGCTGGGGAGACTTGCTGTAAAACCGACTGGCTGGTCACCATGGCGCTGTTGCCATGGTGACTGATTGTTGAGGAGGAAGTGACCTCATTGTTTCCCTGCTGGCTGTAGCGCACTCCTGCAAAACAAGGCAGACCCGACAGCGAACATTAGTGCTACCAGGGCCCTGGAACACTGACTCAGCTCCCCTTGTTTTCAAGGGTGGATGACAAGAAAACAAAGTTGCCTTCTCTTCCCCTGTCTACGCAGGAGAAATATCAGCTATCTTTCTCTAGAATGAAGATGGCAGGGCCTCTCCTTGAATTCTGGAATGTAAGCTCCATGAGGGCAGGACATTTTTGTCTGTTTTGTTTTGTTCACTGCTGTATCCCCAGTGCCTGGGCACTTGGGAGCCACTCAATAAATATCTGTCAAATGCATGAATGAATGAATGAATGAATGAATAGATTCTGCTTGTTGCTTCAGCATAATTCTTTCAGGACTTAGGGGCTGAGATCGGCTTTCTCTTCCTGGTGAGAGTAATTCTTTTATTCTTCAAAAGCCTGCTAGAAATGTTTCCTTGGCATCTCTTGGCTATGTGGGGCTGCAAAGTATGAGTTGACACATTTTCCAAAGAGGCGCTCGCCCCAGCGACCCTTATAAGAGCCACAGCAAGATGCATCAGTCTCTGTGTACCACCATTTTGGCTGAGCCCAAGAAGCCAGCGAGGGCACAGGCAGAGCAGGAGAGGGATGGGGCTGCAGCTAGGAGTCTTTGGCTCTGGAACTCACATTCCTTTGATGGGGTCCCATTTGGCTGACTTCCAGGGCACAGGGGGAGGCGCGTCTGCCGGGAGGTGGGGCAGGCAGCACACACAGGCGGGATGTGGGTGTTTAGTAAACCACTGCATTTTGGTCTGCAAGGGAGGGGAGAACCAAGCATGTTTACAACCTCACTGCTCTGACCCTCCCTCTTGCTGGGGAACCAAATGGAGATCTGTCCTCAGGACAGGGAAAGTGCTGGGCAGAGGCCAGGTAACTGAAGGAAGCTGAACGGGGGCAAAGAACGTGGGTCCAGTTGGCACAGGCAAAGTCCTGCCTGATATGCCCAGGAAATAGCCAAGGACAAGGCTAGAGGTAGCTAGGGGCTCAAAGCTTAGAAAGACAGGCTTCTTGTTTTTTGCTTTGGATTTGACAAACAGGTTTGGGGGACCCTGTTCCTACCTGCACGGGAGGGAAACCAAAAGGTGTAGGCATGTAATCATTTGGAGATGTGGGCCAACTATTTGGCTGCACTTCTTTTACCCACTTTCCCAAGATGAGCCATCCCTGTATAAAGTACACTGATTCTGTTGCTCTGTTTCCCCCGCTGCTCTGCCTCCTGCCTCCCCAGTGGAGCCCCACCTTCCCGAGGAGGCTACAAAGTCCCCCCAGAGGTCAGGCAAGCTGCCATAACCAGCAGCCTCCAATTCACTAAGACAAAGCTTGCCAAGAGGAGACCCAAGCCAGTTTTTCTTGGATCCTCTGAAGGACGTTACCCAAGGCTGATATGACCTGGAGCTCAAGAGGCCTGGGGAGAAAACAAACAAACGCTAAAGCCAGGTTTGAACCTTCAAGAGCAACTTGTTTGACTATGAAGTGGCCTGATGCATGCTCTATGGGCTTCTCCAATTGGTTGTTTTCCTCACCCTTTGATTCAAGGGGTTGCTAGTGGGTGTGGTATTTGCAGTGGGACAGCACTGGAATTCAGTAGTTATTGGTCTGGGGCACTACATTTTTTGGGGGAAGAGGAGCCATGAAGTTAAAAGGAGGAAAGGCTTCCATATCTCCAAACCAATACTCCTGACCAGTCCTGTGCGTCTTCCTCTGCACCTTTCTGCAGCCTGCTAGGTCTCCTATTTACCACCCTCTACTCTATCCCATTGCGTTAAATTAGGTCCTTTTTCTCCACTCACACTTGCCACTGGGTTCCCAGCAGGATGCTTTCAACTGCGTTGTTACAGAGAAGAAGAAACAGATCTGAACCTGGTGAGCTCAGAAGGCAGAGCTAGGTACAGTGAAAAGAGGGGGGCAGATTTCAAATCAATGGAGAATTTAAAAGAAATTAAAAGGAAGAAGTTTCTAACAAGGAGGGACAGCGGGAAGACTGTGGGCTCTGGAGCTAGACAACCTCAGGTTCAAATCCTGACTTCCTCTTAACAGATGTGTGATCTTGGGAAAGCTACTTTTTCTCTCTGTGCCTCAGTTTCCTCTCGTAAAATGGAGAGAATGCTTCCTTAACAGGGCTATTTTTGGATTACAGATAACATCTATGAAGCTCCTAGCATAATACCAAATAAACAGCAACTATGGGTGGGGAGGCTGTGGGGAGGGAACTGGTGTAAAGGATGGACCCCAAGATATTCACCCTAAGACTCTAAAATTATAGACAACTTAGGGCAGATTCTCAGTGCTGAATGGAATTATCTTTCATGGAGAATACCTTCCAAAGAATCCTACTCTGGTGGAACCGTTGATGCTTTGCCCTGGAAGCAAGTTGGGAGGGAGGCCTGGCCCCTGCCCTCTTGTTCTTTCCTTTTGGAGGAACTGGACTTCACCCTGTTTTTCTCCTGCTTTCCCTGACTCCCTGACCAGCTATTTACCTCCCCAAGATGCTCTGCTCCTGAGAGAGTAGTGATAACGCTGGGAGTCAGGTGTGTTTTCACCTCCCAGCCTGTCCCCATCATCGATTCAGCCTCAAGTCAAACAGACTCTGGTTTTAGCCTATTTAATTTGGCTGAAGGAAGAGGGCCAGCCCTCTGATGATCAAATATTGGTCACGGGGAGGCTTCTCCCCTACCACAGGCTACAGAATTATTTATTTAAAAATAATTAACTAAGTATATCCACAGGAAACAAAAGCCTTCTTTACAAGGGAGCCTGGCAGGATAGAATCAAGAGTCATTTGTTAGAATCCAGGCAGCGTAACCCAAGGCTGCTGTGGTTTTCAAACCTTATTTTCTCCCCCAGCAGAACTTCGTTATATGAGAAATAAAACGGTGGAGCTGCTCTGTTTCAAGACAGATGGGCCTGGACCTCTGCACATTCCTTTAAAGACCTCTGGCTGAGGGATGGCGTTCTGGCTGGGAATTGGGGGATCCCTGTTTGATCTCAGCTCTGCCATCAATGCATTGGGTGAGCTCTAGCTTCCCCCTCTCCAAGCCAGGGGAGGGAGCTATTATCACTGCAGATTGTGGTGGGAGCTAGGCAGGAGGCCGCTCATCAGCTCCAGATGTAACTTTTCTCACTGATGCTCCTCTCAATAGGCATTGGGCAATCACTCTGGACCCTGAGAAGGTGGCTGTAATCAGCCAGCCACCTTAAACGGGGATGTGGAGGTGGATGGTGTATCACAAGGTATCTGCTGGCGATACATCAGAAATATGGTGTTCTTGTTAGAGGAAGGAGAGGCCAGGTCCTTGTGTATTTCACAAACTCAGAAGAGCGCTTGAAATAAGAATGAAAGTGGAGGAGGCTCTGGAGCCAGGCGACCTGGGTTTAAATCTCGGCTCTGCCACGTAATCGCTGTGTGACCTTGGGGAAGTTATTTCACCTCCCTGAGCTTCGGTTTCTTCACTGTTGACAATATCCACCCTTTAGGTCATTGGGAAGAAGACTGAATGAGTTAATGGGTGTGAAAGTACCCAGACCATGTTTGGCACATAACTGTTGCTCAAGACACATCAGTTCCTCCTATTTGGGGACTGTCTTTGTCTAAAAGACATTTTTAGGAAGGCTGAGTTCACAAAACTTTATTGAGCACTATCACGTGCCAGACACTGTGTTAGGAACCTGTGTTAAGAAGTGGAATGACATCTTCCCTTCTTCACCATTGCAAGCCCTGAAAATGAATATATGATGGGGGCTCTGGTTTAATATTGAGTGGCCAAAGATCCAAGTTAATAGCCACTGAGGTCCTATAGGAGAAATGACAATGCCAGAAGGTGGCCATGTACCTTCCACTTACTTTCTGGCTCAAGGCACTAACTGGCCATCGCTGGCCCTAGGAACCACAGCAAGCGTGTTCAGTAGCAAAAGGCATCCCAGCTGGAATCTAAGACATCCCTGAGGTCTGATGAGGAGGTGATCTACCTTCACTTGTTCCCACGCTTCAGCATCATGGACGTTGGGCTATTTCTGAATTCCTGACGGCTTGTGGGCAGAGACAAACCATTTGGTTTCTATCCAATATGACTGGTCAGCAGTGTTAAAACATGAAAGAAGCTTATGGTTCCAAGACGCCAGCATCTCCATGCCCTGCCTTCCTGTACCAGCATCCATCGCCAGGACACTCTTCACACTGCTGCAGCTTCTGGGATTTCTTTCTAAAACAAAATCGTGCCTTGTCACTGCCCTGTTTGGAAACCTATGATGGCTTTTCATTGACTTCTGGAAAAGCCTCAATACTTAAGATTGGCAGAATTGGGCCTCCCTGACTCCAGTCTGCCTTATTTGCATCATCTCTCGTGACATGCCATACAGCCATGTCAGGGCACGTGCCAATCCCCACACAGGCCCTGCCATGTTCTGCCTCTGTGCCTTTGCTTATGCTATTCCCTCTGCCTGGAAAGCTCTTCTCTTCTTCTCCATGTCACATTCTTTAAGAGGGCTAAATGTCACCTCCTCTGTGAAGCTCTCCCTGATTCATCCTGGTAGTTAGTTGCTCCATCCTTTGTATTTTACATGCAGTAGAGACTATTATAGCAGGAGTTGATCCCCCTGCACTACAATGATGGGACGATATGTTAAATTCTCTCTCCTTCTTAAAGGAAGAGATGGCTTTTTACTCATTGTGCGTCCTCAGAGCCTAGCAGAGTGGCTGGAACTGTGAATATTTATTGAATGAAGGAATGAGCCCTCAGCTGCTTCGAGTATCTGTGCCCCAGAACAAGGGCACATCCCTTCTGGCAGAAGGAGAAAATACAGTCAGTTCTGCGGTAATGTTTGTATTGCCAGTGCGGATCTGCTCCAATTCTATTGATACATTAGGGAATAATTTGAGTGTAACATGAATTTCATGTTTGAGGAATTAGGAAATCTGCACCCACCTGAGTAGAGCCACATAGAAAAACACTAAAACACACTTGTGCACACGCATGCATGCATGCACACACACACCTCAAACATCTACCAGCTACCACCTACCATCAATTCACTGCATGTGCAATAAACCACGTCTGTCCACATATGGAGTCACAACTTCCCTTCTGATTTCCGATAACCTCTGTCCACCACTTCACAATAACTCACAAGCTGCCACCCTTCCAACGCCCACTTCCATAGGCAAACTTAAAGACTTTTTCAAGGTAAAGCGCCACATTTATTGATGTACAGCATTTATGTATTTCCTAACCATTTAACAGGTGTAAAACTCTACTAATGTTTTTATTAGATTCTTATCTTTTTTAAAAGGTGTCACTGACGAAGTTTTTGAGTATCTATGCCCTTAACCCCATTTTTCCCATAAGCCCTGTGGGTTTTATTGTGTGACTCTGCAAAGCATGGTGGTTTTTATGATGCGTATGTCAGATTCTATAGAACTGACTGTGCACCTGTGTTCAAAGACACACACAACGGCCGTACAAGAGGACCCCAGAGAGGAGCTGTGTAATTAACCACAGAGATTTCCAGAAACCTGTGCTTCAGGGGCTTAGAACTCCAGCTCACAGCGCCCTGGGTATTTAACCCAGCTCTCTAAGTGCTTCAAAAACCAGCTGAGACCCCAATTCCCCAGGTCCAGAAATCAACAGGGCACCAGTATCTAGACACTTTAAACTAATACTCTCTCTCTGTCTCTGCCTTGACTTTCTGATGATTCCGGGCTAGTCAACTTTGGAGCCCTGGCATTTCCGTCCATAAAATGGGCGTACAGATTTCCCTTCCTCAGAAGCCAGAAGGATGAATGAATAAAATAAGGTTAGAGAAGCATTGAGTTTTCTTAGGAGAGAAAATGCTGGGTAAACAGAAGAGCAATGTTAGCCCAGAAGGCAGGACTAGAATTGCTCTTTGAGCAAGAAGAGAAGAGGAAGGTGGGGCCACCGGGGCCAAGTGAGGCTCAGCTTGCCCCCACATGGCCTTTGGCACTGAAGCCTGGAGGTCCCTTTCACCGGGGTCTCTGAGCTGCACCCAGAATCTGGTGGGATGCCTTTCACCCTTGATATTTCAAAACCAATCTCCCATCCCTGATAATGCAGGAATGTTCCTCTGGCTGGTGGACCTCTGCCAGCACGAGTGAGCGTCCCAGCCACCGACAGAGTAAACATTACTCAACTGGCCTGGGCTCTGTCACACACATTCTTCCCCTGTGTTCCTAACCTCATGCAGAGCACAGCCCAACCCTGTTGGGTCTGGAAACTGGGAATTTAAACTCAGGCAGGAGGGAGCATGCAAAAGAGAAAGCTCTTCCAAAAGGAAACAACCACGTCCATCAACTACGGGTCGACAGAGCTCATTCCTACGAAGCCAAGATAGGGTTGGGGAGGGGACTGGGAGGAATTAGGCCAGTCTTGATGGGCCCAGTATTGCATCCTTAGAAATCCACTTCCCCTTTTTCCCAAAGAGGAATCATTTTCTTGAGGAGAGAGGTAGAGACACAAATGATTCAGTCTGGTGAACTTCTGAGACACTCATTTGGGGTAAAAGAATGTGAACAATTCCCCAGCTTGAAACTGGGAACTCCAGAAATGAAAGCTGTCAAATGAGTGAGCATTGCTGCCTCTGTTTCCTCAACATAAGACGCTTGCCAGTTCTTATTAATATTTCCTCCGCTCCGGGGATAAAGATTAATGTTTGCAAAGAGTTTAGCAGATTAAAAATCCGAAAGCCTGGGAGGAAAAAGCTGATGCAAGATGAAAGCAATTTAAACACTGGGCTGGTTTCAATTCCAGATCCCTTTCTACCTGAGATGTCTTAGGAGCCCAATTCATAAGAGGAGAAACACAGACAGGCCTGCGGGGACGGTAAACATTCTTGAACTCAAGGAGTAAAAATTGAGTGATACTTAAGAGAAGCCCACAAACTGGTTTTCTTATAAAAATCAAAGCAAATGTAACCAAGAAAAGAAAAAAAAAAAGTCTTCCATCAAAAGCGTCTTGGCTGAGAACAGAAGGTAATGTGCACAGTGCACCTGAGAAAATCGCACATGTGGGGAGGTAGAAGGGCAACACAAACTCCTCCCGGCCTCTCCAGGAGGTCCACCTTGGCCTGGTCCTCACCAGAGAGCCGGTTTCTGCAGGCAAATAGAGATGGTTTGCAATGAACACTTCAGCCTGGAGACCACCGTGCAGGTGAAAGAAACCAGGCGGGCACTCGAGAACTTGAGAAGTCCTCCCATAGGTGAGTGTTTTACACAGTCTGCTTCTCAATGTGTCACAGCTGCTCATTTGACAGAGTGGAAAGCTGAGGTTCGAAGAGGAAGAGATCATTTTTACTACCTCTTGCTAAGGGCCTCCCAGCAAGTCAGTGGTATTCCAAAGCTGACCCTTCTCCCTCTTCCCCATAAGCCCCAAATCAACTCCAGATACGTTGAGCCTCCCATCATGACACACGAATAGCTTGAAATGGTTGTGTTTGTTTGTTTACCTGTTTCTTGCCTGCGTCCCTCACTGGGATGTAAGCCCAATGAGGGCAGGGCCTTGTCTGCCTTCTCCATTGTCTCCTCAGCACCTTGCACAGAGCCTAGCCCGTGCTAGGCACTCAATAAGTGTTTGTTGAATGAGTAACTGATGAATGAGTGACCTACACTTAACTCTGACCGAGGGCTCCACACTCTGCCTTTAGTCTGTTGAGTTGAGTGGTGGAGAAGTGACAGTGGTATAGTTTTATTCTCCAGATCTCCCAGTTTTTCTGAGGTTAGGGAGAGGCATACATTTTTAAGGAGGAAGGAGGGAGTAAGAGAGAAAGAGAGGAGGAAAAAGAGAGATTAAAATATAATCAAAATGAAGAAAGTATTGACACATTTGGGCAATTTCATGTTTGAAGGCACAAGATGGATGCACTGAAGAGTAAGTACGATGTAGCAGGACTTCCTTTTCACACCCGAATCATGGACAGTGCTTTATTTAGAGTAAAAAGGGCCAAGGGGCTGCCTGCAGGGAGCCCACCCATCCCCTGCTTCCTGGGGCCTAAGCATAACACCCATTACCTAGGGTGCTGTAGGGGGATGGGAATGGGTGCTGCCATTAGCACAGGCTGACCACTTATTTCTATAGGTTTTGGGCTGCATGTAGGAACCCCAAACTTAGACTCACCATGTTAGAATCCAGTTTTGGGCCCATTGGGTTGATTCTGGGGTAAGGAGGATCAATTACGGGGATTTAATATGGCAACATAAGTAACTTAAATGCCTTTTTCTCCAAAGGAATCTAGGGTAAAGCCAAGAAGGGTTAATGGTGGACATCGTGAGGCCTAACGGCTGTGGGGACAGACAGAGCCCTGCTGCAGTCTGGCTCCTGGGGTCTCTTTTCTGAGAGGCAGCCTTTGCGGGAAGGGGTAATGTGGCTGCAACAAAGGCCCCTAGGCTTGGCTGACGAGGAGAATGATGATGCTCCCAGTGGGTCTGGGCAACGGGGAAGGCTATAAAGCCATCAACAGACTGAGCCACTGGGTGTCCGCACAAAAGTAAGGTCCTATAAACAGACATCTGTATTGTGACTGAAGGGCTAATAAAATTGCCTTAGAAAAGAGAGGTTTTCCACTGCGACCTATTCATAAACAGGACCCTAGAGAGAAGTGATAGCCAGGGAGAAGATCCTTTGAGGCCTGGCAAGTGTTAGAGCTGCCTCGTTATGAGAGTTTGCCTGGCAAGACCCCAGCCTCTTCATCACTGAGGGCAGCTCTATCAGCATCATCAGCAGCATCATCATCATCATCCTCATCACCATCATCATGACAGATAGCCACTGATCACCTGGCAGGCTCATGGAGGCTGGTCACAGGGAGCACCAGGTGTTGGGCACTGAGACCTTGGAAGGTGGATGATTACTGGTTTCCACTGGACAGGAGCACCAGCGAAGTGCTCAGGGAGCACTCCCAGAGAACTGGTGGCTGTCTAGAGCTGGGCAGTTTCCTTTCTGTCTCTCCAGATGACTCTGATTTGCAATAAGTCCAATCCCTTTTCTAGACCTCAGTTTGCTCAACAGAAACTCAGGAAGAGCAGTTCTTGCTCTTTCCTTGCCCAAAGGATGCTGGTAAGAGATTACAAAAGGCACTAATTAGGGGCCGGCCCCGTGGCTTAGCGGTTAAGTGCGCATGCTCCGCTGCTGGCGGCCGGGTTGGGATCCCGGGCGCACGCTGATGCACTGCTTCTCCGGCCATGCTGAGGCCGCGTCCCACATACAGCAACTAGAAGGATGTGCAGCTATGACATATAACTATCTGCTGGGGCTTTGGGGGGAAAAAAAGTAAATAAAATTATAAAAAAAAATAAATAAAAGGCACTAATCTAGTAGGACATTAAACTAATTAGTAGAACTAAACTAAACTAGTGGACTAAACTAATAAACTAAACTAAACTAATACGCTTAACTAGTAGAAGCTAAGCTAGTGGAACATTAGGGAGAAAGAACAATAATGTTCTTTGAAAACTTCCTAGTGTATTCAATGTTGAGTTTTTTGGTGAATTGTATATTTTATTAAGCAGTATTAATGTAGGTGGAGCTGGATGACATTGTTCTAGAAAGGGGAAAATATGCTTTAAATCATAATATGTACATATGTTATATAAAATGAAATTGATTCCATGCTCAGTTTAACTCTAAAACTGAATAACAGATGCATAAAACAGGGAATTGATGCATTAAGCTTTTAGACAGGAAACCTTCTATAGATATCTTCATGCTACAAATACATGTAATGTCTACCACATGCCAGGCACAGGGCTATGGACTGGAGACACAGTGGTGAAGAAAGCCAACTCGGGCTTAGATGTCGGTACAGCCCACCATTCTACCACTTGGAATATGTACATAGGGAGCTAGATTTTTAGAGACTTCAAGGACTACCTTCTTCACAGTGAGAATAAGACTTACTTGGTTTGTTTCTTTTTCTCTGACAGGTAGGGATGCAAACCCTATACTTCACCTGTCAGTAGGATTCTCAAGAAGAGGGAGGAGGACTTGTTTCTGTTTCCATTCATAAAACATCTTGAGATAAATTAAGCACCTATTTTGTGCCCACCAAAGTGATGTTATACAAATGGGCGATGTTCAGACTTTTTCCACCCTTGCTGAGCAAGAACTCCTCGGGATTCCTTACCAACCCAACAGGTGCTGAGCAGGAAGAGGCACCCTGCAGTGGGCAGGGCCAGAAGGCATGGGCATGCAGGCTGCCACTCAAAGGCCTTAAAAGTGTTAACCTCCAGCAGTTATAGGTGTCTCAGTTTATACCCATTATAAATCTGTTTATTGTGACTGGCCCCACCCAATCTGCTGGGGTTGTAAAGCTCTAATGGTCCCTAATAAAGGTGGAAGGCTTCTAACAGCACACAGTTCCTGAAATGGGGAAGGAGCGAGGGAGAGAAGGAGGGCAAGAGACAGATGATGAGCTTAACAATAAAATATCACAATGGCAAACCTCCCTCTGCTACTTCAAGCAGCAGAGTCCTCGGCCTCAAGACTTGACACTAGGCACAATCTCCAAATAATAACCTGTCAGAGCTGAAAGGTCCAACACCCTCATTTGCCAGAATCCCCAAGAACACATTTGACCAAGGTCACCTCTGCTTGTTAATGACTCAGGTGAATCCTAGTCCAGGGCCCCTCACCTGAGCTGCCTCATCTTCCCTAGTCCAGCAAGGGGCCATCAGATGATCGTCAACCCCTGCAGAGCCCTCCTGCTCCATCCAGCCTAGTGATGTCCACCCTGACTATACATCCGGATCTCTTAGGGAGTTTGTTGAAACTTCTCATGACTGACCCCTCACCCCAAATTCTGATTCTTAAAAGGTGTAAGTGGGGGAGCCATGGGTATTTTTAGTGAACCTCCCAGATGCCTTTAGGTGGCCTGGGAAGGAGATTTGAGAAGCACAGATCTCGCCGGTACTTGGGTTTCATTGTTTCTCATATCTCAAATGACAGGCAGGGCTCATGAAAAGGAAAACTCTTCCAGGATGAAACTGCAAACCACACCCTTGTCAAGAACCCAGGGAGGTCCAAATCTCTTCCTCTCTGTCAGTGCACTGAGGGTTCCCAAGACAACCCAATAGCACCTTCCTTGTCAGGCAGTGGGCCTGGTGCGGGGCACGTTTTATCATATCGAAGCCTCGCAACAGTCTTGAGGAGACAGGTATCATAATCCCTATTATGTAAATGAAGAAACTGAGGCTAAGTAACTAATTTGAAGCCACATCGCCAGATAGTGACAGAATCACAATTCAAGCCCAAGCCTGTTTTGGGTGCTACATCTGGCTACCGAGACACACCTGTCTGAGTGCGGTCCTGACGAGGGACGGACGGCCTCTAACCAGCTCTCCTCAGGGGGGATGTAGACTTCCCTTGGGAAAGTCATTAAATGCTGAAGATCAACTGCTGCATGGTGTTCCTCCAACTTAGGAAGGACACGTGCAGTACCTGTCCTGAGAAACTTGGCTCTTGACTTCCTCAAAGCGCTGGAGAGACTGGGCCTCACTGGTGGATGCCTCAGTGGCTGAACTCACACAGATGTGTTTTTGTCAGGTGGCTGAAGCCAGAGCAGAGGGCAATGGGAAGGCACCTTAAGCAGACACACGCTCACAGGTTGAGGGAAGTGGCTTCCAGAAAATCAGCCCCCTGGAGCTTCTGAGAGTCCCCATGCTCACTGCAAGGGTTGCGTCCACTCTCCCCTTCTTACCCCTCTTTTGCCTGAAGTTTGGGGGAGCCTCCCTCCTAAGAACAAAGGCCATCAGGCTTCTCAGATTTGCCCCCCACCAGGAAAGAACCACACCTCCTCTAATTGGCAGGTTCCCAGGGCTAATTACTAACAAGTGGGGTACTCGCGCCTCCTTTAATTAAAGGAGAAAATGCCCTATTAGGCACAGAAAATTCAGGGTCATCTTCTGAACCTGACCTCCTGCTACACGGTCAGGAGCCCCCACTCCCCACCACAATCCTTGGTGCTCCCCAGCTTCCTCTCGCTGCTTAGTGTATTTACACTAAATGCCCGTGGCACTGGATACAGCGCTGGAAATGCCTGATGGATGTCACAGAGCAGTTCTTCCTGGAAGAATGAGAAACTGCCTCATACTCAATGTGCTTCAAGAAGCCAGCCTGAGTCTGCTGCAAACACCAAGATGAGTATCTAGTTGGAAATACTCAAATTCTCTAAAAATCAGGATTGAAAGAAACCTCCAAGGGGGACAGAGGGAAAGAGGGGAAAAAACCCCCAAAACAAGGCTCTGCAAGGAATGGTAATAGCTAGCATATTTATATGAGAGCCTGCTATGTCCAAGGTACTTTTCATATATTATCTCATTTAATCCTTCCAGCATCTGCATGAGTGGGTGTCCCCAATTTTACACGTTGAGAAACTGAGGCTCAGAGATCCTAGAGACTTGCCCAGAGTCACACAGCTAATAAGTGGCCACGTTGAGGTTGGAATTCAGGTCTGCCTCCATTGCCCATGATTTTGTTGCTACACCCACTAGATTTACAAAGCATTTCCTTGAAGAATATCTTCAGTGTATATTAAATGTCAGGGTTGTTGATGGTCGGGCATCTCTGGCGCAGCCTGGCATTGGACTCTTACAAGCCCTGCAGTTGATTCTAAAGTGTGGCAGGGTTTGGGAACCACTGTCCTAGAGTGGGGGTCAGCAAACTGTGGCCCACAGGGCAAAGCAGCCTGTTTTTGTATGACCCATAAGCTCAGAATGGTTTTTACATTTTTAAATGGCCGGAAAAAAATCAAAAGAAGAATATTTTTTGATATGTGGAAATTATAGGAAATTCAAATTTCAGTCCCCATAAATAGTTTTATTGGAAGACAGCCATGTTCATTCGTTTACATATGGTCCCTGGCTGCTTTAACTTACCAAGGCAGAGTCGAGTAGTTGTGAAAAGAGATAGTATGGCCTGAAAAGCCTAAAATATTTACTATCTGGCTCTTTACAGAAAGAGTTTGCCAATCCCTATACATGAGTTCTTATGAACATCTAGGATGATAACCATGATTGAATGTTTCCTTTGACTTTATTTTTGGGCTATGTTTCATGTGTGTATATATATATATGTTTTTTTTCTTCCTTATTTGTGCTTGTACTTCTTGAAAAGTGAGTAGAGGCATCAGGCCAGATCGCGTGCTTGCCCATCAAGCAGTTAGCTTCAAAGACCCTTGTGCAGATTTCTGCCTCTCTCTGCATCTTTGGTGCTTACTTCTCTCCAAGTTCCTGTCAGTTCCCATCCAACCTTTAACAAACAGATTCCAAGGGCACTTCTCTCATAACGTGGCTATGTGCTTGCAGGCAGCTTCCTTCCTCCTCAGAGCTGTCTGGAGGCAACAAGGAGTCCTTGAATCCTCTAAGGGTCCTTCAGGGGGATTAGGCTTGGCCAATAGGGCTGCCTACAGTGATAGGACGGAGGTATCTCCTGGCCCCTTTGTGCAGAGGCCTGGAGCCCCACCAGCCCAGCAGCCGGGTTCCTTTGTATGCAGGCCAGGGTTGGTCTGCTATCAGGGGGAGGTTGCCAGCAGAATGCTCTGAAGGCTGGCCTTCACAATCTCATCAATATCCTGATTGTCTTCCGCAATCTAGTGGCAACCATGGGGTGGTACCGCAAGATAAAATGACCTTCAGATTTAACAGATAAAAGAGCAGTCAGATAAAGTCCCTACGAGAGAGAACATTGGAGCTATGTCCACCACTAAACTCTAAGTCAGCATATGTGTTTCCTACAATAGACGTTTCAAGGCAGGATTTGTTTCTCTTCTGAACTGAAATAATCTGCTACTTAGGAGAATGGGGCTTATTTACTATGGGACCTTAGCTGCGGAGATGAATATTTTTACAACTGCCCTCATAAACCGCCCCCCCTCGTCTGCTGCCCAGGGAGGGGGCGGGGCTCCAGAGGTGAGCTGAGGTGCCTGCCTTGTCTCAGAAGCCCCATTAAGTTGTTAAGGCATTTAGTGCCCCAGACAGTGCTGACTGCAAGGGCAGTTCAAATCCCCACCCAGATGGGGATAGGGTCATGAAAGAGGGGGCTTTGATTTCTTCCCTGGGCAGGGCGCAGAATCCACCTTGGTCAGGGGCAACAGTTGAAGGAAGAAGCGGTAAACTGCCCAGACCGGGAGACTCTCACCCTTACCTCACCTCCTTGGCCATGCTCTCCCAAAGCCTCCTTGTCATTCAGAGGGGAGCAGTAAGAACGTGGGGGAAGAAGGGACTGTGAGGGGATTGTGTGTGTGTGTGTGTGTGTGTGTTGGTTTTCATGCCTGAAAAGTTCTTAGCATCTGTATAAAGTAAAGAGAGATGGACAATGTGTAACAACAGCTCCAAACCTGTCTCTGCCTCTTACTAACTATATGAACTTGGGCAAATTACTTACATTCTAAACATCTCCCTCTCCTTATCTGTAGCATGGGGATGAGGATAGAGATGGTTACTACCCACCAAGTTTGTTGCGAGGATTAAATAAGATGATGCTTGTCGGTGCTCAGCCCAGGGCCTGGTACCCAGGAAGCACTCAATCAACACTAGCTGTTATGATTGTTCACAGTTAGTTACAACCCTGCCACTGGGCACTTTCGAGATTTCCTTGGGTGCTGCAGATTTCACCATCAGGGAAAAAAACAGCAACCACATAGATATCCTGGCCCAGAATTTGGTTTGTCTAAGACCCAGGGTTAGTTAGGTTGCTGTGGCAACTTGGGAAGAGATATGAAAGGGGATGAGCAGGAGGCAGGAGGCAGGAGTCTGGTTTTCAAGCTCTGATCTGACAATCAGGGCAATCAAATCCACTGGGCTTGGAGAGAGAGAAACAGAGCCGGAAGGGAGGGAGGAGTAAGCGGCCACAGAAATAACTGTCTCCTCTTAGGTAACGAGGCTGTGGTTCAGGGGATCTGGCGGGTACCCTGGAAGGGCTTCTCGCCTCTGTGCCTCACTTTCTTTCCAGGAGAATGAGCCCCGTACTCCTTCTCCAAAGGTGATACAAGAGGGAGGAGATTATGTATGGGGCGAATGTTGCAAGACAGCCAGGTGAGTTAGCTGGAGGTGGCCAGGTGAGTTTGCTACAGACTGGAGCAAAGGGTACAGTGAGCAAGGCCACCACAGATCATGCAGCCAGATCCCATGGCTTGGGCCAATGCTAGGCCAGCTTCCATCCCACGCCAACTTCCTCCTCCTCCTCCTCGAGCCGATCAATACGAGCACCAGTCTCCAACCAGCCCTTTTCCTTGCCACTGCCCTGCTCTCTGACCTTTCGGGGGCCTTTCTCTTGATTCCGCTCCAGAATGGAGGTAGGGGCCATCACTCCGGGCCTGCTCAATGGCCTCAGAATGGGCTGTCACGGGGCCTATAACCAGGGACAGCTCCTGCTGGCGAGAGCTGGAATGGGGGGGTGCAGATAAAGGCCTTCCAGGCTGAAGATAAATGGCTGCCTGCAGCCTGCTACAGTAACTTCAGGCCCCCAAGAAGAGCAAACAAAGGGTGTCCCTGTGACACTCACTGGAAAGATGAAGACCCATCAGCGGCAGCCAGGCTGGTTCAAAGCCCCAACTTAATTGTCAATTAAGCATGCATAAGGGAGACAAAGCCATGACAACCCTGGGCTGCATGCTGGCCTGCGATTGTAAAGCCAGGAGGGGCAACGCTGAGAACAGCTGATTCTGCTGACGGTGTGTTTGCAGGGCACCTTGTAACCAATCAGCCGCTGACAGAGGCAAAGGGCTCCTCCTGCCACTCCTATTGTGCCGGACATTCCAGGACCAGGGTCACCCTGTGGTCATCGTGGGCAAGTGGACCACAAGGCGCTAAGCGTGGCTGGGAGGGCAGGGGCTCAGAGAAGGGATGCTCTCCTCTCCAGGAAGAGGGTTCAAGGGAAGCATTTGTCTCTGAGGTGCCTCTGGTCCTCCTGGCTCAGATGCTGGTGGTGGGGAGGGAAGGATGGGGGTACCGGGTGGGGAGATTGGGGCCTTGTCTCCCCAGCTCAGCCTTAGGGGTTGCTAGTGCTGACTCTGGAGGTTGGTTTCTCCTCGGCTACCACAGAGCTCTTTTTGTATTCTGCATCCATTACATTTTGGGCTTGGTCAGAGACCATACCTTGGTTGCAGGGACCAGAATGAGGCTCTGCAAACAAACGCCTTCCCTGAGTGCTAGTCTCCAGCCTGCTGTCTGTCTAGCCCCTGATGCATCCCCCGGGAGCCTCGTCACAGCTCAGATGCTGCCCGCCCTAGCAGCCTGAGGGGCGGACACAGGCACCGATCCCGTGTCCTGCACCCCAGGCACCGGCTGAGCAGCCGCCTCCACTCCAGTCCCAGGGCCAGGACACATCTCACTGCCTCTTAGGAACAATGCCCCAGTGTGAAATTTAAAAGGAAATAGATTTCTGCTGCCTGTCATTCTTTCCACTGCCGCTTGTTTAGTCCTCTGTAATAATAAGAGTAATGATGATAGTAGTTACGGTTTATTGGGAAAGATGGTGTTTACATATTCTCTCATTTAATCCTCACATGGACCCTATGAGGTCAGTATTATTCTCCATCTTATAGACAGAAAATTCAGACTCAGAGAAGTTACGTGAATTGGCCATGCTGCAGTTAAGGGAATTAACCTGGCTGGTTAGAACCAGGATTCAAAACTAAGTCTAGAGAATCCAGTCACTGGGTGTGGACAAAGATGGTCTTGATGAACCCTGAGTGAAAATTAAGGTGGAGGGGAAGGCAGCCACTGAAAATATAGAGTGTCCCCTAATTATTGCTCCACAAACAGCAGTCTCTCCTTAGAAAGACGCACGAAGCCCCCAAAGATAACCTTGATCCCCAGTTGGTTCTGGGGACTTCACACCCCCCAGCATGATGTCTCCCCAACTAGATAATAAGCCCCAGAGGTCAGGGACATGTCTTACTCATCACCAGCACGGTGCTGGGACTTAGTTCATATTCAACGCACCTCTGTGCTGAGGGAAAGTACGGAGTGGGAATCAGCAGGCCTGAGGTCTAGTCCTTGTTCTGCTACGATCACTCTGTGTAACTCTGGGCCTCAGTTTCCTTCTTTGAAGTCCCTCCTAGTTCTAACATTACATGATTTTTTTATAGGTCAAAATTTCTGGGGACCCCAGAGAATCCACTTCCAGGGGGACATGCCTTCTCAGAGTGATCAGAGAGGTCTCCGGGCTCCCTTTCCTGCCCTCCCTGCCCAATCTGCAGTACCTGCTCCCGTCCCTCCAGCCCCAGCTCTCTGGGTCTCCTGTCAGTATACCGAATGCCTAAGCGAACGACCCCGTGGTGACCTCACCACAACCCCAGCTTGTCAGAAAGCTGCTGGGCCTTTGTTTGGCGTGCAGGCTCCCTGACTTTGGTGTGGAGATCACAGGTCCCAGCACAATAGCCATTGTCTTCTCAATAATGCCCCTTGCCCCAACCACGCCCCCCACAGCTCCCAGACCCAGCTCTGTGGATCACTGCGGGCGCAAGTGCTCCAGTCCTGCTCAGTGCCGGCCACATGCCACTGCCCTCTGAACCCTGCTTCCAATTTCCAACTTTCCATAAAGGGGCTGAGTTACTCTGCAATCAGGCCACTGTTCCTCTGAGGGCTTCTCTGTCTTTCAAGAGCAACACAAATTTTCTCCCCACGTGGCCGAGCCCTTCCCTTCTGTGGGAGCAGGATCCAGAGAAGCCCCCAGCCCTGGCCCAGGCTTCATGCTGGACAGTTTCAGGCTTCCAGAGACCACTGAAGAGGTCATGCTATGGGAGGGCACGGTGTGGAAAAAATGCTTGGATATCATCCAGCTGGTAGCTCTGAGCCTGTCCCCCTAACACTTAGGTCAGCTCCAGGTCTCAGGCCTCTCCCAGCAGAAGGGCAACCAGCAAGCGAGGTGAAGAACAGATTTCAGAATCACCTCAAGTTAGAAATGGTGCTTGGCTCTGCTTTTGCAAGCTCTCCCCCAGAGCAGGCAGGAGACCACGCCACACTGTCTACATGGGCACCAACCGACCTCCCCCATTCTGGGAAGCCAGCTTTCCCGGGAAAACTAAGCCCTGGGGGAGAAGTGCTCACCCCAGCCTATTCCTGATGCAGAGCTCAGCATATGGAGTCCATTCCCACAGTGAAGATGTAGGATTCCATCCCGATAAGCTCATACCCCTCAGCAGAGGGCCTGGCACCCAATAGCACACAGTAGGTACAACTGGTTTTGGGTAACTCATCACTGCAAAGATTTCAGGTGACTGACTCCCCCCAAACTCTGGCAGGAAACAGAAGCCAACAAGCAGAGGCTGCCCATAGAGTGACCGTCCCGAGGCCCCTGGGCTCCTCCTGCTGCAGCTGGACAGAGCGCTGGGGTGGGATACAGACGAGGATGGAGGAGGCGACCCCTCTGCTTGCAGTTTGGACCTGGCAGACCAATAAGGCAACCTTCCGGGCTAATCTGATGGTGGCACTAACCTGCTTGCTAAGTCAGCAGCCACCCAAGGAGAAGAAAGAGGCCTAGAGAAGAAGGGGGCGAAGGGCTCCCTGAGGCCAAGCAAGGACTCAGAGGAAAGCTGACCACAGCCACACACTATTTTCACGAGAATATTCTGGCAACGGGAGGAGGCCAGCCCTAGGACTAGCCCAAAACATTTCCTCCTCTGAAAAATCTTGACCCAGATGAGACCCGTGGGGAGAAGCAGGACGGTCCGGCTGCCGAGGCCGTGGGGGCCGGCCCTGCTTACCTGGCAGTTTGTTTGGAGGAGACGTGCTGGGCTGGTGGTGAGGGGAGCTGTGGGAGAGCAGGGGGTTCAGGCTGTGTGTCTGGTTGGAGCTGTAGGCGTCCATGGCCAGCTTTTGCCGGAACGCCTCCTCCTTCCTGCGGTTTGCAAACCAGTTGTAGACACGGACCTCAGTGACCAGGTTGGAGCCCAGGCCATGGGCCTTGGAGGGGGAGACGCCTCGCTGCAAGCATTCTGCCCTGAGAAGAGACAGAGAGGAGATGGTGAGTGAGGGCGGCCAGGGGGAGGCTTGCTGGTGCTTGGCCCCAAACACACATCACAGTGGTCTTGTTAGGAGTGTGGAGATGCTGAGGACAGAGTGGGAGCCTAGGAAAGAGGCTGTCCTGAGAAAATTCCAGCCCATCGAGTTCTCTGATGATGATGGCTGGAGTGGGGCCGAACACAGGTACAGAGCAAGCTGTGCTGCCCCAGGCCTCCGGTGTGGCTCCCAAGGAGAAGTCAGCCAGCCAAGGGCAGGCAACTCCAGGGGGAAGGTCCAGACTGGGCCTCCTGACACCTCCTCATCTTGCTATTCTGCCCACCCTACGAAAGGCAAAGTCCTTTGCTGGCTCTGTCTGAGTCCCTTCAAAGCACTCCGAAAAGACTTCTAGTATTCTAGGGTTTGGACACCCCGAAAGGGTACCAGGGAAGCCAGATCCTCTATTCGCTTGGCAGGAATCCCCTCCAAAGGGCAAGCTGGGTAAGGGAAAAGGGGGACACATGGAGATGGCTGGTCTGTAGTTTGATCATTGCTGATGAAACCCCAATTCCAGGTGTGAGAGAGATTCTTAGACACTGCTGGATGCCGGGGAGCTTCTCGTTAGCACGGGGACAGAGCACAGACTGGGGACTCTGTGACATGTATAGGCTGATCATTTTGCCTCCACCCTTCCTGGCCTGACCTCCCTGGCTGTGTCCTTCCACTGCCAGAGCCATCCCAGCCCAGAGACAAAGAGAGAGCCCACAGGTCTTGGCCAGAGTAAGGAGCAGATTTTTTTAGAAAGTCAATGTTGGAGTCAGGGAGGATGGGGCAGGAATGAAGCAAAAAGAGATCTCAAGGATTTCTAATAGTTTTCTGCAGAATTACACAGAGTGTTAAGATACAAAAAGAACTCTAATCAGTGTGGGCAGAGTGGACTGAACAGACCCGACCAATTTTTGCTCTCCTGCCAAGTTTCCTTTTGGACCAACGGGTGTACAACTGGTTGAGGCCACAGCCAGTGTGTGGCGAAGGGATAGTTTTATACGGAGGTCAAACACACGGTTCTCACTCCACTGGCATCATATTTTAGGCCAGAACTCTCCAGAGTGTCTTCCATGGAATAATAGTTCATGGGAGTGTTATTAAGTATTCCCCAGAAAAACGACTCCATGGTTAACAAACAATTCAAAAAGCTAAGTGAGGTTCTTGACTGTAGGACTTCTCAGAGCCTTTCATATATTAATGTTTGTCATGACTCCCTAAGAGGAAGTATGCATAGGATCTTTCTCAAACTTATTTATTAGTGACTTGAAATTTGGGTTCTGTGGAACACATATTGGGAAACCCTGATTTAGCCACACTTATCTGGATAACCAGTGTCTCAATCTCCCAGGACCGAGGGGATGGATCCTGGGTCCATGTGCTTGCCCTCCTGCTCGAGTGAGCTTCTGGTGGTGTTACCTGTTGCACTCCTCCACTAAGGCCTCCCTCTCTTCCTTGCTGGGGTTCTTTTGCCGGTCGTAGGCCTGGTACAAGATTTGCTGGGACGCGGGCCCCCATTTGAACCGGTTGCGACGCATCTTCTTGTTGGTGGGCTCAGAGCAGGCATCATCGGACTGCCCAGGCCCCTGGCTCTGTTGACTGAACTCTGGAAAGAGAAATAGCAGCTGATCCTGACTGCTTTTGTCTGTCATATTTCCAGAACTCTGGACTGTCTGGTTGAATTCTGAAAAGAGAAAGGAGTAGATTTGATAGGGTCTGTAGCCTTCACTCGGCAGACAGACAGACAGATAGACAGACAAAAATACCTTTATTCCTCTCCCCTAAGCTTTGTGATCTGCCATTACTGCATGTGGAAGTGCGAAGGGAGGCCTTTCCTTTTTTTGAAGGAGCTTAAACGTAGCCAACCATTGTTTTAAGGGCAATTTATTATTTTTTTTCATTAGCTCACTGGCCCTCAGACATGAAGCAACACTCTGACTCCTGAACTCTTGTATTTTGATGTCCAGGGGATGAGCTCAACTCAGTCTCAGGTCCAGGGGGAAAATGCTTGAAGGTACAGTTTGTACTCAGACGAAATATTCAGAGAATGAAAATAGCTCTCCCCACCCATATATGTAGATCCATCCTAGGTATCCACATTATAATCTTATGCTCTTAGAAAAACCCCCAACGCACACCCTTCTGATTACTGCTTTGAAGTAGATATAACTGGAGCTTTGTATTGGAAAGAGAAGAAGCTCTTTAGATCTCAGGTAATTTCAAAGACAGTGGGGGTGTGAGTGTGTGTCCAGGGGTCCATTTATGAGGGAAATAGCCCAACAGGGAAAGGTCTTACAAAACTGCCCGCACATTTGAAAGATAGCAAATGCAGAGGACGGCAAATACCGGCCCTTTCTAGGAAGGGCATTTTAGCCGTTGGAGAAAGATAACTGTAGATGGACTGATGCCCCCGTCTGTCCAATTCCCAGGGCCCAGGCACAACGTGATCCTTAATACACTTTCGTTGAATGCATGACAGAAAGATGGCAGCTCGCCCAGTGGTGATGCCCGAGCCTATATGTTTAAATGAGATTTGATGTTTACTTGTGGAAGAGAGCTTTGTTGTTCTCCTTCTCACATCTGCATGAAGCAGGGTTCATGAGGGTGATTAGTTCCATTTTACAGATGAATAAGCATAGAGGCCAAGCACCCTGCTGAGCAAGGACACACAACAGATTCATTTCCCAGCTCCTGGTCCCCATGCCCTGGACCTTGATGTTTTTCTTTCTTGGTTCCTGGAATCACTCCTGCAGGTCTCAGAGACAACTGAATCCCAAGGTTCAAAGTCAGGCCACTATTTAATGTCTGAATCCCCTCTACAACACCCTACCACGAGGTCTTCCAGTCTATACACCTCCAGCAATGGGGAATTTACTTCTGGTCTAGCTGTCCATTTCCATTTTGGTCCCTCACAAGGAGCAGTGGGCCCCTGACCAGCCTGGACTTAGGACCTCAGCTGCAGGCGGTGTTGGGCTTTGTCTAACCAGTTGCTGATTGGCCAAGTCAACGAGCAGTCTCCCCAGTGCATGGCTTGAATGGGTCACCGGGGCCTTTGATTTGGGACCCATTCACTTTGGATGATTCTCCGGCCACGAGGGCTCTGTTTTCACTGGTTCTCAACAATTCCTTTAGATACCTGAGAGAGTCTCTGCCCAATTTACTGGCAGGAAGGCACAGACTCAATGGGATAATGTAGGGTCCCAGTCAAGTTACTTAATTCCCTGATCTCTCAGCTTTCCCACCTGTGGAATGGGACTGGGTGAAAACCCAAGGGGCACTAACTAGTCTTTTAGAACATCTACCCCTAGTCAGGATGATGATGATGATGATGACCCAAATTCCTATGTCTTTCATGCCTCCTATATTATTTGTTCTTCACAGGAGCAATCTAAGTGAGTTATTTTCGGGATATTCAGAGGGGGAGAAAGAAGTTCCCTGTTCAATGGGGGTCTGTCTCAGTGTCTTCTCTCCTCCCTGTGGTCATGTGAGTCATAATAAATAATAGCCAAAGCCAGTGTGGATAATCCCAAGGACCCAGGATCTATTTGAGGGTCTTCATTTGTTGTGAACAGATGTAATAACAGTTAACGTGTATTAAAACATTTCTACGGTGAGGTATTGTACAAAGTCCTCTAAATGTATCCCTCCATCTAATTCTCACAACCTGTCCATGTGAGAAATATTGTTATCCCCATTTCATAGATGAAGAAACTGAGGTTCAGACTGGTTAAGTGACTTGCCCAAGGTTGCATGGACTTGGGGCAGGAGCCAGAATGTGAATCCAGCCTGTAGATGCTAAGGCGCCTAAGCAGCAGCCTATGCGTCACCTCCTGCTAGAAACAAAACTCCACCCGATATGTCCACAAAACGTTCAACTCGAACTTAGGTGGAGGTAACAAAACGGGCTCCCAAAGTTTTGTGTGTGGTGGTTGTGAGGCACACTCACAGCCGCCCATAGTTTGGGGGGCTACCTCTGTCTGTTGGCTGCCCGGTGTCCAGAACCTGCACACGCCAGTATCAGCCAGGCTGACTTGCCTGCTCGTGTTCAGAAACATCCACTTCAGGGCCTTGGCCTTAGCCTCTCTCAATTTTTGAAGAATTAGGCTCTCACATGTCCTCCAGCCACCACCAACTCTCCTCCACTTCCTTCCAGCTTAATGGGGGGGGGTGGGAGACAGAAAATGTTCATTGCTCATAAAAATTGACTTGGAGAAGTTGGCTTCAGTAGCCTCTTTATAGGCTCAGGAGCCAGCTTGGACAAGGAGATTTTATGCGTGTAGATGGGGCCATGAATATTACCATCTATTATTTTTAGTTTTTCAAGAAAATGTGTAATCATGTGATATCTTTTTAAAATTCTCCCCCCTTTCTCCTTTCACCCACTCCACTCACTTGCAGCCTTCTATTTATCTCACTTCCTTATTTTTATCCCATGATTTTGTATCTTGTATTCATCCTTCAAGACTTGATTCAAATGTCACCTCCTCTAGGAAGCCCTCTGTGATGCCTCCAGGCAATTTAGCAATTGCTCTGCTGCCCCTTGTGTATACCTTTATAATAGCCCTTAGAAAGCAGCTGTCATTATTTATTCAAACATCTTATCTTTGTCATTAAATTGTAAGTCCCTGGAGAAAAGGACCCGTGTATCCCTCAGCCCAGCACAGTGCTTGACTCCTATTAGGTGCTTATGTAGTGTTTACAGAATGAAGGAATGTTTCTTAAGCTTTGTCTCATGTGACTTTCAAACAATAATATCAATAACAGCAACAATAAAAAATCCTTTGCAGAAACTGTCATAAGTTTTTGTAAAATGTCCCTTCTCAAGCATCGTGAGAAACTTTCTAGGACTTCTGTCTCTTTAGAAGCTTCCAGTTGGCTTTTCCTGCCTCCTTCTCCTTTCTGAGGGAACTCCCATTGAACACAGAGAGGCAGCTCAAGCTGGAGATGCCACATGACGCTTGGCTTGGAGTGCGGGCAGATCCTAACGGTTCTCTGGCCTTTGGGGACTGTGGCTCCTGGGAATTTTCCCGGACTTTCCAGGAATGACAGAGAGTTGCTTCACGTCAGAAACACAAATTCTTATAGACCTAGTCACCATGGATGATGGATCAACCTAGAGTTTATAAAGGGCTTCCACCCCTGCACAGCCAAGGGCTCTCACTTGCTGCTTCTAATCTATCCTTTAAAGCTTCCAACAAAAGACCAGACAACCACAACATGAGATGAATGCTTGAAACCTTTCCTTCCGCCATGAAGGCCTTTCCAGCCCATGGACATTGAGACAATAAATACTGAAACATTTGGAGCAGTGTATGACAGAAAACAAGAGTGATTTTAAAAAGTGGCCATCCAGTGAGAGGGAAAAAACTCAACCCAGAAAGTGGTGGAAACTAATATCTTGACGAGGACAGAGAAGCCCATGGCACAGAGGACAGTGTGTGGGGAGAGTGAAAACTCATGTAAAATTTTCCTAGGAAAAGGGCTAGACTGAAATAATTAAAGTATAATGTAAAAGTACACTTTCCTAAAATCAAAACAGTATGTTATTCATACTCTTTTCAGTCAAATGCAGTTCAAACTTCCCTAGACTTCAAAACAAAAATCTCTCAGTATTATTGAGTGGAAGAAATCTTGGGACAGAAAGGAAATTTGGGGATGGGAATGGGAGTGAGGAGAACTGACTGGTCAGAGTTCCACAGGCAGACACTTTCCCTGTGTCCTGCCTTAGCCAGAAGCAGCTTCTTCATTAGACAGGCTCACCAGCTGAGGTCCCCAAACTCGACCAATTTTCATAAATGTAAGGAAGCATCTTTAATTGCTTCAGAATTCAGTTCTACTTCCCATCTTCCCAAATAACAGGGTCAGATTCGGACTATATCTATATATACAAACACCTTCAATTTTTTATATGCTTTTCAGAGGGGAGGAAAATAACAGTAAAGTGATCAATATTATTGACTGCTATGAAATGTCTTTCTTGGAAACTCTGATCTGTGGTCATGTATCAAGGGGAGCAGCTTGGCTTACTTTGGGGACGATATTCTACTGTTACCTACTTGGTTTCAAAGAGAAAGATGTTGGGAGCAGGGATCAAAAAAATTCAAGATACATTGCACACACTGAAGGACTTGTCAAAGCAACTGGCTGGGTAGTAAGGGACTGTGGGAGAAGAAAATGACATAAGCCAATCCATTGTACAGCAACTATGAAGGCCAAATCCACCTGCCAGCTTCCTTATATTCACCAAGTGCTACACAGGCCTTCTTGATGAAGGGGAAACTGAGGCATCCCACAGGGGTCAGAGTTAGGGCAAAGGTCACTCCAGGTTGAGGCAGAGGCGGGATTAAAGTACTTACGTCGGAGGATCTCCCGTTGCTTTCGGACGTACCAGGTGTACAGGGCTGCGCGCTTCTGGGTCTTCATAGGTGTGCCCTTGTTGAGATGCTGGGAGAGGTGTGACTGGTTCAGACCCGTGACATCGACCACCTCCCTCTGGGGGATGTTGTGTTGCTGCATGTAGCCCTTGATCATTTTGGCAGCCCTCCAAGGGTCCTCACTAGACAGATAAGCAGATGGTTAGGAAGCTGATGGAAGATGTCTGGGGAGAAATACTCTCTTTCTAGGGGTTTTACCTAAACTCTCTGCAGAACTCTGATCTTCACCTATATCGCCACTTGTCCAAGCTACATCCTTGGAGAGATGTGAGAACCATTATAGAAGCTAGACAAAAGGAAAAATGAAAGCTCCTATATAGTACCTCCATCCCTGTCTTTTGAGATTAGGAGGGCAAAGATGAAGATGACTTCCCGTCTTCAGGAATGAGAAAGCACTACCAGCTCTCTCTCTTCTTAAGCAGAAAGAAAAGTTCTTGTTTTATTTTGCTTTCCTTTATTTTCTCGGAATGTTAAAAGGCAGGAGGCCCACTGGAAAGTGGAGATGCCTTTCACTTGGGGCTGGGCTGGCTGATCCTACAATGATAGGAGGTGGCAGGTAGTTTCATTCACCTAGACCTCTCCCACATTATTTTCCTTCTGAATGGGTGTCTCAGTTTTTTGTCTTATAAGATAGGGGTAAAACTTTTGTGTCTACCTCCTGAGAAGAAAGGAGGACTTCTTAGCCAAATGTTAAATAGTTTTCAGAGTTTTAGAAAAGTTTCAAGAAATACAATGAAACGAGTTTTTAAAAATGCAAGGAAAGTTCCTCCCTGGGACTGAAGAATCAGTCCGCTGAGGTGAGACACCTAAAGTTAAAAAAAAAAAAAAAAATTCTCCACAGCCCCGCCTCCCAAATAAACCTGATGGGGATGAGTAATTTCAATTTCTGGATAAGATAGTAAAGATCCCAGATGCCTTGTTTTGCTGTATTCTTACATTTCTCCTCTGATAGGGTAAGAGTATCTGGAAGGCAATGTTTCTCATAAATTTCAAGTTTGAAGTAAGAATATGGTTATACTTTTCATTTCTCCTAAACACAGGTGTGCAAAAAGTTTCTTTAGAACAATGTACTACTGCCTTTGAATTTTATTCATTGAAAATGTTTTCAACTTTGTCAATATCTTTTCTTGCTTGTTGAATTGGTGACTTAAAAATGGAAGATATCGTTTAAAACAAGAAATTAAAAAAATAATGCACAGTACAGAATAAAAGTATTAAAGAAACAATACATCCCCATATACTATTTATTTAATGTAGCTACATATTTAACTTTAAAAAAAGCATCCTTTTACTGTATGCTGTTGTATATATTAGTCTGAGAGAACATGAAAAAAACGAAGGGAAAAATTAGTTTCAGATGAAACAATAAAAAACTGTGTAAAGCTGTGGCAAAAACAGATACAGTGTTGCAAATGAAATAACCAATTTATTTCCAAATGGTGTCTCTAATATGCCAAATAAAATTAATTTTGTTTAATGAATTAAAAAATCTAGTAATTAAACTGAGATATTTTGTAAGCATTTAAATAATTGTTAAATATTTTAGCAAGTCTTTGACATTAAATTCGTGAGAACACAGGCTTTGATAGAGATGTTTTTGAGAAATGTAACCTTTTAAGATTAATTATATATGTTAACGAATTTCTCAGGTCTTTATAAAGGTAATACAACATATTGAAGTAACAACAAAAAATGAGAAAATGCGTTACAGTTTCAAATATGGAGAATTCATCTTGAGTAAGAGAAAAATAATGTAACATTTTGGATACACCCGTGTAAATATCAGAGATCATTTAAACACTTATTACTGGCGAATATTTCCACAGACACTTTTAGGGTGGAAAAACTTTCGACACATACGAACAATCACTTCTAAAGTTAGAAAAAGTATTTGGATTTTAAAGGTTAATATTGCTTTAACAGATTCTTTGACTGTTTTTCTTTTAAATTTCTTTACCTGTGTTCATTTTGTGTGTCTAAGAAACCTAGCGAAATAGTGTAATGTTCTTAGCGCGAATGGTTCCGTGGAAAGAGTGAATTAGCTTAACAATTGGGAAGGTTTAAAAAAAAAAAAAAAGCCCAAGAAAACCCTATAATTATAGCAAACCTTTAAGCCCGCATTAAAGGACTAGAGTTAGGGGTAAGATGGCGTAGTTATACCTTTATAGCTCTCCGACCACAGAATTCACGTGTATTCGCCGGGAAGAGCCCGGAGAGCTGGTTATGGTTTTTTATTGAAAATACAGCTCATGCTTGGGGGTTCCCAACCCGAAAAACACACCGATCCAGAGAAGCGCGCCCGGCCATTGTGCTCGGAGCGCAGGTGTCAAACGCCCGGCCGCGGCGCCCGCATCTTTCGCCCAGCACGCTCCTTTTCGAACAATGACTTCGCTGCCCACGAGCAGAAAAGCCCTGGACCCCAGCACAGGTCGCCACGCGTTCGTTAAGAAGCCGCCACTCCGGCTTCTACGAAGCAGCCAACTTTCCAGAGGCCACCGGCGCGCCAGCCTAGAGGCCGCCGGGCGAGGCGGCTCTCACCCGGGGCCGGAGCCCGGGGAGAGAGCGCAAAGGCCCCGATCTTCCTCTCTGGCCTTCCTCTTCTAGGAGGTATAAAGCGCGTCCAGGCGCTCCCCAAAGTGCCTCTTCTTGTTCTTTTCTTTCCGCTTTCGGGGGGAACAGGGTGGGCAAAAAAGGCGGTGGGAGTGTCTGGCGCTCAGGAGCCGACTGTGCAGTGACCTGGGAACCGCTAGCAATTTCTTGAAAAATTACTTTAATAAAGTCCGACTGCTCCCGAAGGTGGGAGAGGGAAGGCAGCACCCGCTTGGGCAAGGGAGAAAAACCTCTGGGTCTGTCCTGCGTGCCCAACCCAACGGGGGTCTCGGGCCCCCGAGCCTCCCTCCCCGCCCCGCTGGAGCCGGGGCTTTGCAGAGGGAAGAGGGCTGAGGTCCGGGACCCTGGGCCGCGCCTGGCTCTGCGCCGGCCGGGCCTGCAGGTGTCGGCGGCTCGGGCGCTCTGGCAGCCCGGGTCGGGCGCCAGGGCTCGGGGCGGCGCGGGGGGCTTAGCTGGGAGCGCCCCGCAGCGCAGTGCGAGTGCGCAGGGAGCGGCGGACAGTCCCGCGTCCGCGTTTTGATTTCCTTCCCCCTCTAAGCCGCGTTTACAACTTCACCAATGAATAACCCGCCTCTCTTTTCAACCTAATCACGACTCTTTGTGTATCTTTCTGTTGATGATTTATAGAAATAAATTAATAACACCCTAACTCCACGTGCTGCAGTTTATGTTACATCTCTGCTGCGTCCAGCTCCGCGCGGGGCTGGGTGCGGAGGGGCGCCCTAGGTCGCCTCGGGCTTCTCAGATCCTCCCGGAGCCCCGCTAGAAAGCGGGCGCCTGCAGCCAAGAGGATGGGCCTAGGCCTCGCGGGCTCCCAGTGGCCGGCGGCGGGAGCTCGGTTAGTCTGCCAGGCCCTGGTCAAACTCCGGGCCTCCCTGCGCCCCAGCCTCTCCTCTTCCGACCCCTCACCTTCCTTGCCCTAACCCCGGAGGGGGAGAAACCGCCGCCACGCGGGGAAACCGCCGGGGAAGAACCCCAAACCTACGTATTGTAGCAAAAATACTTTGGGGGGGAAAAATCTAGAAGTCCCCGATTGTCTTTGCTAGAGAGAAAACCACCGGGTCCCCAAATAGCAAATTCAAATACAAGGTCATATCCCATCCCAAACTGCCGCTGCGGGCGTGCGACCGAGACTGCCCGAGTCCCGGGCGCGACTTCGGCCCTGGCCCTGCCTTGAAACCGCGGTGCTCAAGTGTCCGAGGCCACGCGAGGGACTCGGTCCTAAAGCGGAGTGGCAGGGACCGACGTGCGGTCTAAGGGAACCGCTGGGCTCCTTGGATAATTAGTAACCAGCTGTCAAAGCCCTAGGCCGGTCGGAGAGGCCCAGCAAACGATCCCGGACCGATAGATAGACAGCCGGCCAGCCTGCCTGAATTCCCCGGGGACGCCGGGGTGTCGGCGGCTAGATTGCGACCAAATCCGCCGCGAACTGGGGTCGTTTGCCCCTGACTTGCTTAGATATGTGGTTTCTTTTGCCCCTTGCGGGTCCGCCCTGACCTTACAACATGCAAATATTTCCTTTTGCAAATCTCAGCTGGCTTTGGGGATTCCGGATAACCCTGGGGCCTTGCATGGGCGCTGCGGATGGGAGTGCCCACCAGAGAACTCGCCCCCTGGATTCCGGCCCCAGGGGCCGCCTGTCCCTCTGCAAAGAACGGCAGGACGCTGGTGCCCGAGGCTGGCCTGCGGCTTCCCCGACTAGAGAGAGACGGTGCCCGGGAGAAATGCGTGGCCTGCGGCTTGTGCGGGCCTGAGCCTCTGCTCCTGGGAAATCACCGCTGTTTCACAGCACCCACGCGCACCTTCAGTCGCGTGGGCAAACCTCGCGGCAAAGGGCTCCGCCGCTCGGGTTCTCCCAGGCCGAGCCCCAGCCCGGCCGACAGGGCCCTTCGGGTTTCAGGCTCTGGCCTGGGCAGGGGGAGATGAAGCCTCAGGGCTCCGGGCCGTCCGGTTGAGGGATTGGGAGGGGTCCAGGTGTTGGGAGAGAAGCGGAGCGCCCCCCGGGGGACTTCTCTGGTGGGAAACAGGCTTGGCGAGAGTCGTCTGGCGCAGTGTCGCTCAGGCACAAGGCCAGGGGCTCAAGGGGCTCGGGTGTGTACTCCCCACCTCGATGGGCGCCTACCTGAGCATTCGGTCCACCTCCGCCCGCTGCTCCGCCGCCTCCTCGGTATTGAGCGCCTGCAGCTCCTTGAGGATGGGAGGGGTGTCATAGTCGTCCCCGTCCTCGGAGCCCTCGTCTCCGGACAAGCGGCCCTTGGAGTGGCCGTTGGTGAGAGTATGGAAGACCGGCTTGGTGTCTGGCTCGGCCCCGCTCCCAGGGGACAGGGGCAGCGTCTCCAGTTTCACCCCGAAACTCGGGGATGGCAGCAACTCCTCCAAGGCCTGGACCAGCACCTCCTTGGTGACCCCAGAGCTCAGCAGGGCGCTCAGGAGTTCTTGCTGGAGCGACGTGAGCTTGGACACCATTTTCCAAGGACAGAAAAAGAAGGGGGTGAGGGGGTGGGTGGGTGTGAGAGAGGAGGGTGGAGGGGAGTTTCACAAGCGAACCCTAAGTCCAGGAACCCCCCCACCCTTCAGCCTCCAGACACCTGTTACTCTCCGGGGTCCCGGAGTCTCCTCCGAGAGGAGTCAGAAAACTTCTAACTTGCCATGATCGCCACCATTAGGCCATATAAGATATGCAAATTAGCGGGGAGGGCCCGGCTTTCGGCAAGATGCAAATGATGATGGGGAGGGGGAAAACCGAGAGAGAGGGAGAGCAAGAGGGGCAGACGAGGAGAGCTGGAGACCCGGGCCGGGAGCGGGGCTTGCCAGGGTCCATTGTACTCACGCTGGGGGGCTGAGGCCCTTCTTGTACTGGTTCTGTTTATCAGCCAAACTTTAGCTGACCTTTGGACTTGTTAAGCAAGTAAGCTTGCAGCCTTGCGTGGAAGGTGCAGGGGCTTTTCCACAGGCTGCGGGTCCGGCTTTAGTCTGCCGAGAAGAAGAAACTGCGCTTCGGGGGTTCAGGTGAGAGCTAGAGGAAGTCGGGGTGCTCTTGGGAGAAGGAGGTGGAGGAGGATGCGGGGAGTAGAGACCCTCCGAGGCATCTTAACCGACGCAGGTGGTGGGCCGGGAGCCAGCCCCGCGGAGGAGAAACTGACCACTTGGGAATGGACGCAGAGACCTGGGAGAAATGGGAGGTGTTCGGCGGGGTGAACGCGGATTGCAGGGACCCCATTTAGTTCTACCTGGGGTACCGCTCTGCGCTCACCAACTCGGTCTGGCGATTTGGGTTTGCAGAACTGCCGGCCTGGAGAGCGTAGGCGAGCGGGAAGGAGGCCCAGAGAACCCTTGGAAGGAGGCACCGATTAATTTATGGCCAGAGGGAGTAGCCAAAGTTAGCTCCCCCAGCAGCGAGCTGCACCAGCACCCAGCCTGGCCAAGCCGCGGGAGAGCTGGACGCCTGGGCCACGCTCGCGTTTAAACCCGGAATATCAAAGCGCCTCCGCTTTCGGGGCAAAACTAGGATTGCGGGGCCCCCTTTCTAGCGGTGAAAGCAAAGCTTGGCCTGCGGCTGGATGGACAGTTGGAGCCGCTTGTCCTCCCGGCCCACTGATCTCTGGTTTATTCCCAGCTCCAGGACACAGCAGTTCCCAGGGCCAGGGAGGGCGCTCTGCAGACGCGAGGTCACGGCGGCAGTGGCGGGAGAAAGCGCAAGTCGAGAAGGCGCCGACAAAGCCGCGGAGGGAAAGAAGTCGGGAACAATCTTGCAGCACGATCGGAGTTTCACCTGCATCTCCCGGGGCGCCGAGGGGAAAGGAAGGAGGCATGAGGCGCACCTAGACCTACAGGCTGGACCTGACGTGCAGACCAGGGGAAGGGGCTTCTCAGGATCCACCGCTCACAGACCCACAGCTCCTGGGGCAGAGGGCATCCCTTTCCCCTCTCTAGGCCTCAGCTTCCTCATCTGTAAAATACTGATACCTACAGTGCAGGGGACATGGAATGAGACCACCTGTGAAATTCTCAGAATCAGGCAGATCCAGTGCTAGGGTTGGAGGGACTTGGAGATTAGGGACAAAAATTTAGAATCAGCAGGGAACTTGCAAAGGAGTTTCTAAGCAATTCTCCTACCTTTTCCACCTTTAAAAGATAATTAGGAGGAAGTTGGCGTTAGTTTCGGGAAGAGAGGAATTTCAGGGGAAGAGAAGAATTTCAGCGTGGGGAGGAAGTGTCAGCCGCTCCCATCTGCTTGGTTTGAGATCAAATCCTTGGGTGTCTGAGGGCTGAAACTCCAGATGTGACTGATCCAAGTCAGGCTGCTAAGGAGCTAGGCTGCCTCTTTAAATACAGGGTCTGCTACAGATGCCTGGGCCACCTGTGCTGGGAGCAGAAAGAAGGGGGGTGGGTGTGTGCAGGGAGCCCTGGGGGAGGTTTATGCTCTCTCACTCTCTCTTTCCCTGAGAAAGGGGTAATAAGTTCATGGAAATGAAGGCCCTTCATTTCACCTTATTGTCTTCTAGTTTGTTGTGACATATGGCAGGTCTTTGCCCCTCACAATTTGGCCCAGTGGGAGAACCTTCTCTGCCTACCCAGCTCCCCTCAACCAGGATAATGAAGTGTTCAGAGTAAATGTCCCTGGAGAACAATCTCTTCTTCTCTGTCTCTCACTTGCTATCACGGTAGAAGCAGTCAAGTGTATGAAGATCATTTTCTGTGTTTAGCTGGGAAAACCCATTAAAAAACCAGCAATCACTTCCCTTTTAACAACAAAGCTTTGATTTGTAGTTCTAACTACTGTGTGCCCAGTCTGACTCTCAAGCTTCCTTATCTCTCAAAATTCAGGTGTCAGCAAACCCATTCTTCCCCCTACCCTAAGCCAACTATATGAACAAACAGGAAGTTTCACAGAGTACGAGGAAACTTCCTATGAGTGTCCAGGTATGTCTTCCAGGCAATCTGGTTATGCAGATCCAGCAACTTCCTGAAATCCTCCTGCCCAGACCTACCTTGTCTAAGCCACCTGGTGTAGTATGGGTGCTCATCAAGTAACTGCAACTATAGATCTGTGAACAGATTCAACGCCTACCCCGTCACATGGAAATTTAAAAAGAAAAGTGTAAGTATCTCAGTAGATAGTCCTTCAGGATGTGGGTCATAAATGCTAACTAAATGAGTGATTTGATAAAACCCTTTGGTTAAACTTCCCCCAAACAGAAGAAGCAAGAATACAGTTGAAATACTCTGTTTATGCTTCACATAGGATAAAGTGGTGATGGACTGATAGAGTAGCCCCATTTTAAAAATGAGAAAATAAGATATAGGACTTTTTAAGGAGATGGCTTGGAGCTGCTGGAGTAAATTAATGGAAGGATTGAGATTGGGGCTCTGGACTTTTGAGCAAGACTTTAGGATGAAAGAGGAAGGTCTCTAGTTTACTGCTTTGGGAGATGGAAAGTTGAAAGGGGGGATTCTATGAGGGAGAAGTGGAGGATCCACAGCAGAGAATAGAGGACAGACGCTGGAGTCAAACAGACCTAAATTTGGGTTTCAGATCTGCTTAACCAGTTGTGCAACTTGGGCACATTGTATAATCTTTCTGATCCTAGTTTCCTTATGCAGAAAATGATAATAATACTCTACTGTGTTTTTGTGAAGATTAAATGAGTTAGTAACTGCAGGGTCCTGGAATATGACAGGCTCTCACATGTTTAGAAAGAAGCAGCACATCATGAAAGCATACAAAGAAGTGATGCAGTTGATCTCTTTGGATGCTTTTATTCCCAGTTTGTTTTTTCAAGAGTTACTGAATTTGAAGACACCATATTAGGTTCTTCTACTCAAATGATGAATCCACAGTTCAAATACCAAGATTTTCTATGGGAAATGTAGTCCCTGGTGTAAGATAATTTAAAATCCAGTTGGCTCGTCACTCTATGAAGGTTTTCTGAGCACCATCTTGGAAATTTCACAGAATGGCAAATGTGGTTCCTGTGGAGTCAACCTCTCCTATAACTTGGCAACATAGGTGATATTACTTTTCTGCTCTTGTGCTTACAGTCTTCCCCCTACTTTCCATGGTTACCCTGCTTTGCTTACAGCAGGGAGAGCCTGGTCCTCTCCATCCTCTGCTGCTCCACTCTCCAAGCTTTCCCATTGATTCAAGAGAGGCTCTAGAAGGCCTCAAAATGAATCATCTCTAGAGTAAAACATAAATACTGCCCTATCTTGGTCTGAAGGAGGTTAGGGGCCTTATTGTTGGAAAGTAGCATTGTAACCTGGGGAACATTCTAGACTGCAGGGTTAGGAGCCTGAGGTTCTAGCTCTGGATACAACACTCCTTTCTGGATGACTCTTCACCTTCCCAAAGGCTTTGGTGAGCATCTTCTCTAGGCCTCTGATTCCACTTTTGAAAAATGACCGGGTAGTCTAGAAGACCACTTAAGTTCCCTAACTTTTCTATGACATGAAATTCCTAAATGGTCCTAAATTACTGGGGTGTCCATTTCCAGGCCTTTGGGCAGATGGTCCAAGAACCCAGGCCAGACTTCTGTGTAGTGCTGATCACAGGACTTTTGACTAGCCCATGAAAAAATATACCACGGACAGTAAGTCCCACAAGGGTGAGGACCATCTCCTGTCTTACTCTTCAGTACCTGGAGAGGTGCCCGGTACATAGCAGGTGCTCAATGAAATACTTGTTATGTAAATGAACAGGTGATCATCTCTGGATGATGCCGTTAAGGATGATTTTTTGTTTCCTTATTTGTACTTCTCAATTTTCCAAGTTGTCAGCAATGAAGTTGTAGTTTAAAAATAAATATCTTTCCCAGAAACAAAAGGGTATGTACTGTGTGATTCCATTTATATGAAGTTAAAAAGTAGGAAAAACTAATCTATGGTGATAGAGGTTAAAACTGAGGTTACTTTTGGGGATGTGTTCACAGGGATGGGTAATGAGGGAGCTTTCTGGGGTGCTAGAAAGGTTCTGTAATTTGATTGGGATGGTGGATACGTCATCAGGCTACACATTTAGGATTTGTGCATATTGCTGTAAGTTATAACTTAGTAAAAAGTAAATTAAATGAACAATTTCAAAGTGTAAAGTGTAAACAGTGCAAGTCCCCTGTTTACAGTTGATGTGTGGCCCTCCACATTCTTCTCTATTCACCATGTATAGTTTATCACCATTAAAACCTATAGATTGATATATTCCAGGGATTGGCAAACTTTTTCTATCAAGTGCCGAATAGTAAATATTTTAGGTTTTTGGGGCCATACAGTCTCCTGTGACTACTCATGTCTGCTGTCATAGACAATACATAAATGAATATGTGTGGCTGTGTTCCAATAAAACTCTGTTTATAAAAACAATTGGTTGGCTGAATTTGGCCCATGGGTCACAGTCTGTCAGCTCCTGGATAAAGTATGTATGCAGGTAGAAATCCATAGATCTGAAAAAGACCTGAGAGGCATCTTGCTTCGCTTCTTGGTCTTCAGGACCGGGAAGCAGATTCAGGGAGGAGAAAGGACTCTTCCAGGAGATGTAGCACAGGGCACTAGGGAAATCTGGCTTTGGAGTCAAATAGACCAGCTGCTTTCTGGGGCATGGGTGTGGGTGTGGCTTTGGGCAAGTTAATTTCTTTGAGTTTTTATATTGTCACCGTATGTAAATGGTGACAATAATGGAATTTATACCTCATAGGGTTATTGGAAGAATTAAATTAGGTAACACAGAAAAACCCCTTGTCTGGGGGCTGGCACAAACAGGGCTTAGTTTCAAATCAAGTGCTTTCTTAGTCAGAGCACATGGCTCAGGGTCTCCCTCCCTCCCTCCCTTCTAAATGCACAGCTTCTGGTGTAAGTTCACTGACAAATACGACTAAGTGTCTATTATGTGTGAAGCCCTTGGAAAGAGCTGTGAGCTAATAACAAATGGATACAGGAAGATCTGCATCCTACCAACCCCAGCCCTCAGCCTCCTGTCTAGAAATCCCTTCCAGCTCTGTGCTTTTATTTCACAAACATGCTGCTATCAGATCATCTTTGCCAGGAAAACTCCTAAGGGTAGAGGAGATTTCTCTCATTTTGACTCAACAACCCACATCCTTCTGCTGGGTCATTTTTAGAAATAGAGTGTTCCCAGTAGCTTGTAAAAGATTACATTAAAAACTAGTGACCTAGTATGATATTAAACTAATAAATACTACACCTAGCATAGAGAGCCTTCACTCCAGAGCAATCATCTATTCCTTCTACTACTACACCCATGGAAAATGAGATTGGCAGTGGGCCCAGCACCCAGCAGGTGCTCCATAGATGTCTGTGGAATAAACGATATGGGCTAGGCTGTGGTGTTTAGAAAAAAAAGAAAAGCAATAATCTTTACTAAAATTTTGTGAAATCTTTTTTCAGATTAATACTCAAATAAGGGTTAGTGAGGTGGCCTTGCTACATCTTCCCCTTCGTTCCTGCTCACAAACCTGTGAGGTAGGCAGTAGCATCCCCACTTTAATGAAGAGGAAATGGAGGCTCTGAGAGGGTGAGGATTGGCTCAAGGACCCACAAATGGTTAAGGAGTAGAAGCTTGGACTTGAAATGCAGACCTCCCAATCCCACTTTAAGTGCTTCTCTCCTGGATGTTTTGCATTTTCCGAGCCCTCTACCCATGCAAAGGAGGAGGCCACAGAGAAGCACCCTGAACAGTCTCAGCACAGAGAGAAATCTTGTGATTGTGTGTGTGTGTGCGCGCATGTATGTGTGTGAGAGAGAGAGAGATCAAAGTCTTTCCAGTCCAAGGAGATCCCTGCCACATACAGAACTATAGTATTTGCTTAGTGTTTTATCATGTGCACAGAGCTTTTGCCTGTCATTTGATCCTCAAAATAGTCCTGCAAAGAAGGCAAGAAAGGCATTACCAGTCACATTTCACAGATGGGGAAACTGAGCTCAGAGAGGAAAAATGACCCCTGAAGGTGCCAGAACCACTGAACCACTATCTATTGACCCAAGCCTTCTGAATCTAGACTCTACTGTTTTCTCCACAACATTGTGTTTGTAGAATGACAAGATTAGCAAGATTAGCTGCACCAAGGTGCAGCCCAGGAACAGATACAAGAACCAGGAATAAGACACGATAAGAGACCCCCATTTCCACTCCTGATGCCACACTCGAGGGATGGAAAAGCTGAGAGAGTGTGGGGAGAGGCATTGGGGCCAGTCTATGACCCAGGAACTGCTACCTACTTGGTGTTACCCTGTGCCTCCCCCACTATGTCTCCTCTCCTCCTATCCTTGAGTTATTAGTTGTGGAGCAGGACCAGGGTGGACCCTTCCTGTTCTGCATTTCACCCCCAGGCCTGGGAGCAGGGTCTGTGAGAGACACCCTCATCTCCCAACACACTTTCCCTGCCAAGCCATTCTCCCTATTGGACCCTATAGCATCTTGCTAATTTCCACTTCTGCACCTTCTCACCTGCCCGCCAAACCAGATTATGCAACTTCCCCAGAAACTTGGTTTAAAATTCATGAGCTGCAGGAAGCTTTCCTGGTTAGTTCTGTCCCTTCTAATAATTCCCTGCCCCCAACCCCACACCACTGCCCTGTGAACTTCTGGGATCAGCTAAGGACTCAATGTCTTAAGGAAGCCCTACCTAACTCCAGGTTGAGGTTCTCAACTGAGACTGGTTTTGGCCCCTGGGGACCCCGTGGCATTTCAGGGCAGGGCATGATGGTGGCCCTCCCTGACCCAAGCTGGCAGTGCCATGGAGCATTAGGCAGGTGACTATGCAAGATTTTCACCCACCCTATCCTTAGGTGGAGGCTGCAATACCCTTGGGGGTTGCCTATCTGCCCTGGGTTAGAGCAGCGGCCATGGGAAGGGGAGATGCCTGGCTTGACTTCCATGCCCTCAGCTGGGGCCCAAAGCACTGGTCCAGTGGCTGGTCGGGGGGGAAGCTGGCAAGGGGTGGGCTGCGTGCACACGTGCGCAGTGAGTCACAGAGTGGGGTTCGTGGACACCTACGAGGGTTTGCACTAACCCTGCTAGCATCGCCATTCCCCAGGAAATGCGACACTAAGTAGCAAATAAAAAATGGAGGGAGGAGAGAGAGAGAGAATAGACTGCAGAAGAAATGAAAAATCTTTATATTTTAGTGTCTTGACTGACACTTTTTCCTGCTTTTTGAACAAGAGGCCCCACATTTTCATTTTACCCCGGGCATCACAAGTTATGTAGTTGGTCCTAACGTCTGGAGACATTTTTTATTGTCATGGCTAGAGGTTGTCACGGCATCTAGTGGGCAGAGGCCAGGGATGCTGCTCAACATCCTACAGTGCACACGACAGCCCCCTACAGCAAAGAATTATCCAAAATGTCCATAGTGCTGAGGTTGAGAAACCCTGGGTTATTTGTTCCTCCTTTCTGCTTCTAGTATCTTCTGAGCTTATGTCTGTCCTAGCTCTTTGCCCATGTTGTTGAAATGACCTCACCACCTGTCTAGACCAAAAGCTTCTCAAAGGCAGGGCTGCATTTTTATTAAGCTTTGTGTCGCCAGGACCTAAGGCAGTGATGACACAGGTTAGGTTCTCTATACTCATTGACTGGACTGACCACAGGGCCCACGAACTTGCCTTATCACCTTCTAACTCATTATTTTGTGTTTGTTGGAAGCACAAAACCACTTATAGCTATTCTAAGGCATTACATGATTGTACAGTTTATCTCCCCTAAATGGATTGTAAATCCCTAAAGCACAGGAAATAAACTTTCTAAATCCCCTGTGTTGCTGGGTGGTGCTTAGAACAGTGCACTGTACGCAGCAGGCCCTCTGTCAGCACTTGCTCACTATCTTCTTTTGCTCTGTGCTGATTCCACTTTTCTGCATGCCCGAGGCCCAGCATACATTCACTTATTCATTCAACAAACACTTATTAAGCATTTACTATATGTGAAATGCTGGGGATTTAAAGATGTTAAAGATACAATTCCTACCCTCAAGGAGTTCAGTCGGCCAGAGAGTTAGGGATTTTTTTTAACTCAGCCCAATTAAGCATCAGAGTTACTGTGAAATTAGCCTTCAGATGACTAATGATAAAGTAGAGAAGAGAGAAGAACAGTGACCCCATTTCTAATGGAATCCCCTCGAGCCGTGTTAGGTCTGACTTAGTCATTTGCAGCACTTGGTCTCTTTGGTTATCAAGTAGCTGCCTGTGTCGGGCACTATTCTTGATGCTGGAGATGAAGCAGTGAATGAAACAAAGGCCCCGTCCTCACGGGGCTTGGACTCCAGCGAGGGCGGGAGACAGACACAAAACAAGTGAATGGGTAAATAGCACGCCAGACGACGGCGTGCTGTGGAGAGAAATCAGAGAGCCAGGAAAGCGAAAGGGAGTGGGGGAGACACTAGAGTAAGTGAGGAGTCCCCCGTGGGGAGACTTTCCAAATGAGTGACGTGGAGCTGAACCTTGAGGTCGGGGCAGCTTCTCAGAGTGACGGCACTTCTCCGGGTGTGAGGGGCAGCCCTCCGCACAGCTCGGGCCCTGCGCGTGCCCACAGATCCCCCTGAGTGCAGGCAAAGGCATGGACTGAACCAGGAATGAGTTGAATAGAGTGTAGTTAAATTTTTAAGGGGCTTTTCTTTAAAGAAGTAATCTGTAAATATTTTTCCCAATCACTCCTCTCAGTTAAAAAAAGTTTGAGCATCTCAATCCCATTATTTGTATTAATTAATTAATTAGTTCACCGAGTACCTGTGCTACAGTACCAATATTTTATGCTCAATGTAAAGCAAACACAAAAATAAAAAGGCCCAGGAGTTAACACAAATATAAAAATAAGACCCAATACTTTCATCCTGTACCCACAATGCGTCATTTTGTGTACCTCGCTTTGGGACTCCCATTCTAACGTATGAAAGTACTAAATTTTATTTTTGGACAAGCAGACACCTGGCTAGAGGTCATCAGATATCTGCCTCACAGGAATTTTTTTAAGATTTGGAAAAAGGGGAAATAGATTGGAGGTATGGGATGGGAGAAGGGAAAAAAGGAAGGAAAGAAAAGGGAGAGAATGAGAAAGAGGTTAAGATAATATTTTAAAAGGAAAGGAAGAAAGCTAAATGAAGGGAAAGAAGGAAGGAAAAAAAAGAAATGAAAAAAGAAAAGAAAGGTAGGAAGGGCGAGAAAGAGAGACAGACAGACAGAGACAGAGAGAGAGAAGACAGAGACAGAGACAGAGAGAGAAGGGGGCAGAGAGAGAGACAAAGAGAGAAGGAGACAGAGAGAGAGAGACAGAGAGACAGAAAGAGATAGGGAGAGAGAGAGTCAGAGAGCAAGAGAGACAGACAGAGAGACAGAGAGAGAGATGGAGAGAGAAACAGAGACAGAGACAGAGAGAGACAGAGACAGAGATGGAGAGACAGAGGCAGAGAGACAGAGAGAGACAGAGAAAGAGAGAGACAGAGACACAGAGAGAGAGATTGAAAGGCAGGCAGGCAACGAGGAAAGAGAAAATGGCCCCAAGATGCCACTGGAAAGAAGCAACGCGAATGCTTTCTGCCGACCTTTGCCCAGTCCTCACAGCGTTGTAAGAATGTTCCGGCACAGTCTGTAGGCTGGACCTTGGCCTCTCTCCACACATTTGGAATCGCCAACTAATGAAGTGGATATTGTTTTCTGGTCCACCTCTCTCCCCCTATGGCTAGTTCCCCTCCATGGCCCTGACTTAGCAGTGGTGTCAGGAGTGATGTAGAGGCCGACTCTTTCCCATCACTGTCTGGCACACCTCATTAACTTCTCCTTGCAGCTGGAGATGACCATCATGGATCAGAAAAGCCGACAGGTTCTTCAGAGAGCGGAGGAATGCACAGTTTCCCAGAAGTTCCTGTTCTGTCTCTCCTGCAGGACATGGGAGACAGTCTTCCGGTTATAGAGCCGTCAGAAGAAAGTCATGTTGGAAGCTCTCAGAGAACTATGAACACTTTTTTTTCTTTTCAGAGACTTGCTTTAAAAACAAAGGAATGAGACAAGATGCTGCAATGTAGAACTAATCAAAGAAGACAAAATAAAAGAATACAAAAATACTATACAAAATGAAAACTCAAGCAATGTTTATTGAATGAAACATTCTTATTTCAGATTTGATCTACCCCTGGGTGGGGAAGCATGTAACATTTGTTGAGCGAAGGAATAAACGAATGGTGAGTTTTCACAATAATCCTGTGAAGATACAGGTGCGTAGTGTCTTCACGTAACTGGGGAGACTAAGGCCCAAGAAGTCACGTGCCCAGGGCCATGCAGTGAGGAAGCAGGTGGCAAGGTCCTGTCCTCCACTGTCACCGGAGCACTGTTTCTATGAGTCCTTTTGTTAGCTTCAGGAAAATTTGTCACTTGCCTAGATGCTCTGGTGAGGTCATTCCTTTAGTTTGTGTACATTGAGCACCTACAAAAAGACAGGTGTAGTGCTGGGCACGGGATGGAGTGGAGGATAAAGCCGTAAAGCTGGCCATGCCCTCAGGAATCACACGGCCCGACAGGCGCTCCCGGAGCCCAGGCCAACCTTGCTGACCCTTAGGCCAGTCGTTTTCACTATTGTCTTCCATGTCTCATTATTAAATATTTTTCTAATCTATGTGAGCATTCACTTTAAAGTTTTTGTTTGTTTATTTATTATTATTATTTCTTTTGTTGAGGAAGATCAGCCCTGAGTTAACATCTGTGCCAACCTTCCTCCATTTTGTATGTGAGCTGCCGCCACAGCACGGCTGCTGACGAGTGGCGTAGGTGCGTGCCTGGGAACCGAACCTGGGCTGCCGACGCGGAGTGCCCCAAACCCAACCACTAGGCCATGGGGCTGGGCCCAAAAAAGCATTTTATTTTTTAAATTTCAAAACTAATAAACATCACTGTATGATCCAGCAATTCCACTTCTGGGTATATACCCAAAAGAATTGAAAGCAGGATCTTGAAGAGATATTGGCACACCCGTGTTCACAGCAGCATTATTCACCACAACCCAGAGGTGGACGCCACCCAAGTGTCCATCATGGATGAATGGATAAGCAAAATGTGATATATACGTACAATGGGATATTATTCAGCCATAATGAGGAAGGAAATTCTGACACATGCTGCAACATGGATGAACCTTGAGGACATTCTGCTAAGTGAAATGATCCAGTCACAAAAAGACCAACGTGTATGATTCCACTTATATGAGATACCAAGAACAGTCAAATCCATAGAGACAGAAAGTTGAATGATGGCGACCAGGGGCGAGGGGGTGGGGGGACTGGCGAGTTATTAAGGGATGTACAGTTTTAGTTTTACAAGATGAAAAAGTTCTGGAGAAAGATGGTGGTGATGGTTGCACAACAATGTGAATGTCTTTAATACCACTGAACTGTACGTTTAAAAATGGTTAAGATGGTAAATTTTATGTTTGATTTACCACAATTAAAAAAACCCTAATAGACATTACAAAAACTTCAAACACTCAGCACTGTATAAAGTAAAAAGAGAGCCTGCTTTCTCAGCTATTTACTACTTGCTTCCTAATCCGCTACTGCCTCTCTTTCTCTAAGCAATTGCTGTTGTTTATCTGCTTCCTTCATGTGTGCTTACGCAGGTGTGTGTGTGTGTGTTTGTGTGTGTGTGTGACTTTTAAAAACCAAAGCAGGATCCCTGATTCCTTCTCTTCTGTTGTACTCTCCCAAGGGCAGCCAAGAGGAGCATTGAAGCGCATGGGTGGTGGGGACAGACTGGGGGGTATGAATTTTCATTCCATCCCTGCTGGCTGTGACCATGGGCTGATGACCTAACCTCTCTAAATCTCAGTTTCCTCATCTGAAAATAGGCACACTATTATTGTTGGGACTTAATGAAAAGAAGAGTGACAGACGCTTGGCACATAGGAAACATACAGTAAGGGATGACTATGGTTGTTCTTCTCTGGAAGTTTCTCCCATGACCTGGGCTCTGTGAGCAGTCAGGTCTCACAGAAGTCTGCAGTGAAGGAGGGGAAGGAGGACATTCTAGGAGGTGCTATAGTCGTACTGGCAATGTGTGTATCACCTTTCCACAGAGGGTCTAGCTAAGAATAAGTTATTAAGAAGGTGTTATCTTTATCTGTCCAGCAACCAAGAGCAGCTGTTCCAACATAGACATCTTTTTCAAAACAGTAGATCCCCAGAGTGAAAACTCATAATGTAAACTTTTAGGAAGAGGTGACAGAGCAGAATCCAGAAAATATTTAGGGCTCAGAGCATATGGATAGGTAATGATAGGCAGATACTAAGGTAGTGAAATAGGCACAGCACTTGGAGTCAAGAGACCTGAGTTCGAGTTCTCCCTTATGGATATGTTATAACCTTGAGTCGTGCATACTATAAACACTTTGAGCCTCAGTTTCCTTGCCCAGAAAGTGGGCATCCTATTACATATCATATAGGATTGTTGTGAGGATTAAAGTGAAGGGTATGTAGAAGCATTGGAAGCTCTAAGCAGGTGCAAATGATTGTTACTGACTTGTTGTATCAATGGATTTGTGTCAGTGTCCTGCCACACAGGCCTAGGCAGCACTGGAATTTTTTTTTTATATTTTAAGAATGAAAGTAACTTTCTTTCCTTTTTCATTCTTGGTAAGATATAATCATCGTGAAAAATTAAAGCAAAAGGAGAATGTGCAAGTTTCCTTAATCTCAAGTACTGTTGACACGTTTTAATTCTTATTTCCTTATTTAAAGATATCTCAACATATTAAGTGAGAAAAGGTTTTAAACATTTTTATAGTCTGATCCCATTTATGGATTATGAATTACTGCCAAGCAAGTATTAGTCATGAGAATAAACATGCAAGACACTACATTAAGATCATATGATCTGGAGACGGCCCCACGGCGTAGCGGTTAAGAGTGCGCGCTCTGCTGCTGGTGGCCCGGGTTCGGATCCCGGGCGCGCACCGATACACTGCTTGTCAGGCCATGCTGTGGCGGCGTCCCACATAAAGTAGAGGAAGATGGGCATGGATGTTAGCTCAGGGCCAGTTTTCCTCAGCAAAAAGAGGAGGATTGGCATGGATGTTAGCTCAGAGCTGATCTTCCTCACAAAAAAAAAAAAAAAAGATCATATGATCTTTTGGGGCTTTTGTAACCCTGAAATTCTATCAATTATTTCCAAAGAGAGTTCATGTATTTAAACTAGAATAGTGTACTAGTTAGGACCTAAGTTCCACGTAGGTAAAAATGGAGATAATATAGTGTAAGTTCATAGTTTTAGTGAAGATTAAATTAGATAATGCGCAGTGACGTCACAGAGCGAGATTTCAATAAATGTTAGCTGCTATTATGTCAATAATAATACATTAAAGTTATTTTGTTCCCTGCATCTGTCAAAGGCCTTGCTTACTGATTACCACTGAGTAGTTGCTCTGATTAACTGGTGATTACCTGAGATAAATAAAGCAGATGGTTTTAGGAACTAGGATTCTGAATTTGCAGGGTTTGAAGGTAGAGCAGAAGTAAGGAGGATTCTATAAAGACTCTTTGAAGGTTGGGAGTGGTGGATGGTGCTGGGTCGGTAGTCAGCTGGGCGATGGTCCTGGGGTTTCTAACCTGTGGTTATCTACTGTGGCTTCTTTGGTCTAAACTTTAACTACTATTATTGAGATTTCCTGTGACTTTCTCCCCATCTCCCTGTCCCAAACTTCTTTAGTGCTACTGCCAGATTTGCTCATATGTGAGGAAAGAGTACTTTTTTTCCCCTCTGCCAATGACAGGAAACATTACATGAAACATCTTATAATCCCAGAGCAAAAATTTTTTTTCCATTTAATCTAATTCTAAAGTCCTTCGCCTACCCCTATCTAGATAAAGGAGTTATGAAAATGTTGTACATGCAACATTTGGGACAGAACAAGAGGCGTATGGTTTTCTCACATTTAAAAGTTACTTTTTAAAACAGCATTTGCTACCACAGAGAATTTCTTCTGTATCATGGAAAAGCTGTTAAAACACATGCACGCACACTCACACACACACCTCCCGGCTTTCAGTGAATGGTATAAATAACAATTGTGACTTTAACCACAACAAAAATGCATCACCTTTTAGGTGATGTTTGAGGTTTTCCTTCTAAAAACTATCTCGTGGAGCCAAGTTTTGGTTTTGGGGTTTTCTCTGATCACTGCTAACTGACTCAGGACTCAGGCTGTTTACTCAGAGAGCCTTAGATATGCTTATTTGTGTGGCATTGTATCAAGGCCTTCAAATATTTGCTGGGAGGTTTGGTGGAAAATGTCTAGACCAGTGCAAACACTGCAGGCCCCAGAGAAATCCAAGAGGCTCAAAGAACCATTCAAGAACCTCTGCTCTGTCCTATGGTCACTACAAGGAAGCCCTCTGAACCTTTGACAGACTGGAGGAGCCTGTTAAAGAGATTTACGTGGGTCCAAGTCAATGAAAGGATCCTGAGTTTACCACCACTGGTTTCATTCATTCTACCTTTATGAGAGGCACAGCAGAAAGCCATTGACCTAAGAATCAGAAATGCTGAAGACCAGCCCTAGATCTGCTACTCACTTGCTGGGCCACTTTGGCAAGTCACTGGCCCTCTCTGTGCTCTGGTTTTCTCAGTTTTAAAAGGAGGCAGTAGAGCAAATGATTTCTAAGATCCTTTTCTTTGATCCTATCTGTCTATTAAGTACCTCTTGGATGTAGTCATTGGACCAGGACGGCAGTGGAAGATACAAAGAAAAATAAGATAAGGTCCCTCATCTCAAGAAAGTTTGACTGGATGTTTAACTTCTTTTATTACTTCTCAGCTCCTAACAGTCTCTTGGAAGCTCATAATCTCACAAACTATACACAGGGTGGCCACAGGCAAATACGTAATAAATCATTTATTGAAATTACCTTACAATGCCTGATGAAATAATATTGTCTATGTTTCCAGACTTTGTGGCCACTCTGAATTTTTTTACAGGTGATCACACCCTCAGAATGCTAACATACAAATAAATACAACTATAATAACAGTTACTTTTATGTGTAATAATAGCCATAAAATATTGAGCACCTACTGTGTACCAAGCTCTCTTCTAGATGCTTTAAAAACTTGACCTCAGGAATCCTCGTGACAATCTTGTAAGGTAGGCAGTGTTATCTCCATTTGACACACAAGGGAACCAAGACTTTAAGAGGTTAGGAAACTTGCCCAACCTCATATTTATAGTAAGAGGCTCCAAATCCAGCTCTTTTTGGGTCCAGAGTCTGGTCCCTCTGCCTCCGGGTGTGATGTTTCGCATTTTACAAAGCACGTGTATACATCTGGAATTTGAGAGGAGTAGACTGAAGCACAAAGAGCCGAAATGATGTGCCCCAAATCTCTTGGCTAAAGAGTGGTAAATGTGGGACTCGAAACCAGAAGTTCTGACTCACAAAACCAGGGCTCTCTCCACCTCACAACATTGCTTGTGCAGCATGCTCTGGCTGAGTTGGTTTTGTAATATTTTTTGAATCCCCCTCCCCTCGGTGGGGCAAGCAGGCCACCTGTACCCCACTACTTCCTATTGTTTACCCACAGCTTCCTAGTTCCTTCCTCAAACCCGCTTTTCCTGCAACCTCTCCCAGTTCCATATATGGCAGTGCCATCTTTCTACCTGCTCATGCCCTAAAACAAGAACTCACCCTTTTCTCGTATACCTCTATCTAATCCTTCAGCAAATCCTGTTGGATCTTCCTTCAAAATAAACCCAGAAGCTGACCACTTCTTGGCACCTCCATCAACAGCCTCTCAGTCACACCAGTCATCTTTTCTGTGGTCTAATCTGGTCGCTCTGCTGCTACCCTTCCTCCCTAGAGTCTATTCCCCACACAGCACTCAGAAGGATTTTGTTAAATCAAAAGTCAGATCATGTTCTTCTCTGCTGAGAAATACGCCAATGGTGTCGCATCTCATTCAGAGCAAAAGCCCTACGTGAGGCCCTTGACTCCAGCCGCAGGGCCACCTTGCTGTTGCTGGAACACACCAGACACATTCCTGCCTCAGGGCCTTTGCACTTGCTGTGGCCCTGCCCTGAAGACAGTCTTCCCCAGATCTCTACACAGCCCACTTTCCATCTTCCTCAAGTGTTTACTAATTTGTCATCTCCTCCCTGAGGCTTTTCCTGTCCACCTTGATTAAAATTATAGCCCATCCCCTACTTGATATCCTCTAGCCCCAAGCCCTTGCTTTTTGCCTCTTCTTCAGAGCATTTATCATCACCTGATAAGCTGTGTGTTGAACCAATTCATTCTGTTTATTGTCTGTTTCCTCAACTGCATGTAAGCCCCATGAAGGCAGGGATTCTTTTTTTTGAGGGGAGGGGGGTAGGCCTGGTTCATTCACTGCTATAACCCCAGCATCTAGAACAATACCTGGCACTTAGTAGGTCTCAATAAATGCTTTTGAATGAATGAAACTTCCCTGGCTCCCGGTAGGTGTTTGAATGTCAGTCCTGCTAGGCCTCATCTTTTCACGATCTGCAGAGCAGATCATCTGTGTCTCAGTCACATGGCCGTACTTCCGAGGTCTGGTTCATTTAGCATTGCCTCTTCATCTGAGCCCAGCTCCTGCCCGAGAAGCTCTCCAAAGAGGCCTGGGTGATGTGCTGCAGTCGTGGTAGCTTCTGACTTAATCTCACGTTCTGTGAATGTGAAGAGGGACGTTTACTCAGGCGTCGTTCTGACTCCTCCATAAGACACTGCCTTCACGTACCACACTCTCATTTTTAGGAGTCACCAGCTGCTAAAGGTCAACCCCTCCACTTACTGAATGTTTAAGTATTCAAATGTGCCAGGTTGTATGGGAAATGTTCAGCCAGCAACGAAATGAGGGTGAATCAGGGCAAGGGAGAAAGCCCATATTAATGCCCTTCCTTTTCCCCCTCTCTTAAGGGGTAAATGCCCTCTAAAGAGTCTCTGTGTTTGTGGGCGGAGAAGGCAGGAGCACAGGAGGAGAGGCAAGGCTATTCATTTTGTAACTTGCCAAAAAGGAGTCATTTATCAAAGTTTCTTCTTGAGATATCTAATGATAGAATTGGCATTCAAAATTTCTCTAGGGGTAACGTTGCTGATTAAAAATGGAGCGTGCTTTCTCATTTTGTGAACGAGGAAACTGCTACGTGGAGGGGTCATGGTTTTCCAAGGACAACAGCAAGTGGATCAATTCTACCCCTCATTTCAGGGGACAGTCATGTTGGCCTCCATTTACCTGAAGCATCCCAGACCGACTCTGAAGGGGTACGTCATCATGAAAGTTCCCCACCACTGAGAGAAAGAAAAAGAAGTGAAACTCACCTCTTACTAAAGCCTCCAGCAGTGTTGAATCAGGGGTGAGAGCAGAGCAGGCAGAGCTGGGAAGAACCTTAGAAGAGGCATAGGTGGGCTGGCTGGAACTGTCCTTAGAGGTCATCTAGAGCAACCTTAGAAGTCATTGCACACGGGGAAGCTGAGGTGCAGAGAGGATAATGACTTGGCCCTGGCCACACGGGGAGCTAGTGACTGGAGAGAAGCCAGAATTCTCCCATGTTGAGTCTCCATGTGGAGTTATGTCCGAGGTCCTCAAATAACCTTGGTGACCCGCTGGTCTCATAGTCTCATTTTCCAGATGAGGAAACAGAGACCAGTAAGGCAGAAAGAGCAATGAGGACAAAGAAGATATTTCAAATGGACCTTCACCCCGTCGGGTTCTCTTGGGTTTATTTAAGCAGGACTTTCAATTCTTTCTGTCTTCCTTTCCCTCAGTGTCGGAGTAACTTATACATCAATTTCGTCTAGTCCCTGAGGAAACGGCCTTGCGCACTTGAAAAACAAATGCCTAAATTCACTGAACCAGGTTAGTTTCTTGTACTGTCCCTTCTGTTCCATGCCAGCGTTTCTGTCGAGAAGTGGGGTCAGTTTGGTCAGAGTGGTGGGAAGAGGCACAATGGACGCCCCCAGAATCATAGCTTAGCAATGAGAAAAGAGGGACATCTAGGAGAGTCTCCCCAAAGTAGACTAGCTCAGCGTCCTTCGTATACAGCCGGTGCTTAACAAGTGATTGTTGGATTGCCTTGTTAGGTGCCATGCTGGAAAACTTGTAAGTTATTAATTTCACAGTCGACCAGTGGATGAGTTTATTGATCACCCAACTACTCTATGTCCAGAATTATACCTGCAATTGTGCAATAGTCGAGACATACATGTGTTTTTAGTCTTACCTTTGGGGGCCCTTCACTGGGAAGTCAGTTCAATCACATGTGACACAGATTGAGCAAAATACAAGATAGTTCCCATATAAGACCACATAACACTGATAGGGTTGCAGGAGTGGATTTCAAAGCAATCTCTGTTTGTCATCATGCCAACATCACAGGAATGATGGTAACAATTATAGCTGCCTTTCTTTGAGCAGCTACCGTAGTTACTACTGGGCACATGCTAAGCACTTTACAGATATTGTCCCATTTAACCTGCACAACAACCCTGCCAGGTTGGTACTAACATTATCCCCAGGCCCAAGGTCACATAGCTATAGTGCAGAGCCAGAATTTGAACCCAGGACCATCTTGCTCCAAAGCCATGTTCTTAGTGACACCTACAGCCCCTGCTCAGCCTTCTGCCCCACTCTAGGCCTCCGTGTGTCTGTGGTTTCTTTAAATATGACCCAGAGATTTTTTAAATTCTCTCTCCTCATCCTCTGGCCACCATGTCTGATCCAGACCAGTGGTTCTCAAACTCACATAATAGGGTCCAGATGAGTGAGAAAGAAAGGGGAACTGCTAATAACCTGCAGCCCATTTGCTTCCACCCCAGCTGGGAGTGAGGGGCACAAGTGAACCTTGTCCCAACATTATCAGTCAGGTGGAACAAGCTGAGAACAACTGTTCCCACTTCGCCCATGCCCTTCCTGATTTCCTGAAGTCTATCTCAAATGCTAGGGATAAAATCACCTCTACAGCCCGGGGGCCAACTCACCTTGATTTACCAGGTGTCTCTTGGGTTCCACAGCACCCCACAGGTCCTGACTGGGGTGTGGGATCCAGACATTGCTGGTACCGAATCACTGCTCCCCCTGGTGGTTATGCTGAGGAATTGCAGCTCTCCGGTTCTGTTGTCCAGGGCATAAGGACAACTGGGGAGTGCTGGGTTTCAGTTCTTCTCCTCTCCTGCTCCTGTACCCAGTCTCCCAGTTTACTGTGGAAGAACATCAAGTTGACAGCCCATTTGACCTCCTCAAATTACTACCAGGGGTTCTGGGTACTTTGAAATTAAAATCACCCTGATGGAACTACTCCTGCTACCACCACTGTCAACACCGCCACGACCACCACAACTACTACTGTTGCTGCTGCTGCTGCTTCTACGGAAGACTTGCTGTGTGCTCAGCTCATGGCATTTGACTCATATTATCTCATTTAACTCTCACAACAACCCTTGAAGTAGGAAATATTATCATCCCTATTTTGCAGGTAAGATAACTAAGCCTTGGAGAGTCCCAGGAGTTGTGAGAATTCCCGCTGCTGGTAAGAGGTGAGTCGGGATGTCAATCCAAATTGTCTGACATCAGAGCCCATGCACTTAACTACTCTGCTACACAGTCGTCCAGCGTAAGGAGATGACATTGTCCTTGGAGTCAGGGAGACCTGGGTTAGACCCCCAACGTAGCCGGGTAACTGGGCAAGTTAGTCTTATCTGTAAAATGGGGTTTCCACTTGCATGTATAGGGTTCTTTTGAGGATCAAGTGAGAGGATGTATATAAAACATGGAATTGTTAGTCTCCCAGGGAGCCTAACCGACCTTCTATCCTGTGACTCTCCTTCCACAGCCAATAAGAGGTCCTCTGCAAACGTTTGTAGGATGGCTCACTCTCCACTCAGGCCATACAAACTACTTGTTAATCGTTCGTTCATTTACTCAGTTATCACACAATTATTGAGCACCTACTATATGCCAGCATAGTGCTCGGGCCCTGGGGGATAAGAAGGTGAGGAAAGTAGATATGGTCCCTGCCCTCACAGAGCATACCCTAGTGGAATTTTCTGTGTGCAGACTCCAGGGTATGCAAAGAACAGTGTGGACAGGCAGGGCACATAGCATCTAGTGAGTTTGGAAAGAGATAAAACAAGGACATCAATGACCAGACACAATGAAGAGTCAGATATACGTCTTAAGACACTGGGGAATGGAGAGCCGAAAGGGAAAACTCTCATCAAAGGAAAGAGGAATTCCATCAGTGGATGGGTGGAATTTCCATCCATGGATGGATAGAACAAGATGTAAATCTTGTTTGCACGTAAGTGAAGGGAAAGGAAATAGCCAAAGGTAGCAGCCTGGAGGTGCATCCCAGGTAATCAGTGCCTTATCACTGAGGGCGCTGACCCACTCTTCCTCCACAGCACTTCAGTGAGGAGGGGGAGACCCAGACATTAGGGGTTCCTCTAGAATCAGTAAGGCACAGATTATTAATCAAGTGAAAATACTCCCACTCTATGTCAGGCACTGTGCTGGACTCCGGTCCTCGCCACCTGCGAGTGGGCCCCCCTTTCACAGACGAGAACATTGAGGCTCACAGACATTCAGTGACTTACTCAAGTTACTGGATGCGGAAGTCAGAATGCAAACCTGGATCCATTTCACCCCAAAGGCCACCCTCTCTCCACCACAGGACACACTGCCTCTTCCTTTAACTGAAAAGGCAGGAAGCCCAGTGAACTTCCACTCAGATCTGATCACCCAGGGGAGGGGTCTCTGATGCAACGTTTCCTGTGACCTAAAGGAAAAGCAGTGTCCTCAATATAAAGGAGGCAGCACTTGGTGCTACACAGGGTCATTGATAGGAATAGATCAAGAGCCTTTGGGCAGTGTGACATAGTGAGAGTCAGAGTACAGCGGTCAGTGCCAGGCAGACCTCTTCAGCTGGGCAAATTTTTTTTAACCTCTTTAAGCCTCAGTTTCCTCTTCTGTAAAATGGAAGATAAACCAATAACATCTACCATAGGATTAAATCAGTTAATACAAGAGGAACTCCACCAAATGCATGTACATGGTAAGCACTCAGTGTATATTAGTTATCCGCTTTCTTTTAGTGGAAGGGCCAGGACAGTGCTGAGGACACATTAGGTACTCAGGATACAGCTATTGTGCTTCCTTTTATCCAGGGCCCAACAAAATCCCAGCCACCATACCCCTAACCTATAAGTTAAGCGGGTGTCTCATGAGCTTATGAATTTTTATAAGGTTCTATTTTTGCAATTTCATGTAATGCCCCAGTGCCACTGGACACGTCAGCTCCTGACCTTTCAGTCGGCGAGGCACTTCCCATAAACAGAGCCATAAAAGCGCACTGGTTTTCTCCTTGGCTGTGAGTTTGTTTGGTGCTCTCCCTCTCTCCTCCACCATTTGAATAGTGATGTCATATCCAATATTCTCTCACCTCTACTGAAAAAGACCTACCCATGACTCCCTCCTGGGTGCTCAGCCATCCCCGGGGGGAAGTTGTGGTTTCAGCAAGGTGCAGGCATCATGAAACCGAGAGAGAACTGGCAGGGTCTAGAAGTTACTCAAAGGTAGGAGAGAGAGAAAAACACCCACGTGTGTTTATTAAGCTCAAGTCAGGGTTTTTTGTTTTTCTTTTTCTTTTTTTTTTTTTAAGTCTTGCTGTTAAGACATTGTTATAACATTTAAGGAAATGTAAATAGAATAGAATATAAATAGAATAAAGCACTCACCCATTTTCCCCCCCAATGCTAGCCCAGCTATTTTCCTCTGTGACTGCTTTCGGTTTTTACGCATATTTTTATGAAAATTATAATCATGTCGGTTTAATTTGGAGTCCTTCTCTTTTCCTTTAATGTTATTTCTGGAAGGCGTTTTCTACACTGCAGCATCATGTTCATGCTTATCATGGAAACTATTGCATCATGGCTCATTCCTGAGACTGACTGCTCCAGTGTCTTGGTCCCCAGCAATCCCAGGGATGAGTGGAACAGTCGTAAAGCCTTTGGTTCAAGCCTTGGTTCTGCCATTTACTAGCCATGTGACCTTGATTCAGTTACTGCCTTGTACTCTGAGCCTCAGTTCTCGCATCTGTGACAGAGTTGCTGTGAGGCTTAGAAGCATGTCAAGACCTGTCAGAGAACTTTTTCAACAAATGGCAGCTGTTAATAGAGACGTGCTATTGATTTCCTTATTGTTGGATAGTTCTAAATAACCCCACAATAGTTCTAAATAACACCACCACATGTTTTACAAATTTTCTTCTCCTTCTGACTTCTCCCTTGGGGAAGTGTCCCAGGAGAGGGATTATTTAGCACAAGGGTATAGATATTTTTGTGGCTTTTGATATGCAATGCCAATTTGCCTTCTTGAAAGCTGATACCAATTCACATAGTTGTTGGCAGCGTAACACGTTTTTCATCCAAAGCTAGCAGCAAAGGAAGGTGTGGGGACTGGTAATGTTAGTAATACAATTCAGCAATAAGCAGGTTCTTTAAGAACCAAGATGCAGCACTTAGTGGAATTTTGATGTCGGAAGGCAGGAATTTGTAAGACAGTGTGGAGGTAATGGAAATTAGGCTGGGCATAGTTACAAACCAACTAAAGGCACATATTCACTCTCTGGGTGTTTTTTAAAGCATGCACTCCAGTAGGGCTCAAGTATTTGATTTTAAAACATAACTCTTGCCAAATTTGTTTCTGGTTTAAAGCCTAAAACAGAATTTCTGCCTAAGTCTCATATTTGTGGCTAACTGTCTTCCTCTGATCACTGCGTCTCTAGTTCTTTTCTTGGGCAGTTTATTAAACTGTCAAAAACAAGTTGCTCTACTCGTCTATTCTTGATTTTTATAATACATTGAAGCTACTGCTTTGCTTGTTTTTATATTTCACTTAGACAAACAGTAAATCTCAGTTCAAAAGTACTGTTTTCCCACTTAAAGGGTGTGAAGTTCAGTGCTAGGATATTTTCGTTTATACTTTATGGTTTATACCACACCCATTCAGTGGCATGGAGAGAGCATTGAGCTGAGGATTGCTTGATCTGGGTTCAGGGCCTGGTTCTCTCATTACTTCACAGTGTAATTTGGGGCAAATCACTTCCCCTTCCCCAAATTCTGATGCCCCTCTTCCATGGAGACTTCCTGCTGCGGTGGCCATGTGACTGGTGACCGATGGGAATATAGCCCTTGGGCCAGAGTCTCTTTAAATTATTTTTCATTTCTAAGTGTTAAGATTATCTGATTTCCCAAGTTCAAGGGCATTGTTTCCTTGGCTCTGTCCTGTCCATCATCCACCTACACCGTTCTATGGCCCCAGTGGGAACTCCTGCAGGAGTCCACACCTTTGAGTTGAAGATATTGAACTAGATAATATTGAAGGTTTCCATCTAGCTCTTACTTCCAGAAAAGATTTAGTGAATATTGGAATTGATCCAGGAAAAACACTTGGGCATTGAAAAGTATTTAAACACTTGGGCATTGAAAAGTACAACATTTCTTAACAAGTGTTGGAGAGGATGTAGAGAAAAGGGAAGACCCTCATACACTGCTGGTGGGAATGTAAACTGGTGGAGCCACTATGGAAAACAGTATGGAGATTCATCAAAAAATTAAAAATAGAAATACCAGGGGCTAGCCCTGTGGCGTAGTGGTTAAGTGCACACGCTCTGTTGCTGGTGGCCCAGGGTACAGATCCTGGGCGCGCACTGATGCACCACTTGTCAAGCCATGCTGTGGTGGCGTCCCATATAAAGTGGAGGAAGAGCCAGTCTTCCTCAGCAAAAGAGGAGGATTGGCATGGATGTTAGCTCAGGGCTGATCATCCTCACAAAAAAAAAAAAAAAAAGAAAAAAATAGAAATACCATATGATCTAGCTTTTCTACTTCTGAGTATTTACCCAAAGAACATGAAAACACTAATTTTAAAAGATATATGCATGCCTATGTTCACTGCAGCATTATTCACGGTAGCCAAGACTTGGAAGCAACCTAAGTGCCCATCCATGGATGAATGGATAAAGAAAATGTGGTATATGTATACAATGGAATACTACTTAGCCATAAAAATGATGAAATCTTGCCATTTACAACATGGATGGACCTTGAGGTTACTATGCTAAGTGAAATAAGTCAGATGGAGAAAGTCAAATACCATATGCTTTCACCCATAAGTGGAAGATAAAAACAACAACGACAAACTAGCACATAGATACAGAGATTAGATTGGTGGTTACCAGAGGGGAAGGGGAGGAGGGGGAGGGTAAAAAGGGTAAAAGGGCACATTTATATGCTGACAGATAGAAACTAGACTTTTGGTGGTGAACCAGATGTAGTCTATACAGAAGTTGAAATAAAACGAGGTACACCTGAAATTTATATAATGTTATTAACCAACGTTACCTCAATAAAAAATAAATTTAAAAAAGCTCAAAAAATTTTATAATTTCAAGTTAACCAGAAAAAAGAAAGAAAAGTACAATATTTCTTTTCTTAAGTTTGATGATGATAACAGGAAACAAACCAAGTGTCCATCAGTAGAGGATAGCTAAGTAAATTGTAGCACATTGACATCATGAAATGTTTTTGTGGCCATTAAAAATGTGACAGTTTGAAATAACATGGAAAAAGACAATGTTCAGTGATAAAATCAAGTATGATTTCAACTAAGTAATGAAAACATGGCTGTGTATAGAAAAACAACTCTAAGGAAATACCCAAATTACCTATAATGCTTTTCTCTGGGTATTCAGATTTTGGATAATTTTATTTTTTCAACTTTTTGATATTTTACCAAATTTTATATAATTTATTTCTATTTTTTATAATCAGAAAAAAAATTTTACTCAGCCTTTATAAAATTTTTGAAGCTGCTTTAATCTAAACAGTAGTCAAATTACCCAAAAGTTTAAAACTTTCTACTATTAGAAATTAAGGTAATACCAGTCAATTAGGACAGTAAAATAAATATGTGAATGAGAAAAATGGGCAAAATTTCCCCCTTTTGACAAAAATAAAACTACTCAGCATGATATATGAAAGAGTTCTGAATTTGAGTCAGAGAACATGGGTTCAAATCCCAGTAGAATTCTGGCTGAATGGCCTTGGGCATAATTAATTAATATTTCTAACCCTCAGTTTCTTCATTTATAAAATGCTCCTCTTGAGATTGTTGTAAGATCAAATGAGATGACGTCTGTAGAACTCTTCTGTAAAACGTTAAGTGTCATGTAAGGTTAATAACTGGGGGAGAAAAGAGAAGGAGCCCTTCTCTGCTTTCCTTTGTAAAGAAAAAGAAGCATTTTTCAAACTGCGGGTCCTGACCCATTAACGGGGTCAATTCATTGGTTCATGAACAGAAAATTTTTTTTAAAGAATATAATTGAAAAAGCCAGAGTGTTTTGCAGAGTAATGTCACTGTTTTGTGACATATACATACCAGGTTATGATGTAAACCATATTTCTTACTGACCTGAAGACATAAGATAATTGGATATGGCTAGAGAGTCTGTCTTTTGCTTTGAGGTAAATACCCATGGGGAGACCAGTGCATGAAACTCAACAGAATTGGTGTCTGCGGCTTGTGAGTCAGTTTCAGGAGGAGAGGGGAAGTTAAAGAGGGAGATGGTTTATTCTACTGTATGATATTATAATATATACATTTGTATCATGCTCTGCCACTTGTAAATATTTTAGTGTGCAGGATCCATCCTTTCTTCTTTCCAAAAAAAATTTATTAGGCACCCAGTGTTATGGACTGAATCATGTCCCCCGCAATGCGTATGTTGAAGCCCTAACCCCCAATATGACTGTATTTGGAGATAGGGCCTTTAAAGAGGTAATTAAGGTTAAATGAGGTCATAAGAGTGGGGCCCTAATCCAATATGGCTGGCGTCCTCATAAGAAGAGGAAAAGACACCAGGGATACAGGTACACAGAGAAAAGGCCATATGAAGACACAGGGAGAAAGCGGCTGTCTAATAAGCCAAGGAGAGCCTCAGGAGAAAGTAAACCTGCTGACACCTTGATCTTGGACTTCCAGCCTCCAGAACAGTGAGAAAATAAGTTTCTGCTGCTTAAGCCATTCAGTCTGTGATATTTTGTTACAGAAGCCCTAGCAAACTAATATACCTCCTATGTGCCAGGGGTGGTCCTAGGTCCTGGGGGATCCAGAGATGAAAAGATCAGGTCCCTGTCTTCCTGGAGACAGATATACAAATAATCACTTACAATGCAATATGTTAATTGCAAATATAATGCTAAGTGCAGCTCGAGGTCCAAAGGGGCTCAGAGGTACCTATCTCTAAGTCTTCCCAAAGAAGTCAGGGGCAGCATCCTGGAGGAGGAAATTCTAGAGGCTGTAAGGATAAACCTCATTCCTCCTGTTTTCTGACACTGTTAGTAACAGGTCTTAGATCAAAGCACAAGTCCCTGATCTGGATACCTTCATTTCTGATCTCTGATTCCTAATACATAACCTGTAATAGACGAAGGGTCTCTGTAGGCATATCTGTGACACTACACAGGAGCTGCAATGGTTTTAAAGGGACATGTGGAGGAGACCACCAAGAGGCTCTAATGGAGGGACATTCAGGGCCAACATAGCTTGCTGACTAGCTTGTTGAACGTGCGGAAGGCACAGAAGTGGGAGAGACAGAGCTTATGTGGATCTGACTCTCTGCACAAGGAATTAATTCTTGCCCTCTCCATGCACAGTCCTCTGTAAACCATCAGAGATTTTTCTTCATGAGTGATATGTCTCCCCTTGGAAGTTTTCAGCTTTAGATGGCAAAGCCTGGGATCTCTTCCAAACTTCTACTCCAAATCTTTATTTTCAGCGTGAAAGGTCTGCAAGCTTTTTCTGTAAAGAGCAAGATGGTAAATAGTTTTGGCTTTGAGCACCATACAGTCTGTCCAACTACTGGACTCTGCCATTGTGCTGCAAGAGCAGCCATAGTTCATATGTAAACAAATAAATGAGGCTGTATACCAACAAAATTTTATTTATGGACACTGAAATTTGAATTACATATAATTTTCACGTCATGAAATGTTTGCCTTTGTGTTTTTTTAGCCATTCAAAAATGTACAAACCATTCTCAACTTGTGGGATATACAAAACAGCAGGCTGTAGTTTGCCCACCCCTGACTTGCACGGCTATGTACATTTTTCATGAATTTGGTGCTTTTCTCCCCAGTGAATCCAGGAAATCCTAATGGCACCAAAGAGAAAGTTAAGGATAGTTGAGTTTGCTTTACAGCTTTTGAGCTTTCATAAATAATTTCTGAAGTTCTCTATGACAATATGCCAAGGAGATTTTAATAAAAGAATTCAACCCTGTATTTTAAATTTTATTTATTTATTTATTTTTCCCCCAAAGCCCCAGTAGATAGTTGTATGTCACAGTTGCACATCCTTCTAGTTGCTGTATGTGGGACGTGGCCTCAGCATGGCCGGAGAAGCGGCGCGTCGGTGCGCGCCCGGGATCTGAACCCGGGCCGCCAGCAGCGGAGCACACACACTTAACCGCTAAGCCACGGGGCCGGCCCTCAACCCTGTATTTTAATAAATTCATTTAAAATATCCTAGGGGTGCTTGCATGGTGACTTGGAGCAACTCTTGCCCTCGCTGGGCCTTGGTTTCCCCATTTGTAAATGAGGAGGTTGATTTAGGCCACGGCTCATGTCCCTCCCTCTCTGAAATGCCACGTGTCTCTGCGAGTGCCCCCCACCCCCATGCTAATGTTGAGGGTTGCTACAGCACCTCTGTGCTCTGCCTCTGACTGTGCACTGGGGCCTGTGGACTTTGTGGCACTCTGCTCAGTTTCTCTGCTTTTGCCTTGTTAATCTTGAAGAAAGAAAGGATTAAATATACAGAATTGGAGAGCTGGGCCCTTTGCATCTTTCTTGACAACAAAGTTTGGGTGGCCCCTTCAAGGATATCCCTTCCTCGTGTTTGTTCTCTTTCCCAGCCTATTTCAAAGAGCCATTTGGAGAACTTGCTGTCAAATTTGGTGTGCCCATCCCCGTGGGGAGCAGTGCAGGCTCTGAGTACCCACGCAGCTCTGGGCTGGCTCAGGGAACCCCATCTCAGTTTCTCTTGTAGGAAGTGACTATGGCCCAAGGGCTCTAGACACTGTTTATAGGCTACGTTTGTTGCCGGTGAAAGAAAAATGCCCAGGGCATTGTAATTAAATGTAGATGAGATTATTACTGGAACGAGTTTTTTTTTTTCCTTCTTTAAGAAAAAACCCAACAGGCTCAGCGAGTCAGAGTAGCATAGTGAAGGGGCTCTACTCTAGAACAACACCAGCTGTGGCTGTGAAAATTAATAGGCAGATGGCTAGCCCTTATCATCACAATTTCCCCATCTTCCCACCACTATACTAAGAATTCAGGCATTCACAGCCTTTCTAGGATAGTTTCTTAAAGCAGGTGGGCTCAGAGAAACCAGAGAGGCTGAAGTCTCTGCCAACATAATCTGTTTAAGTGACCTGGTCTACCTACGGCCCCAGTGCTGCAGCAGCATTTGGGGGGCACGAGAGGATGGGGTTTCTGGGCGCATGAGTGGGCATGACTGAAGGAGGCTGCCTTGGTACAGTTTTGTTTGAAGATTTAGAAAAAAATATTGTTGGCATTAGTCACTAGAGAGGGATGTGACTGCCCTGCAAGAAAATACATTAAAGCTTGTTTTCTGTGGTTAACCCAGGGAAATAATTGGTTCTTCCCATGCACCTCGAATTCTATAGACAGATCTTCACTGTGACTACACCGTATTTCCTGTCTGTATTTTCCCGTAGCCTCTGAGCTCTGAGATTTGAGTCCGGGTCTTTCTTTCTTAACCTTTGTTGCTCTTTTCCAACTCATCCCCTCCAACCTCCATCGCCTGTGTACATAGCACAGTATCTGCCTTGTGTTAGGCCTTTGCTAGTCAAAGTGTAGTCCGTGGACCAGCAGTGGCCACATCACCTGAGAACTTGTTAGAAATGCAGAACCTCAGGCCCCACCCCAGACCTCCTCACGTAGGCTCTGCATTTTAAAAAGCTCCCTGGGTGATTTGTGGTACATTAAAGTCCTGAATTAGAGAACAGGTGTTTGCTGAGAGTATGGTGACAGAGAGAATCAAGCGACACAGGACCTAGTGTTGCTGTCGCTATCTTTGCCACTCTCATAGTGTGCAATTTTTAGCAAGCAATTAACAGATTTGGGCCTCAACTGCCTTTGGACTGGATCAAATCATACAAAAATAATTTTTAAGCAGATCTTTGTAGGGACTGTAAAAGATGAAACCAGGCGTAAACCCCGCCCTCAAGGGATTTAGATTTCAGTGATGGAGATAAGACAAATGCAGGGTGAAAAGTGGCAGGTGCCCCAGGAGAAGTGCAGAGAAGGGGCTCTGGGGCTTCAGAGAATGAGGAGGCTCCTGCCAGCTTACTCTAAAATTCTGCCCTTCTAACTGCTCCAAAGGAAAAATGAATGTCACGTGGAGGGGCTGGTTGAGACACTCCTACACTCTACAATGGTTGCTACCATGAATGGTACAATGGTAGCGACAATGGTAGCTACCTACCACTCTACATGGTAGCTCTACAAGCTACCATGCAGTAAGGTCCCCAAAAGCTGCAGTGCTGCTACCGTTCAGGAGGAAGGGAAATTGTTTAGGAGGAATGTCATAGATTCTAAGTAGGTGAATAAATGAAAAGAAAATGAAAATAAATGAAAAAATCACAGAAAAGTTCCTATTTCCCATCCATGTTCGATATCATCCAGACTGTTAGTGTTAGGAGGGCAGAGCCTCATCTTGTTCATCTCCGTGTCCCCAGGGTGTGGCAGAGTGCAGGGTCCACAGCAAGAACTCAATAAACATTTGTAGTACTGAACCAAATTGCAATGATTTTGTGGGTAAGACAAACATATCTGAGGATGGAGGAACATAGCCTTCTCTTGGGCAGTTTCAAGGCAGTATGAACAAAAATCTTACAATGTAGCAAATTATTTTCCTGTCTTCATTCTAGAAAGGCAGATTCTAGAAAGTATTTTCTTCAGTTTCTCAGGTATGAGTGGGAATTTTCTGAGGACCATGTTCCAGCCTCCCTCCACTTGATTTGGGCATTTCTAGTGCCTGTCAGCATTGTTGGGAATAAACTATGATGCACAGAACTTTTATTTGTAAAGCCCTTTAAAACAGTCCTTTAGGTCTTCTAATACTCTGCAAGTTGGGTCAATAGAATTGCTTCCGTTTCGAAGAAGAAAAAAGCTAGGCATATTTTATGTCCATTGTCACCAAAGGTAACTGGGAGAAAACCTTGGTTTATGTGCTCAACGTATGTTCACTGAAGTCACTGAACTCTGTGTCTATTTCCACAGAAAGAAAGATATGGAAAGATGAACAGGGTTCTTGGATTTCTATTCCTGATGTTAAGCTTCTCCTTTGAGTACATTTAAAATTATAGACTTTAAAGCCTGAAGGAAACTTGGATAACATTCTTTCATTCATTACAAAGAAATTTCTAGACGTGTCTGTTTAATGAGACAGATTGACTGGCAAGGGCTTGTTTCTACCACGAATACATAAAAAATTTGGATTAAGTAGAACAATAATTTTTTTTTTCAAATACATTGCTGAGCTTGTAAAAAGGAAAGAAAGAAAGAAAGGGACTCAATGCCAAAGTAGTAAGTAAGCGCTGAGGCCATGATGGCTGGTGGGTCTCAAATTCAGAGATAGGCTTTAGGTGCTGGAGGCTAAGTTTTCAATACTCAATAAAGGCACAGAAGAGAAACTGAGGGCAGGGAGAGGTGAGGAAGTAGGCAGATTCTAAGGATGACCCTGCACACGAATGGGAGCTGGAAAACTGCTCACCAGCCTGGGGAATTTACAAGGAGCCTTAATCCCACCTGCAACTCTGGGTGGAAGAATAGACAACCATGAGAAATTGTAAACCCAAACCTGTGTCATATGTTGGTGTGGAGTTTGAATTTATAATATCTAGGTGGGGCAGTATAAGAACCAGTTCAAACCAGTAAAATCACTAGGGCCCTAGAAGAGGCATATGTGAAACTACACACAAGATAATCCCTGCTGAAGATGAGCCCACGATAGAAAGTTACAAACTATACTAAGAAACGAAGTACCATGAGGGAGAGTCAACAGAGACAGTAAGCATTAGTATCCACAAAACTGCAGATAATAGAACATTCTGAAAGAGATTATAAAATACGTGTTTAAAATATTTAAAGAGGTAAAAGGTAAAGAATAGGATATTTTAAAAAAATCTGAAAAAGTGAAATTTTTAAAAATGAAAAATAGAGTCATTGAAACCTAAAACTTAATGGATTGGCTGGAAGCTAGTATAACTACAAATGAAGAGAGAATTAGTGATATGAAATATGTATCTAGGGAAGTCCCCCCAAATGAAACATGGGTAAGTAAAGAGATATATGTCGTGGAAGGAGGTTAGGAGACATGCAAGATAGAATGGGAAGGTCAAACATACTTTTAATAGAGATTCTAAAGTAGAGTCTAGAGAAAACGTAGAAATGGCATTATTTAAAGAGATCCTGGCTTCCAAAATTTAAAAAAGATACGAGTCCTCAGGTTAAAGGTATACATGGAGTCCTACGCAGGATAAATAAAAACAACTATACACTTAGACATATCAGCATAATGAAGCTGCAGAAATAATATAGACCAAAACAAAACACAAAAAAACAAAAACGTTAAAAGCTACCAGAGATAATTACAAACACATTTCCTATACAGGAAAGTCAGTTAGACGGAAATGAGACCACTCATCAGCAACCAAATGTGCCAGAACACAGCAGAAATAGTCTTCAAAGTACAAAGGAAGAATAACCATCAATGTAGAAATTTATACCCAGCTAAAGTATTATTCAAGAAAGATGGCAAGAACAATGATATTTTCAGGCAAAGACAGAGAGTTTATCTGTCACAAACCCTCACTGAAAGGACCACTAAAAGATGCACTTCAAGAAGCAGAAACGTGAGCCCAGATGGAAGAAGTGGTATCATGAAAAGCAATGTGAGCAAAAGTAAAATAAAATGTTTAAAAAAGTGTACGTGGAAGCATACTGCTATATCTAAATAATCATTGGCTATCAAATTTTTAAAAAGAGTAATTTTGGTGGGTTAAAAATAAAGCAAAACTAAAGTACTAGGACACAATAGGGATTTGAAAAGAACAAGTTAAAGTGTTCTAAAGTTTTTATATTTTAGGGGAAGAGGTTAGAGGTATTAACTTTATAGTCATTAAGACAAGAATTTATGTTAAAATTTTAAGGGTTCTCATTAAGAGAATGGAAATGAAAAGTAAAACTTCAAAACCAAACAAAGAAAAATAAAGAAAACACAGTCAATTTGGTAGAATGCAAAAAAAAAAAAAAAAAAGATAAAAAGAAAACACAAACAAAATGGTAGAAATAAATTTACAAATATCAGTAGTCATGATGTCTCTAATTGGATGAAACTTAAAATTTCTGAACACACACTTGATGCCAGGCACTGGGGATACAAAAGTAGATAAACTACAGCTTTCGTCTTCAAGAAGCTCACAGTCTAGTGGCGGGGCAGAGGGATGGGGACAAACAAAGCGATAGTAACAACAGGCTAAGTGTTATGATAATGGGGAACACAGAGTGCCATGGGGCTAAAAGGAGGGGCACCTAACAGCCTGTGGGGAGAGGGCTGCAGAAGGCTTTCTGAAGATAGTGACCCTTCAGCTTCATCCTGAAAGATGAGTAAGAAGGCAAAGAGTAAGAAGGAAGGGTGTACCAGGCAAAGGGAACAGCATGTGCAAAGGCATGCAAGTGTGAAAGAACGTGGCACATTCTGATCCAATCTTCTTTTGTCATGAATGAGGAACTTGAAGCCCAGAAAAGGTACGGTACTGTCCCAAGATGACCCAGCTGATTAGTAGCAGAAGCAGGATTTGTACCCAAGACTCCCGTCTCCTTTTACACCCCCCTTCCTACTGTACCACAATGCCTTAGGTTGGTAGCAGGAGGTTTGGTGACTGCATGCTGTTGAGACTCTAGCCGATTTTGAAAATGAGCTGCATCTGGGTGTTGGGGCTAGCTCTGTCTCTGGCTTATCCTGGACTGGAGCAGAGCCAGGAACTTGGCAGTTTCCAGGGCTGAGCAGCCCAGCTCACTCCAAGGAAGCCATGGCACCGATGCCCCATTTAATCATTAACTCCAAGTTCACAGGACTGGAGCTGGAATGCACAGGACCTGGGGAGCAGCCTGGGTCTCCAGGGAGCTAAGAGAAAGATGGCTCTTGAGATGGGAAGGGACCCAAGTTTAGAATGAGGGCTTCTGTCCCTGAATGGATCTACACTCTGGGCTCAGGATTAAGGGCTCTTGCTGCTCCTCTCAATTTTGATGGAGTTTACCCATTGTCTTTTTAGCTTGATTTCAGGATCCCCTTTCAGTGTTCATAGTATATTGTACTTCTCTTTGCCACAGTCCTTACCCTGCATGGTAAGTCTTTACTCATCCATCTAACCCATTCAACTGAGACCTCCTGGAGGGCAGGACTCAGTCTATCTCAGCATCCTCGGTGTCGGTCACAGCCTGGCACATGGTAGGTGCTCCTTCAATGTGTGCTGAATGGTTGAATACATGAGACCTTCTCTCTGCCTAAAGGTGTTCCAAAGCACATTTTTTTTTTATTATTAAAAGAAATGGAGAGTGATTTTGTGAAAAAAGTTCAACGGAGGTTCACAAACATCTCTTAAGATATTCTGTGGTATCTTAAAATATCACAGAGCCAAGGTGAGTTCCACTGGTCTAAAAGAGAGGGAATGTTCTTAAGGAGTTGAGTCTTCTCCCCTTTATGCCTTGGTGTTTCGATGACTGCAGTGCATATTTAAGGTTGCTTTGGCATTCTTGGGGGACGGGTGCTATTCAAGCAGGAGGCGACGTTTTATTGAGGAAACGAAAGCCCTGTGGAGGGCAAATTCCACCAGCATAATAAAGATAACTGCTCCTCATAATTTCTGAATGCTGCAGCCTGCAGTGGGAAAGACTGCGTTAGCAGAAGCATTTCCAAGCCCTGAGAATGCAACTTTAACGGGACTTCTGGATTCCACAGAAGAAAACTTCCACTGGAAGGTGAGGTGCGGGTGGTAGCAAAATTTCCGTGTCTTTCTGGTGAACCTGATTTTCCTGACCTGTAGAGACAGTCATCTCTTCTTCACAAGGCACTTGTCAAGATTAAATGGAATGATGGCATAAAGTCCTTGGCACCTAGAAGATGCTCAATCACGGTGCAAGTATCTTCTCTCTCTCTCGGAAGTAAGAATCCTGAACGTATATAGAACCAGAGATGTGGAAATAAATTCTGCTCTTAGAGGCCATGTGAGTGGTGTCCAGCAATTCAGCAGCCCAAGCCGGAAGGGAAAGAATCACTCTGCTGACTATTGGCTTAGAGTGTAAACATTTGCCTATAGTGTTGCTCTAGCCAGCATTGGAAGATGCTGGGAGAAGAAACTTCCTTTGCAATAACAGTTGCTCTCCTGGAAAAGCCAGCTTGCCTGGTTGGAGTTGAGCTAGAATGGCTGACTCTCACCCTAGCAAATTCTCTATCACTCCAAGGTCCTGGATACTCTGGGAAAAATGGCCAACATCAGGGAGCCTCCTTCTGTACCAGCCTCTGGATTCTTGTTCATTTGCTGGTTGGTGGCATATAATACAACCAGTTTGCATTTATCTTTTTCCACCACCTGTAAGTTCCCAGAGTTCTGTAAGTTCTATAAAATTCTAGCTCTCAGTGATTGTTATGTCAGGAGATAAGTTACTTCAGGAAAGACTCCAGGCTTCGATTCCTCCAGCTTCCCACCTGCCCTTGGTCCCAGCACCAATCTAGAGCAAACTGCCTTTGCAGGGACTTGGAAGACACTTAATTGCTAGAGTCACCCAATTTCTTTCCCCTTTGTCTTTTCATTTCTCTCCCCTGCCCCAGAGAACTGAGATGAAATGAGAAATAAATTGCCAAGGGAGATCCTCTCCTGGAGCAAATTTCCTGTCTTTGCTTATGGCACGGAGACCCTGAGTGGGGAGGCCAGTTGCAGGGCACTCTCCCAGAACCAGCCCTGGGTGACAGGTGCAGGCAGCATCCACTCTTTCATGGGGGCAGGGGGGAGGAGAGGGAGGGATTTAAAAAGAGGAGGAGGAGGAAGAAAGACTATAGGAGACCCCAAGGGCTGCCCCTATTCCTCCACCCCACCCCAACCCGAAACTGTCAGTCTCCACTAAGCCTCAGAGAGAGAGAGAGAGATTGAGAGTGTGAGAGAGAGAAGTGGGGGTGGGGAGAAAGAGACGGAGGGGGGAAATCAAAGAAAATTGCAAAAGTCAATGGCCTGGAACTAGAGGCAGCCTCAGCAACTGCAGTGTGACTTTGATTCCCCTATCATAACCCTGAATTAAAAATTCAGGCAATTATCTGCATGGCTTCCTTCTGATTAGAATGAGCCGGAGCCTCATTAATGCATCAGCACAGAGGAAAGCCATTAGGTTCTGTGAAATGGAATGTTTCTCTGAGAACAGGTTCCGCTTGATGTAGAATACCCACCAAAAAGAAATTTCACACATTTTTGAGCTCAGAGTCACAGGACGGCACCCTGCTCCAGGGCTGCAGACCCCGCCACAGTCGTCCCCTCTCAGCTGGCTCTGGGTGAAAGCCACCTTTGTTTCCCAGCCTCTCTCTGGCACCTCCATCCTTGGAGTTGTGCGGAGGGAGGGTGGGAGAGTTGAAGGGCCAGAAGGGACTTACTGGCTGATCCCTTTGCTTGGCCCTAAGACATTGACTCGGCCTGGATGCCTGGTCTCAAAGTCCTTGAGCCATGAGGAACACCGGAACTTTCTGGGAATTCACTGCCCTCCTTTGCTAGAAGAACTAGAAGCAAGCTTGTCAGGACAGTGAAGGTCTGAAGTTCCAGAAAAATCAAAGTATCTGCATGTCCCCAAGAGTCTTGGTACTTTCTTGACCCATGTGGTGACTTGGGCATCCCGAGGCAGCCCAAGCAGGATCTGGTGAAGCTGATCCAGCCTTGGGGGCTTGTTGCTTAGGAGAGGGTGAAGGGTTGGAGGTAAGGAGGGCACCCTTTGTTCATCCCTTATTCTGTAAGCTCAGAGCTTGTAGAAATGCAGATCTCCTGCCCATTCCCTAAGTAGTAGAACATCCCTACAATACCTGGCATTTGGAAGCTCTCATGCCACCCCGCTTTGGGATTTCCAGGTGCAGCTTTCTTCTTCAAATGACTGTGTATTGCTTCCGGGCGAACTCAGGAGCAGTTTTCCAAACAATTACCCTGCAGCCCTCATAAGTTCATCTCTTGGGAGAATTGGGCTTGACCCAGAAGTATCGTGCAGATTTTCTTCAAGCCAGTGGGTGGGACTTGGGTTCCCCCGTTTCCGACAACTCGATATTCTTCTAACACAGGGATTCTCAGGACACCAAACATTGATCCTTAGGATATATCACATAAATAACCTCTTTAGGAGAAAAGCCAATCTTACATGACGAGAACTGAAAAAGATGAAAATATTTTTGTAAAAAGAGAACTAGTCACAGTCAGTAGGATGCCAACCAGGAAAATGTTATCCTTCCAACTGTTTGAGTAAGCCACGTTCTCCTCCTGGCACACCCATTAACTATTCAGTGTTAAGAACCAGGGCCAAGTGTCTGTGCAAAGCTGTAAACACGGCCAGACGGTAATCAGGATAATGGAGTCAATGTATAACTGATATAGTTTGTACCAACGGCGCCCCCTACTGTACACCAGCAAAACTGGGCAACCAGTGGAAATTCAGGTTTTCAAAATGTTTTCAAGTCACATCCCACGTTAGAAGGGTACATTCCTGGTCACCAGGGAGTTTTTATGAAGCATGTTTTCAATACTGCAGACAGTTTTATGGGTGAAAGGCTCCTAGAGTTTACCTCACCCTCCAACACAAACAAGATGCTTGGTGATTCAACCATGTTCTTTGTGGGCTCTGAGTGTCTGGTCTTGCTAACACTTTGCTCTCACTGGACCAACGCTTGACAAACTCAAACGCAGTTGAGAATTACTTGTGACTACAGACGACCCCGTGTAAAGGGCTGACCTAAAGGCACCCGAAGTCTTGGGTGGGTGGAGGTTATCTCTCCAGGCTCACCAGCTGGTATGACAGTGAAAGGAGCTGGCCAAAGGTCAGGAATGTGGGCCTTCTAGCGAGGGAAGCCACTCCGCCAGCTCCACAGCAGAGGCCTCTTTCTGCCATTGGAAATGATCAAATTTCACCCTTAGCACCTAAGTACCATCCGCTGTAGTTCTCAATATTTTAAACAGAGACTCTCTTCCCAGTCAGATCGTTCCTTTCTTCCCAAGATAACTCAGTTCCTACTTTTGTAACTTGTCACCCCTTATTCATTCACCAGTGTTTTTTTTTAACAATTATTATGTGCTAGACATTTTTCTAGGAGCAGGAGCTATAGAACTGAACATGAAACATAAAGTCTCTGCTCTCATGGGTAGCACACATTCTAGTTGGAGATACAGACGATTAGAGAAAGACAAATGAGTGTGTCGGTGGTGTAAGCGCTGTGAATAAACAAAGCTGGTAAGGGGTGCTGGAGAGGGAGGGAGGGCTGCTTCATACAGGTGGTCTCTCTGAAAAGCACACTGGAAAACCTTTTGTGCTCCACTCTGGCAATGTGTCTTCTTTCTCTCTTTCAAAACTGGGATTTCCTCTTCCATAGAACCTCCCCAATTAGCACCCCCACCTCGATGTTCTCTTCAGCTCATCTCTGCTCAAGCTTCTTCATTCTTGGAAAGATATGTGGTTATATCTTCTACTATAGTTCCCTAGAGAACAAGGGTCCTGTCTTCTATTTGCTACCAGAGCAGCAGGGCAGGGGAGGCGTGGAGGAAACAAGCATTTCTACTCTGTGCTAGAAACATTAACACATTAGTTCACCTAATCCTCACAAAACTGCTGCAGGCTCTGTACATTGTCCCCATTTTATAAACAGTGAAAGTGAGGCTTAATTTACCCAAGGGCACACACTGCCGTGTGGTGGAACTGGGATTTGAACCCTGATCTCTTCAGCATCATAGCCTGTACTCTTCCCACTCCAGAGCATAGAGTGAGTATTCATGAAGCGTTGTCGGTGAGTAAGGGGTGAGCTTTATTTCTCATGCAAAAGAAGTGATTCAACTCCCCCAGTCTGCTGGGTTATAAACCCTTCCTTGGCTATTAACTGGGCTACCACTTCTCCTTCCTGAGCTCATACTCCTTCTCTGTAAGCTGAGGTTGGACCAGATGATCTCTCAGGTCTTTTCTGGCTCTGACATTCTGAGGAATATAATCTTCTGTAAGGGATGGGGTGGGGGAGGTGGAGGGCAGGGGAAAGTCAGCTGACTTCACTGCATCAAATCTGATTTTTTTATTAAGAGACAGAGAACAGAACACAACAGTTTGTTCATTCAATTAAAATTCAACATATACTGAATACCTGCTATGTGCCAGACCCTGGCATGTGCTGAGGATACAGAAATAAACTTTTAAAACATTGTCCTTATTCTGTAATATGTAAAGGAAAAGACAAATATGACGAGAAATTGTTACAATGATAATAACGGTTCACATTTTACATGGCACTCACTCTTGGCCGGAAATTGTCCTGATGAACTCATTTTAATTTTCCCAACAACCTATGAGGTAAGTACTATTATTATTCCCACTGTACATGTCAGTAAACCGAGACACAAAGAGGTGTGTATGTCAAAGAGGTATTGTGAACATTAATAATGCATGAAGTGTTTATTTATGGGGCCTGAGATGTAGGAATAGTGGGACAGATGTTGGAAGTGAAGTAATATCGCACAATGTTATCTGGTGGTTTCATTCCCCTCATATTTCTGTTATTCCTTGCCTGACCCTTTTGCCATTTAAGATTAGCCACACATATCCAGTTGGAGGGAAGGGATTTTCTGTAGAGAGCAGAGAGGCTTTAGGGTTTTGAAACTCAAAATCCGTGCCTGTGAAATAACTCAGGACATACAACAAACCAGGTGAGTTGGAGCCAGTTTTCCTGCCCCCAGGGAAGGGGAGAGGGAGAGGGAGAAAGAGGCATGCATTCCCCTCCCTACCCACCTTGAGAAATGGAGCACTAGACCCTGCTCCCCATTTGGGCTAGATGTCCGGGGAGTTCTGGGGATCAGACCCCAGAGCAGGAACAGCTGGTGTGCACGTTAGATGTGCCTGACATGGCCCTGCTGATCAATTCCGTGGGCACTGACATGGAAAGAGAGCAAAGTGCCCTGCGTTTGAGAGCAGTTGCAAGTAGAAGACGTCTTAGCCCTGCCAAGTTTTCCCCCTGACCAGCATGGTGCACATAGCAGAATGAATGTCCATCTTCCTAGGAGAAGTGTGGAAATAAAAAGAAGGTCACTGGGCCTGAAGAGTCTTCTAGAATGGGAACAAGGAAAAATGCTGCCTGGGGGAAATGACGCTCAGGACCAGAATGGGCAGTCAATGTCTCATGGCTGCCTCAAAGAGGCGGTGGGGCGTAGAGGCTGGATGGGAGCTCTTGAGAGCAGAGGTGGGGGTCTGCTTTGTCCAATGCTCTATCCTGTGGGCCTGGGTCAGGTAAGAGGTGATCCATCAATATTTGTTAAATGAATGACCTTAGATGGGCTGCCTCTAGAATCAGGCTGTTCCTTGGGTTTCAAACCTTAGCTCTGCCTCTTATTTGCTACGTAATACTTGGGTGAGTCTCTTCTCTTCTCTGTGCCTCATGTGTGAAATGGGGGCAAAAATAGTGCAGATCAGTACTGATCTGAGATAAAAAGCAAGAATGGGTATAAAGCTCTTAGAGTCTGGCACAGCTCAAGTGCTCAATAAGTATTTATCTTAGTATTAGTAATGCAACTGTCCCCATCCTTGCCTTGCACCTTAGCACTACATTGAGTCCCCCCCGCCCTGAACTTTGACACAACCCTGAAGAAAAGACAAGGACTCCAGAACTGGCTAGATCAAGTTCTCCCCACCACGATGCAATGGAGACTCCTAATAGAAATCAAGCTAAGTGCTCAAAAAAAAAAGTTATTTTTCTCTCCCAATGGATTTTGTAGGCTGATATTCATACTCTAGAAGAGTGCAAACCTGTTGAAAATTAGGTGTCCCCTGGAGACACTTGCTAGCATTTTAAACGAAACAGGCTTCTCCCTTGTAGGTGTGTGTGCTGACAGACAATTTATCTCTCATCTTACTGCCTTTCCAGAAAAGCACAGTCCTCCAGGTGAGTTATCATTTGCCAGTGCTGCTGATAGAACTCAACTTTAAGGCAAAGAGGAGAAGTCTTGAAAACAGAATTCTGTCCTTCCCTCTTCCGTCTGCTTCCTCCTCCCCAAAGAGCTCTGGGTTTTCCTGAAGAAATTCAGTACAAAGGGTTTATTTCTTGTTAACATATACTTTCCTGGGGCCGGCCTGGTGGCCTAGCAGTTAAGTTCGTGTGCTCCACTTTAGCAGCCGGGGGTTCGCCGGTTCGGATCCTGGGCACGGACCTACTCACCGCTCATCAAGCCATGTTGAGGTGGCGTCCCACATAGAACAACTAGAAGGATGCACAACTATGACATACAACTATCTTCTGGGGCTTTGGGGAGAAAAAAGGAAAAAAGGAGGAAGACTGGCAACAGATGTTAGCTCAGGGCCAATCTTCCTTAAAAAAAAAAAAAGATATGCTCTCCTGAAGGTGAGTGATAAATATTATCATTAATTTTTTATTAAAAAAACCCCATGGATTTACCTGGCTTTCTACTTATCTAAATGCCAATAGGTGACCAACTCTTATTTGCCCAGGATTGTCCCTATTTTATCACTGAAAGCCCCATATCCCAGGAAAACCCTCAGTCCCAGACAAACAAAAAGGCCCTAAATGTCCTGGGCAAACCCCAAATAAAGTGGATTTGTCAGCCCAAGGGAGTGTTTGGAGATTTTCTTTTTTTTGATGGGCAAGGAAATGTACTCGTTTGAAATCAGAAGCGCTCACCTCCTGGGGGGAAAAGCAACACTGATTCTCCTGGGGGCACTTTCCATTCTGCTCGGTGCTGGCAAGCCTGGCCCTGAAGACCTTGCAGATGGAGAGGCACCTCGCCTGGAAACACCTGATCTGACACTGAGGAAATGGGAGGACGGAGAGAAGACTGTTTCCAATAGCGCCACCTGACAAGCCTGCAAACGCTTGTCTTGGCATCCTTCCCATAATCCCTCACTTTTGGTCAGGCTCTGGACCCCTCAACAAATCCCAGCCACTGCACAGGGCAGTTCCCTTGTCTCCGAGTCACCCTCGAGTCTGTCCACCTGTGCAGAACCTTGCGGTCTGTCCCCAGACAAAGGAGCAGCCCAGTCATGGAGGTTCCCCTCAGGACGCAGGGAGTGGCCACCCGAAGCCTCTGTGTGCGTCCCTTTCCCTCAGACCAGGTGTCTTTCACTGTGTTTATGGTGTCCTCAGACCCCACAGAATTGGCCCACTGCGTGCAGATCGAGTTTCTGGTGACAGAGAATGTGGCACAGCCTGTTTCTGCACCTTGTGGGTGAATGTGAGGGCCCATCTGGACGGTGGACATTTGGCTTTGAGGTTGGATTCTTGAGGCTGCAGTGCTCCCTCCACGGGTCAGGGTCTCTCACAAGACTGCAGTCAAGATGTTGGCTGGGCTGCAGCCTTCTGAAGGCTTGATTGGGGCTGGAGGGTCTGCTTTCAAGATGGCTCATCACATGGCTGTTGGCAGGAGGCCTCAGTTCCTCACCATGAGGACCTTTCCACCGGGCTGCTTCACTGTCTTCATGACATGATAGCTTCCCTGAAATAAGTGATCCAAGAGAGAGAGAGAGCAAGAGGGAAGCCACAGTGCCTTTTAAGACCCAATCACCCACCACTGTTTCCTCCATATTCCATTTGTTAGAAGAAAGTCACTAAGTCCAGCCTGCACTACAGGGGAGGGGAGAGTATCAGGGGATTTGTGGACGTGTTTTAAAACCACAGTTTCCCAAAACATTAAATGGCTGGACTATGGACGGATTTCCACAAAAGTTGGTTCTGGTAGGAACATACTAGGAAAAGTGTGGGCTTCGAGTCAAATCTAAGTTTGAAACCAGGTTTGCTCCTTTTCATTTTGTGGAATCTAAGGGAAAATGATCATCTCTAAACTTTTGTTTCTTCATCTGTAAAATGAAGATAACATTGGTAATTCTTTCACAGAGTTATTACAGTGATTAAATGAGATAACCCCCACCGAGACAGATCTGAATTGTATGGGGCCTGATGCTTTTAAAAATTGAAAAGGCTCTCTTTAAGAAAAAATAATGCAAAATTAAAATTTTAAGTTAGGTACAAAATGAACATTTATTTAGAATTAAAAATGACAAAAATAACACATTTTAAAAGGACAAATACCACAAATATCACAAAATCCAGAAAAATGACATTAAAAAATTAACTCCCTAAACATACCTCTTTGAAATATCTTCTTTCCTATATTTTGATGGCATACTTTTCGATCACTCCTCAACAAGACAAAGATTTTGTAATATTTTCCACAGTCAGAAGAGAAAAATAATTCAGTCTTTCCTTAGCATGGTTGATTAAAATTTGGTTTTTATTATTAAGAGCTTATTATTCACCTTGACAACTCGTTATTCATAATGTCAGGCACTTTTTTAGGGTTGTTGTCAAATTTGGAAAACCTTTATCAGATTTCTTTTATACATGAGCTCAGGGCACTTCAAGTGCTCCCGTGTAGTAAATTGATGGCACCCATTACCCAGGGCTGCTGGAGGGGTCTGCATAAGGCAGGGGCTCGAAGCTTCGGCGTCCTTGCAAATCTTCCCCTGGAAGCAGGTACGTGTGTAGCATGGAGCCTGGCACGTACCGGGCGCTCAGGAACTGGGAGAAGCATGGAGACCTTCTCATCCTCCTGCTCCATTGTCCCAGGCACAGTCAGGGAATTCTCATCCTTATTTCATCATCCTCCTTCTCCAGTAGCCCTTCCAGGGCCCCTCAGAAGGCAGGGACAAAGACACACCTCTTGTTATGATGGAGGGGAAAGAACGCTGGACTCAGGATGAAAAGACTTGGGTTTAAGTCCTGGCTTTGTCACTTATCATCTGTGCGACTTTGGCAAATTACCCCACTCTCTCTGTCTCAGTTTCCTCACCTCTGAGACGGGCATGGCTATGCCAGCCTCATGGGTTGTTGTAGAGATTAACAGCAGGATGTAAGTAAAAGGGATTTGTAAATCGTAAAGCAATTTTACTAACGTAGAGTGTTTTTATTTTGGTGCCTAGGAGTTACTGAGAAACAAGATAGGATACTCTCCAATGCCTATGAGCATCATAAGTTCTTTGTTCTCTGTGGCCTGAAGGAATTGGAAATTCAAAGTGAACTTTAATCAAATTTGGCATAAAGACCAGGACAGCAAAATTGTCCACTCTCCTCAAAAAGGTATTGAGTTCCAGCTATCCCCACAATTTGTGCTAGAGATGGGGATTCAAAGATAGACAAGACAAAATCCTGGCCCTTCAGGTATGTAAGGCAGGTAGATGGAACCCCAGACCAACATCTGGAGGGTGGGTTTAGCTCCCACGCCTGCTAAGTTTACAACCTTGGCCTCCCTGTGCCTCAGTGTCTCCTTCTGCCAAGGGGCATGGCCAGCTGCCGGAGAGGGGTGTGTCTAAGAAGGAGTGAAAGCCTGCAGATCTTGGAGGATACTTGGACAAGTGTCTGACAGAGCCATCAGAGTGTTGCACGGAGCCCTGCTGAGACTGGCTGTTCTCCTTGGGGAATTTTCAGGAAGCTTTGAAGTTCCGCCAGGACAAGGGAGGCTGCCCCATCCTGGAGGTGCATTCACTTGTAATTTACTCCTCCACGTGGGCTCTGGAGCTCCAGTCTCATAAATACATCACCCACTCAGCCCCACCCTGTGTAAAGGAAGACTGACAGAGGAAGGGGGCCGGAGGGGAGGAATCACTAAATTAAGAAGGTCCCTGGGAGTGATTGACCTACAGACACGACTGAGTCCCCCGAGTTTCTCTCCTTAAAGCATAAATATTTCCAACTAAGATCACAGACTCCCTCATCATAAAATCAATGAAACCACAAGGGAAAATGACCTCCTGCTTGACTGCACCAGAGATATCTCGGACGGAGTCATTTCCCCTCTCGCAGAAGCACCGGTGCTGGGGCTCAGGACTTGGAATCCAGGCACCGCTGTGGAGAATCTGAGGCTAAGAGGAAATCAGGTGGGTTGGGTGCGTGTGTATCTCGTTTTACCTGCTAAATTTTGTGATGGCTTCTGGGCAGCCCCTGCTACAGCATGAGCCTTTATCCTGGAGTCAGACCTGGATTCAAGCTCCAGCTCCTCTAACTACTGGCTGAGTGTCTTTGGGCAAAGTAGAACTTCTCCATCTCAGTTTCCTCATCTAGTAAAAGGAGGATGATAAAGCAAGGTGTGCCTGCCCTACAGGGGAGGTGACAAGATCAAGAGATCTGTCTCTCCAAATGCTTTGTAAACCATAAAGCTCTTGATAAATAAGTTTTATTACTAAAAGATAAAAGCACCAATCCTGCTAATGTACCTGTTAGAACTCCTTACACTGTAAATGACAGAGAACCTAACTCAAACTGGTTTACACAACACGAAGATGTTTTGACTTATCTGATTGAAAAGGGCTGAGATGGGACTGATTCAGGGGAGGACTAGATTCAAACAATCTCACCAAGGGCCAGTTCCTCCCCATTTCACACAGTGACTACAACTCTCACATCTTAACAAGATGCCATCCAGAGTAATGGAGGTCCTCTTTCCATAACTTCTGTTGAAGAGATGGAGAGAGGAGTAAGGAACCCCTCTTTTTCCAGACTTAACACATGTATCAAATTTCATTGACTCTCTTTTATAGCTAGGGGATAAGACACACTGATTGGCTGAAGAGAATCAAGGTCCTTCCCTAGATCTGGGGGCAGGATCAAGATGCCAATCAAACCACATTTGGAGGAGTTATTTTATCAGAAGAAAAGTGAGTTGCTGAGTTGCAAAAACAGCATCTATCCAGTACAGTCCCCCCTCTTAACCACCTAATATTCACGCGCACCTATATCCCCATAAGTATACCTTCAAAAATACCCACTCTCTACATAAACACAGTCAACCTCTTTTCCCAAAAGAGACAAGCCACAATTTCACCCAGTCTGGTTCTCTGGGTGGTGTGCAGTCCTCATATATGGACCTCTTATGGTCCTGTGTGGTCCAGTAAGACTAAATGGTACATTTAGTCATCACAGATGCAGTCAGTAAAAAGAAAAGGAGAGAGAACAGGTCATTGCAGTAAAAACCCTCACTTAGAAAATGAAAGAAGAGGAAACAACTCTCAGTGGTCACTGATCCACAGCCCATGTCATATTCTACCAGAAACCACGTGAAAGTCCTGCCTTGGCAGCCAGTGTATGTCTTCCCCAGTGCTGCCCTCTGGAAGGCTCCCCTTTGCCCTCTGTGGCCCCTGCTTGTCTCTTTGGGAAAATCCAGTGGATTGTCCTTCCTGGGCCATGTGACACGTACATCGAGGAGGATGCCCCTTCTGGGGGATACACTGTTTTAGCAGCTCTCTTCCTGCTGATGTGAGTTTGAGGGCCTTGAAATCGCTACTACGGACCATCGTGGGCCAGGTTTGAGGTTTCTTTGGCAAAATGATTCCTTTAAAAAGTTAACAGGGGCCGGCCTCGTGGCTTAGTGGTTAAGTGCACACACTCCGCTACTGGCGGCCTGGGTTCAGATCCCGGGCGCGCACCGACGCACCGCTTCTCCGGCCATGCTGAGGCCGCGTCCCACATACAGCAACTAGAAGGATGTGCAACTATGACATACAACTATCTCCTGGGGCGTTGGGGGAAAAAAAAAGGAGGAGGATTCGCAATAGATGTTAGCTCAGAGCCGGTCTTCCTCAGCAAAAAGAGGAGGATTAGCACGATGTTAGCTCAGGGCTGATCTTCCTCACATTAAAAAAAAAAAAAAACAGTTAACGAGATTCTGGTTTATTTGCTTCTGGCTAATACCATGGGTATTAAAGAGGGTCAGAGATCTCACCATGTCATAGTCTTTCGAACTAGAACCTGCCTGGGACTAGCTATTGTCTAGCAATAGGCCCAGTGCTCTGGCCATCCCTTCAGCCCTCAGTTAATGCTTCTCCCTTGGCCTCTACTTGAGAATAATCTAAAACAACAGGCTAGGTGGGGATGACTTACAAAACTACCCCTTCCTCACAACAAAATTATTAGGAATAACATTTATAGATTGCTTACTATAGGGCAGGCACTGTTCTAAAGGCTTTATGTGTATTAACTCACTTAATCCTCACAGCAACCCTATAAGACAGAAACTGTTATCCTCTCTCTTTTCCAAAAACTAGTCATGGGGCAGCAAAGAACTTGCTCTTAAGTGGCAGAGCAGGGTTCAAACCCAGGCAGCGTGGCTCCAGGGTCCTGGTGGAGCCCTAACCACTGTCCTATGCTGCGTCAAGGAGTGTGTTGATTCCTTTGTTCAAGGCATAACAAGAGGGGCTTGGGAGAGGTCTCTCCTTGGCCTTAATCTTATTTCCTGTTTGGTTCCCATATTCGCACCTTTCTTCTACTAACTTTGGTTTGAGGGTAGAGAATTGAGCTTTTCCTGAACTCCCAGACAGCTGTAACCGCAGGCCATTGGCAAAAAGACAACTCTTAGCCAATCTGTATTTTCTTTCCTCACTTACTTTTGGGTGGATCAGATTCAGTTTAATCTTTTTTTTTTTTTAAAGATTTTATTTATTTTTATTTTTTCCCCCAAAGCCCCAGTAGATAGTTGTATGTCATAGCTGCACATCCTCCTAGTTGCTGTATGTGGGACGCGTCCTCAGCATGGCCGGAGAAGCGGCGTGTCGGTGCGCGCCCGTGATCCGAACCCGGGCCGCCAGCAGCGGAGCACGCGCACTTAACGCTAAGCCACCGGCCAGCCCTAGGTTCAGTTTAATCTTATCTCTTTCTTGGAGGACCTTGCTGAAGAACTTATCAGCACCCTCGAAAACTGGAAATTTTCTTACAATATCCTTTAATGTTAAAGCCACAGGAAGTGCACAGTCTGGATCTCAAGGCTTAATGGCAACAGGTTAACCAGCTGTTTACTATAACATAAAAGAGAACTATTAAGTTCTCATATCAATTCTTTCTCTTCACCTAAATGTCTCTGTTTAGCCCTGCAACATCCCACTTCTGGTGTTCGATTCTGTATCAGTTAGGAATCCTTTGGTTGCAACTCAAACTATCTCAAGCAGAAAAGAAATTTGTTGGAAGGCTACCAAGGGCTCAGAGAATTGATGGGAGACTGGGGATCATGGTTGGTAAACCTCAACAGCGGTCCCCTTGGAGGAATTGCCTGGTCAGTGATGGCCAGGGAGGGATGGTGCTGCAGCCCATCCCTGCTTATTTGCTCTCTGCTTAAGATTCCAGTCTCAGGGAAGGAACATCAGGTTGGTCAAGCTTGGGTCACCTGCCCACCTCATGGCTAGGAGTAGATAGGACTCACCAGTCTATGCGTGGTGCAGAGATAATTTCAATAAAGGAAACCAGGGTGCTGCTAGGGAGGAGAAGTGAATGCAGAGAAGTCCAAATCCAACAACTCCCCTTACACCAAACAATGTTGGTCATAAGGCTCTGTAGTTGTTGTTCCAATTCAGTCACGGCAGTTGACAAAACGAGAACAAACTGGATAGAGGTGTAAGGAGATCGAATAGCAGAGGAATGTCAGAGACCATGAGTGTTCCCAACCAACACTTGTTCTTTGATGTCATCTTCAGGGACAAAATTCTACATTGGATCTGATTTACTGTGGTAACACTTAAGCTCTTAGGGGTTAAAACGTAACAAAACAAAACTTTGCTTTAATTGATGTTAGTTTTGTTTGTTAATTTCAGGTGTTTGTATCCAAGGGGCAAATACAAATGCATTTAGCTGTCAGCATATGATTATGTTCTCAGAAGCTAGTGATTCACTCCTTTACTCATTCACTCACTAACAAATCACTAATGAATATTTATTGAGCAGTTTCTTAGTCCTGGGCACTGTCGAGGAGCTAGGGAGATACTAACACGGGTGATGTAATTGCTCTGCTTAGAGGCTTCATATCCATGTGGTGACAGTAGTAGAAATACTTCAGTCCACTTGGAAGGAATGGTTCAATGTGAAGGCTCTGAAGTTAGACATAGAAAAGTGCAGCATTGGGTTTAAATCCTGACCATGTGACCTTGGGCAAGTTATTTAAGCTCTCCAAACCTCAGTTTTCTCACCTTTGTAATGGAGATAATAATAGTTCCTAATTCAAAGGGTTGTTATTCTTCTCAAATTGATTAATAGATTCGGCATAATCCCAATCAAAATCCCAGCATGTTTTTTTTTAATGGAAGTTGACAAGCAGAGTGAGTCCAAAATATATACGGAAATATAAAAGGCCAAGACAATCTCGAAGAAGAACAGAGCAGGAAGGATCACATTACCATATAACATGCCTTATTGTAAAGCTACGGTAACTAAGATATGTGTAATTTTGGCCCAAAGATAGACAAATAGACTGATAGAATAGTCTAGAAACAGACCGACACATATAGGTCACTTATTTATTAATTTATGACAAAGTTAATACTGCAGAGCAGTGGGGAAAGGATTTTTTTTTTGGTAACAATATTTTTTTTTGGTGTCTTGCTTATTTCACTTAGCCAATGTCTTCATCCATGTTGTAGCACATGTCAGAATTTCATTTATTCTTAAGGCTGAATAATATTCCATTGTACAGATATGCCACATATTATTTACCCATTCATCAGTTGATGGACATGTCGGCTGTTTCCACCTTTTGGCTACTGTGAATAATGCTGCTTTAAATTTTGTTGAACAAATATCAGTTCAAGTTCCTGCTTTCAATTCTTTTGAGTACATACTCAGAAGTGGAATTGCTGGATCATATGCTAATTCCACGTTTAATTTCTCGAGGAACTGCCCTCCATTTTCCACAGTGGCTGCAACATTTTACATTCCCATCAGCACTGCACAAAGTTTCCAATTTCTCCAGATTCTTGCCAACACCTATTTTCTATTTTGTTTGTTTTTTGTTTTCGATAATAGGCATCTTAATGGGTGTGACCCAGTTTTTTAAATTTCCTTTTTGTACTGCTAAATGAGTGTCTCACTTTGGCTCGTCATGGTCACTGGTCACTATTTATACTATGAAATTTAACAATTAACATTTAGTGGGTGCTTGTCATGTAATATGCACTGAACTGAGTTCTTTAATTTATTATATTATTTAATCCCCCAACAATAATTTTTTGGCAAACTCTTAATTGAAATAATAACATACATACAGGAAAGTGAACAGATTGCTTAATTTTCACAAAGTTAGTACAGCTATGTACCAGCACCTAGATCAAAAATTAAAACATTACCAGCACCCCAGAAAGTCCCTTGCTGCCCTCTCCCAGTGCTGCCCAGTGCCCCAGGACCCATCCACCTGTAATAGAAAGCAATGATAACCAATATCTTGGCTTTAAGCCTGTAGATTAGTTTTGCCTGTTTTTGAATTTTGTATCAATGGAATCATAGGATATAAAATCTTTTGTGTTTTTCTTCTTTACTAAGTATATGTTTATGAGATTCATTCATGTTTTCACATGTACAATAGTTCATTTATTCTCATTGCTAAATAGTATTCCGTTTTATGACTATACCACAATTTATCCATTCTACTGTTGAGCGATATTTCGGTAGTTTCCCGTTTTAGGCCATTACTAGTAGTTCTGCTGTGAGCATTCTTTTGGTAAATATCTTTTGATGAACATATGTACACAGGTCTATTGGGTGTTTACCCAGGAGTGGAACTGCTAAGTCACAGGATATGCAAATGTTTAGCTTTAATGGCTACTTCCAAAGGGGTTGATAAACATACACACTCAGCACACACTGTGAGAGTCCTAGAAGCTCCAAGTACTTGCCCATGTTTGCTATTGTTTCTCTGTCACTTTAGCCATTTTGGTGAATGCTATGGTCTGAATGTTTGTGTCCCCCCAAATTCATATGTTGAAACAAAATCCCCAATATGATGGTATTTAGAGGTAGGGCTTTTAGAAGGTGATTAAGTCATGAGGACAGACCCTTCATGAATGGGATGAGGGCCCTTATAAAAGAGGTTCCAGAAAGATCCTTTGCGCCTTCCACCATGTAAGGTTACAGCTAGAAAGCACAGTCTATGAACCAGAAAGTGGGCGCTCACCAGACACCAAATCTGTACCTAGATTGTGGGACTTCCAGCATCCAGACTGAGAAGTAAATTTCTGTTGTTTCTAAGCCACCCAGTCTATGGTACTTTGTTACAGCAGCTGGAAAGGAACAAAACGGTGAATGTGTAGTGTATTGCATTGTGCTTTTAATTTGCATTTATTTGATGAATAGTGAAATTGAGCACTATTTTCATATGCTTAGTAGCCACTTGGATATCTTCATTTGTTCAAGTCTTTTGCCTATTTTTCTATTGAGTTATCTTCCTTTTTTCTTATTAAATGTGAAAGTTATTTATATATTCTAAAAATGAGTCCTTTGTGTATTGCAAATATCTTTTCTCACTTGCCTTTTCATTCTCTCAATGGTATCTTTTGATGAACAGAAGTTTTAAGTTTTAATCTAGTTCAGTTTACTGTTTTATTTCAATGGTTAATACTTTTTGTCTCCTGTTTAAGAATCTGCCATCCTCCAAGGTCATGAAGACATTTTAAGTTTTATTCTAGAATGTTTATTATTTTCCTTTTACATTTAGATTTATAAGCCATCTGAATAAACTTTTATGTACTGTATGAGGTACGGATTTGAGATTCATTTTTTTTCCGTATGGATAGCCAGTTGAAAATGAATAAGATTGGCCTAGTCCAAACATTAACTCCTTCCTGAAATATTCCCACAGAATCCTAGTTAGAATTAACTAATTAATTATTTTTAGTTAATTCGACATATTTTTTTTGCACATTGAGTATTTGCTAGTTTAGCTTGGTTGGGTGAGGGAAGGCCTCTCTGAGAGCTGACATTTGAGTTCAGACCTGATTAATGAAATGCTGCCAGCCATAAGCAGAGTTGGGGCAGAAAATTCCAGGAAGAGGAAACAAGTAGCTAGATGAAAACTTGATATATTCAAGGAACAACAAGAAGGCCAGTACAGCTGAAGTATGACTCTCAAGAGGATGTGAAGCACACGACAACTTTTTCGAATGTGAGATCAAAGGAAAGAGAACCAGACGGGTGTCCCCACAAGACAATGGAGCAAGGCCTACAAAGTTCTGAGGAAGATGTTTTTCAACCCAGAATTCTATCAAGAGTGAGGGCAGAATAAAGACATTTCACACTTAGAAGAACTCAGAAATTTTACCTATAAAGCAACTTTTCTTAGGAGTTTTACATGGCAACCTCCTCCTACAAGGTGAGGACAGGAAGAAGCAGACAGGAGCCCACCCAGGAAGACAGTGACGCCCCACGGTGACAGCAGCGAGTCTTCGCTAGAGGACAGTGGCTTCGGACTGCAGTAGGTTTGGAAGATGTTTCTGAGTACTTTTAGCTTCTGCTTGCACTCCGTCCAATCCATTCTCCACAATGTTGCTGGAGTAAACTTGGTAAAGTTTTAGATAACCTTCCCCCCTCAGTTTAAAATCCTTCAAGGCTCCCCATAAGTTTCAGAATAAAATCCGACTTTCAGTGTGATGTAAGAGACCCTTCGTTATTGACCCCTGCCCAGCCCTCACTCCTCTGGACGGCCACTTACACCCTCCGCTCCAATCACTGATCTTTTTACAGACTTCTTAAAGCTGTTGGCCACCTCGGAGCCTTTGTATCTGCTGCTCTTTCTCTGAAGGAAGCCCTTCTTCCCCTCCTTTCCCTGCTATATTCTTCCTTGTCTTTCAAACCACATTATCTCAGGGAAACTTTCCTTGACCACCTTGTGCTCCCCTCCTGCCCACCGCTTGTGTAAGTCCCCATGGCCTTACACCATGATTTCTCTGTTGCTCACCCCAAGTACCCATCTGTATCCATGTAATCTTTAATTTATCTATCTGTTTTCCTCACTAGGATGTAATCTCCTTGAGAGGAAGGACTGCATTCTCATCACTGTAGAAGTTTCTATAATGGCTTCTCCGTGGTCAGACTCTTAGGTTAAAATCTCGCTGCATCATTTGCTATGTTAACTTGGGAACTCTGAGTCTCAGTTTTCTCCCCTGTAAAATGATGTGGTATTTTCATCTGCAGCACCTGGCATACAGAAGGTGCTCACTAAGGTGTGTGGCATGAATCCATGCCAATGGGCAGATTCCCCGGGTGGGAATCTCTCAGCAGGGGAGTAAAGATGAGTCACTTCAATCAATCTTGATTCCTCCCCTCCCCTCCTGAGGAGGAGTGCTCAGCTTTCCCTCTAGGACTGTTATGGCTTAAGGGTTGTGAGGAAAATCTGAAAAATGCAGGCTCTTTTCCTTTTCATGTTTATCCATGTGTTGACCTAAAGAATTCAGGGTATCTCAGAGAGAAAAATTTCCAAAACATGTCATTGTCTGACAATTCTTATGAGGCTGTCTAAACACGGTGTTACTTTAGGATCCAAGTTTTCCTAGATGTGGATGTGTTAGTTAGGAACTGCTGAGAGGAAGCAAAGGAGTCATGTACGCATTCTGCAGATGGAAAACCTTATGATCTTCTCTAAACTCCTCAGAGGCCAAGCCCTCACATACCTTGTCAGGAACCCAACAAGAAGAGGTCCCTGGGCCCCAAGTGTCCCCTCTCTACCAGCTGAATGAATATTCTATTTTTGTTCTTATAGTGGAGGCGGCAGCATCTCCATGGGGCTGCTCTACTTTGAATGAGTTTCTAGAAGCAAGAAAGAGTGTTGACCCTTTTCAATTTGTTCACAAGATTCAGAGCAGAGTCAAGAATGGATTGTGAACTGGTACAAGAAAGTTCACAGCTGCATTATGCATAATAGCCAAAAAGTGGAAACAACCCCAATGTCCATCAACTGATGAATGGATAAATAAAAAGTGGTATATCCATACAATGGAATATCATTCAGCAGAAAAAGGGACAAAGTACTGACACGAGCCACAACATGGATGAACCTTGAGGACATTATGCCAAGTGAAAGAAGCCAGACAAAAGACCACATGTTATACGATTCTATTTATATGAAATGTCCAGAGTAGGCCAATTTATAGAGACAGAAAGTAGATTAATGACTGCTTAGGGCTGGGGGGTTTGGCAGCAATGGGGAGTGGCTGCTAACGGGTAGGGGTCTTTTTTGGGGGGGATGATGAAATGGTCCTAAAATTGATTGGGGTGATGGTTGCACAATTCTGTGAATATACTAAAAACCATTGAATTGAACATTTTAAATGTGTGAATTGTATCTCAATAAAGCTGTTAAAAACAAATAGGTCTAAGGAAGAGTTGGGAGGAGGGAGAAAAAAATAAGAATGTATTGTGCCACCTGTGTGTTCTCCCATATATCTACTCCTGCAAGCAATCATTTTGCAGGAGAAAGAAACAAGATCCTAAGTGGGTGTAAGACAGATTTCTGACCATTAGGCCTTCCTCTCCCCTCCAGTAGAGAATGGTCAGATATCAGAGTGGGCTCTAACTGGACAACCTTTAAGGTTAACTTTTGCAAATTCTGAGCTTCTTTGTCAAGAAAGAGCCAGAATACAGGTGAAGTTCCTCTTTGTTTTTCTTCTCCATGTGGTATTAAGCTTGAGGCCTGCCAAGGGATGTGAGCTATGGGCAGGAGGCATAGCACTAACGTTTACATATATGCCACCAAATTTTTTTCGACATATAAAACTTGTTTTTCTTACAAATGACTATCTATGCCATTCTCTGTCATATTGAACATTGAGATTGTATGCCTCAAAGTAGTGTAAGTCCAATTTACTTTAAGAGCTAGGAGGCATAGGGTAAGGCCACATTCAAACCATTGCCAAAGAGAGCAAGAGAGCTTGCTGGAGTATTCCAGAACTTTGCCTTGGTTACATACGAGAGGTGATCAGGGCAGGAAGAGCTGGACTCACAATGACATGGGCAAACCAGGGAAGAGAGGGTTAACTGTTAGGGCTTTTGGACCCTGGAGACATTATCACACTATAGTTTTTGTGATTGTGCTATAATAATTGCTGCCTTGTTTCATGTTGCTTCGAGTCTTTTGATCCCTTCAAGCATGCCACAAGAAATTCTAGTATTTGAAAAAGCTGGGAGCCACTGGATTATCCGCTTGTTCACTAAAGTCTCCTCTGATTAAGATTGCCAGGTAAAATACAGGACACCCAGTAAAATTTGAATTTCAGATAAACAAGTAAGTATATTTTTTGGTATAAGTGTGTCCCATGCAATGTTTGTTTATCTGAAAGTCAAGTTTAACTGGGTGTCTTCTATTTTTATTTGCTACATCTGGCAACACTACCTCTGGTTCCCTTCTAGACATTGCCAAGTGAGAAATGCAGCCCCACTTCAGGGCTAATGTTTTGTAATGTGCACCATCTAGTGGTTACACGAACAAGGAGGAAACCAAGAAACGTCTCTGAGAAACAACTTGGAAACAGCAACGTGACAAAGCTGAAAAGAAACAACTATGCTTTAGTTTTAAAAATTTTTGACTTACTTCTTTGGATGTGGTGTCTGTAATCAGATCAACAGCTTAGAGTGTCCAGTGTATATCTGAAATCGCCTCTAAGTCACCCCGTGTTTAAACAGCCACACTCGCCTGGCTTAGTCCCTGGGCTCCTCCATTAACACAGAAATGCGAGTACACAGCCTTGTCCTCGATCTATTGTTGTTCCTAGCGATTGTTTTACGATAAGCACGTGCCATCCAGCACTATCCATCAAGTACAATAAATGTCAGGCTGGTGCAATTTTATTAAACCAAACTGGGCCTGTAGGGAGACACAAGGAAGCAAGTATTTCCTGTTTACTATTTCACCAAGGGGGTATAGGGTTAAGTACCTAAGGGAATTGGCACCATCCATTGGGCCGCTGGCTGCACTGGGGTATTTCTAAAAACTACCAAGCCTGTACCCTCCCCATCCTCCTCCCCTCAACCTCATCCTCCCTCCCCCCATCTTCCCTCTCTTCTTCTGTTAAATCATGTGAGTTTATAAATCTACATGGTGTAACTTTCAAGGAGTGCATTATGCAATGCTGAAGACTTAATAAGAGATGGGCACTGAAATCAGGTTTCACTTTAAAGCTTGAGACATTTTAGGGACAAAATATCTCAAGCATAGCCACTGAGGCCCACAGGCTCTTTGTTCTATTTTTTATTTTTTTGTCTTACAGACAAGGCTGAAAGGCAGAGGAGCTTCCCTGTCTCCAATTCAGTTTCTGTAGTTCTGTGATTTCATCACAAATACTCATTATGAAATGGTATAGAGACTCCATTTGCAATCTAGCCCAGGATAAAAACCTAAAGCTCAATTTGTTTTTTGAATAGGTTTTAGAATAAACCGGAGGGTGAGAGGGAGTCTCAGGAGGGAAATTTATTTTCAAATACCCTCTGAATTGACAAAGTGTCTCTATTAGAGTAACTGTAATAATAATGAAAAATAATACCTGCAATTTAGTGAAGGCCTCATTTGCCAGACACTGGTCAGTTTGCTTCACACACATTACCTTTTTTAACTCTCAAAGAAACCCAGCCAGCTGGGGACTACATCTCCCTGTTACACGCGAGGAAACTGAGGCTCAGAATTTGTATTTCCTCAGTGACTCAGCTGGTAAGCGGCAGGGCTGTTTTCCACACCCAGCTTTGTCTGACAGCAAATCCTTTGCTCTTCCTACTCTGACATTCTGCCAAGACTGCAATGCATAGTTCTGCAGATTTCTTTCCCCTCTAAGCTCACGCCTGTGATGGAGAGCTCTCTGCCAAGTCGTTCGCATGTCAATGACACTCAATTTCCAGCCACAGCCACCCAGCGTTTTGAGGTACTTGAAACCAGATTAAAAAAATATTCACTTCCTTCTCACTGGCTCAAGAGGTCAAAAAAGCAGTTTTCATTTTTTATGGCACTTGCTTTTGAGTAGCTGAGTCACCTTGGGGGTCTTATTGGGGCTTTGGTGATGATATTAAAGGCTATCTCAGGATCTATGGAGCTCTCCTTGGAAGGAGGAACAAGAAAACAAACAACCATTTAAGAAAGGAATAGTAGAGACATACCAACCCAGAAACTGTATTTCAAAATCAATCCATTCCTTGTGCTTCAAGGACCCTCATGCTGAAATGATGTCACCCCCTCTGGGAAACCTTCTGTGACCTGCCTCTGCCCCCGGTCCGTGGACTGCTCCCTCCAGGCTCCCACTCCCTTTTGCTCCTGCCTCTGTTCTTGTTCTCAGCACACGGTATCAGAAGCGGTGGGCTGTGGGGGGTATGTGCGTACACCTCCCTTTCTCTAGACTGTGAGCTTGCTGGCAGAGCAGAGCTGGTCTACACTGGCTCAAGCTTCCTCAGTGAGTTTGTGGATATCTAAGAGGAAGGGGTCCCAGGGCACATGGAGTGGGGCAGTGGGCTGGAAGGAGGCACTTTTGCAGGGCTTTGCTTGGGGACTCAGGATTGCATGGATTAGTCACTAGGGAGGGCTTGGAAAGTCTTTATGGTGGGGCCAGCCCCGTGGTATAGTGGTTAAGTTCAGTGTGTTCTGCTTTGGCAGCCTGGGCTTGCAGGTTCGGATCCTGGGCGCAGATCTATACCACTTGTCAGCCAAGTGTGCTGTGGCGGTGACCCACTTATAAAGTAGAGAAAGACTGGCACAGATGCTAGTTCAGGGCTAGTCTTCCTCAGCAAAAAAAAAAAAAAAAAGATCTTTATGGTGTCGTGGTACAGGAAATCTTGTCCACGTCGCAGCTTGTAGTTTTTCTGAGCCCTCGATTTTTCTGAACACCTTTTCCTGTCCTCTGTGACCTCGTAGCTGTCATAGGACTTAACACACTCATTCTTTCATTCAACAAGTACTTCTTGAGAGCCTATCAGGGACTAGGCACTGTGCTGGGTGCTGAGGATACAATGGTGAACAAAGCTATCATGGCTCCTGCCCCCACAGAGCTTACAGACAAGGGGAAAGGCTCACAATCACCCAGACTGAAATTGTCTTCCCCAGTACACGGTGAGCTCCTTGAAAGTACAGATTAGGTTGTACTTACTTTTTAACATTTTCATTACCCTTTTAAAATGGACAATTCAGTGGCTTTAGTATATTCACAAGGTTGTGCAACCATCACCACTATCTAATAGCAGAACATTTTCTTTGCCCCCCAAAAAAGCCCCGTACCCATTAGCAATCACGCACCATTCCCTGCTGCCCCCCGTCCCTGGCAACCACTAATCTACTTTCTATTCCGTGGGTTTGTCTTTTACAGACATTTCACGTAAATGGAATCATGCAATGTGTGGTCTTTTGTGTCTGGCTTCTTTCACTTAGCATAATATTCCCAAGGTTCATCCACACTGTAGCACGTATCAGTGCTTCATTCCTTTTTACGGCCAATAATATTCCATTCTATGAGTATACCACGTTTTGTTCACACAGTCCTCAGTTGCTGGATGCTTGTACTTACTTTCGTATTTGGTATCTCAGCGTCTTCCTCGCTCCCTCTGACTCTCTCTTCTCCAATCCCTCTTCCCTCCCTCTCTCCTGCTTTCCTTTCTCAGATGCTTATTACTCCACACTTACCGCGTTATGGGCGCTGTAATTAAACATCTGATAAAGGTTCCAGTCTGAGGCTAATTGAAAGGCACCATTTAGAATTATTTTAAATAAATGCTTTATTTTAAAATGGTTTTAGATTCATGGAAAAGTTGCAAAGATAGTACAGAATTCCTGTATACCCATCACCCAGCTTCCCCTATTGTTAACATCTTATACACTGTGGTACATTTGTTCTGACTAAGGAACCAGCATTGTTACATTACCATTGACTCAACTCTATACTTGATTCAGATTTCACTAGTTTTCCCCTAATGGCCTTTTCCCATTCCAGGATCCCATCCAGGACACCACACTGCATTTAATCATATTTCCTTGGGCTCCTCTGATCTGTGATGGTTTCTCAGGCTTCCCTTGTTTCTGATGACCTTGACAGTTTCGAGGAGTATTGGTCAGGTTCTTGGTAGAATGTCCTTCAGTTGAGATTTGCCTGATGTTTTTCTCATGGTTAGACTGGGGTTATGCGTTTTCGGGGGATGGCCACTAGAGGTGAATAAAGGCATCATTTTAATTTTTTTTATAATTTTATTTATTTATTTATTTATTTATTTATTTATTTATTTATTTATTTATTTATTTTCCCCAAAGCCCCAGTAGATAGTTGTATGTCATAGCTGCACATCCCTCCAGTTGCTGTATGTGGGACGCGGCCTCAGCATGGCCGGAGAAGCGGTGCGTCGGTGCGCGCCCGGGATCTGAACCCGGACCGCCCGCAGCAGAGCGCGCGCACTTAACCGCTAAGCCACGGGGCCAGCCCAAGGCATCATTTTAAAATTGCTGTGAGGAGCCCTGGAACTAAGAAGTGAGGCCAAACCTGCCAGGATTATTCAGAAAAATCAGAGAAACTTTACTTTTGAGACCTTCAAATGGTAGAAGTGGTGTATGGAAGGATTCCCTGGTCTTTTTTCCAAAGACAGTTGTATGTTGCCTGTCTTCACCTTGGTGAAGAAATGAGTCTTTATCTGACATATAAACACAACTTGACATTTGTTCTTTCTCTCCCCATTGGCTCTATGCTGTGACCTTGAGTGAGCCAAGCCCTGTTTCTTGGTGTCTATAGAATTAGGAAATTGGAACTGATGATCTCTAAGGCCTCTTCCCACTGTGACAGCTTATGCTCTAAGAGACGATCCCTAAGTCCCCTTAACATCTAGCAAATTCCAAAGTTTGGCTCCCCTTTCTTCCATATCAGTCCCAGGCTGTTGTATTCAGGTGACATATGCCCCCAGAGAACATACCCACCCCAATCCCATTTTTAAAACCTTCCTGCAGACAAACACACTAAAAAACAAACCCTAGACCTTTGCCATGTGGATCTCCACTTTGAGGAACCCCGTGAGCATTCCAGAGCAGCAGTGCCCAGAGAGGACCCCTGTCTTGGCCGTCCCTGCTCCCCTGCTGACACAGCACAAGGGCCAGAGTGATGAGGGTCACAGGCAGATCCACACACTGCACGATGCTGGAGACTCTTTCACCCCGTGGGGCTGTTTTGGTTCAGCAGCTCCTGTGGCTCCAATAAGTTAATCACTGATGACAAGAGATTAATTTATAACTGGGCAGCAGACAAGATAGTTCTGGCTTTGGTGGGGTGGCACTGAACTGTGGCATGGGGCAGTGCTCAGAAGACGCCTGGTCTGCAGCTTCGTGTAGAGGCTGAGAGCTTCAGATCCACAGTGGTTTCTAGAGGCCTCCTGGTCCAAAGAGAGGGAAAATGCGCCGAGGACTCTCCCTTCCAGCATATTCGCTGGTCTTAGAAATCCTGTCCAGGCAACAATTGGGCTCATTAGAAAAGTTCTGTTTAAAAACAAGTCCAGTAAGGTGGCCAGCCCTGTGGCGGAGCGTTTAAGTTCGCGTGCTCAGCTTCGGCGGCCCGGGGTTTGAGGGTTCAGATCCTGGGCGTGGACAAATGCACCGGTTGTCAAGCCATGCTGTGACAGCATCCCATATGAAAAAAAAGGAGAGCAAGATGGGCACGGATGTTAGCCCAGGGCCAATCTTCCTCAGCAAAAAGAGGAGGATTGGCAATAGATGTTAGCTCAGGGCTAATCTTCCTCACACACACACACACACACACACACAAAAGTCTAGTTAAGAGGGAGCATCGGTCTGTCAACCCGCTGAAGCCTGTTGACTAAACTGTGCGGGAGTGGAGGAGAGGAAGGAATGAGTAAGGAGAGAGGAGGCAATGGGAAGATGTGGAAGGATGGATGGGAGCCCGGGGTGTGGGGAGAGGGGTGAGAAGTGGTTCCGACAGCCTGAAGCACCCAACTTGTGGGTTGCTCCCCAGTGAAGGAGGTCTTTGAGGATCTACCCTCCCATCCCAAATGCATCCCCTCTGTCATTCGCAACCTCAGCACCTCCACTCTGGGCCCCAAAAGGACAGACGTGAATCATGATATGCAGACCCTTTTGGGGCCTGACCCTCAGGCTCCAGACATCGCTTTTATATCAAGTCAAATGACCCTTTCCTGCCACATTGGGTGCACATGGCTGTAGATGTTGGCTGTGGATGCTGCCATTTTGCGAGCTTCAGCAATCTCTTGTTTCTAGACAGGACAGTCTGGAATTCTTAAGTCAAGCTTCTTTTTCAAAGAAGCCCCTGGCAATACTGCCCTGTTGGCACTGGGTTCAGAAGGCTATTCCACAAGGCCACAGTCTCACTGGGGAAAGAAGATAAGAAAAAGCGTGATGGTAAATGGAACAAAAAGTAGGAAGGAGGCCTGCATTAGAAATAGGGGTGCCGAGGAACCCCTCTGTGGGTTGCCGAAATGTGGGCTTTCTACCCAGAAGGGTTCTGGGAGCCCAGGTGAATAGTGGGCGAGTTATGCTTTATTGTCTACCAGGAGCCTGACTCTTGTCATTTTGATGAAATACCACTGCCCTTCCCCGCCAAGTGCACTCCACACAGTATCCTGTCTCCTGTTTTTGTCCATGCTGTTCCTTCGACCCAGAATGCTTTGCTCTCCTTTCTTCACATCACTCACTTTAGTCAAGACCCAGCTGAGGCATCATTTCCACCAGAAAGCCTTCCACGAAACTTCAGGATGGACCTCGGGCTCCTCCTCTTTTGTATCAAAGGTTCTTGATTTCCATTGTGACAACATCTGTGAGTTCTCAGCCCTGCCAGGCAGTTTAGCATCACCAGCGGGCCCTTGTTAAAAAATACAAATCCTAGATGGCTGAATCTCTTGGGTGAGGCTTGGGAAGCTGTGTTTTTATTAGTTTTCATGTGTGTTTCAGATGCCAGGCCAGAGTTGAGTATGCTTTTTCTAGTCTATGTCCCCTGGGCCTGGGCACAGGGCTGAGGTCATGGAGACCACATGTCACTGTACCTGAACAGCCCCCCAGGCCTGGCAGGAAGGGGTGCAGAAGTGCAAGACCCAGGCCCTTTAATTCACACCATTTCCATCCATTCACAGCTCCTGCATCGTGCCCCAGACACTGTGCTGGAGATTCAAGAGCAGAACCCAACACAGTTGCCCTCACCCTGCTTACAGTCTAACAGGGGAGACAGAGGCGAAGCAGACCACCTGCACACGTGTTATTGCCAAGTGCAACATGAGTGTGGTGGAGGAAAAACAGAACTGCTCTGAGAACCTGCGAAGGGCCTCTGGCGTAGGCTGGGAGGTCAGAGAAGGCCGAGCTGAGCCCTAAGTGAAGGGTAGTGAAGGATGGGGAGCAGTCTCTTACTGGGCTTTTCTCAGAACTGTGCTCTTCTGGAAGCCAGCTGGGAGGCATTGGGGGTATAAGCCCCTCCAGACACCAAAATGGTCTCCAAGAGAATCTTCTCCTCACACTCGCCCCACAACCCAGCCTTCACTTCTGCTTTTCTGCTATCTCCTCTTGCCCTGAGCCTATGGGAGGTGATGTATTTGTAAGCAGAAGACAGACCTATTTCTCCACACTGGAGGCTGCCTGCTAGCATATACGATGCCTTTGCTGAACTACAGAAAGATGCACCTCCCTTTGAACTGACATAATCTCGCACTGGGCACAGGCTGGATTTAAGCCACCCCCTCCAACTTTCCTCCTCCCTTATCAGGCGAGCACCCTTGTGCGGTGAACAACTCGGACAAACTTCTGTGGTGGCCCTGCTGCAGTCTTGAGCAGAACATTCTGGCTTCTTAGCTCTCTCTCATAGCTGGAAGATTCTTTTATCCTAGAAAGAGATAATTACATCTTCTATGGGCATAAATCCGTTTGGACATTTAGAGAGGAATTTATATGTATTTTCTGGAGGACTGGGTGTTTTTCTTATCTAAATTGAAAAGAGGATTCTTTTAAATATGATCCAAGAGAGTTCTTTCATATGGTAATTCACACACACTGGCTGATAAGCCCCAGACTTGGCAGAAGGTTCAAAGCAGAAATTGTGTTCAGATGAGGCACAGGGATGCTTTTTGATCTGATTTACTTTTAGCCCCTGACATTGGGATAACTTTGGCCTCTGAGTGGCAGTGGCCTCCAAACCTGGTAAAACAAGATCTTTTTTTGTGTGTGTGAGGAAGATCAGCCCTGAGCTAACATCCATGCTAATCCTCCTCTTTTTTTTTGCTGAGGAAGACCGGCTCTGAGCGAACATCTATTGCCAATCCTCTTCCTTTTTTTTTTTTTCCCCAAAGCCCCAGTAGATAGTTGTATGTTGTAGCTGCACATTCTTCTAGTTGCTGTATGTGGGATGCGGCCTCAGCATGGCCAGAGAAGCGGTGCGTGCATTAGTGCGCGCCCGGGATCCGAATCTGGGTCGCCAGCAGCAGAGCGCGCACACTTAACCACTAAGCCACGGGGCCGGCCCAACAAGATCTTTTTAAAGAAAGTCTGAACTACCTAGAATGGGTGGAGGAGTCCTTGTTACATTTGGGAGCTAGAGAAAGACGCATTTTCTGGTGGAAGATAATTCTCATCATGTGCTAGTCAAGCTGGGGGGGCCCTGGAGAGGCACCTCATGGGGAAACTGAGGAGCAGAGAAAGAAGTGGATTGGCTTAGGTCACACAGTGAGTGGCAGAGCCAGGCTGACACTTGACAGGTGCTTTCTTCTGCACCTGAACCTTGTTGATGGCCAACAGCGTCCAGCATGAGGATGGTGTGAGCTAAATGGGAAACTGCATGCATGGGGAAGCTGAGAAGGGGACGTGTAGGCCCTGAAGACATGGTGTCTCACCAAGTCTAGTGTGGCCCTCCTCTTTCAGATATCGGAAGCTGCTGTTCCTACTAAGAGGGGTTAGGGATAAGTGTCATCTGGAGGAGTAGAGTGAGAACTGGGAGTGGAAGAAAGGGAAGATGGGAGTTCATCTTACAACACTGGAGAATACACAGGTGAACCGCATGCCACGTCACTGCGTCACAGATGAGGCTGTCATCTGAACTCTCACAGATGGTTGTAATAATTGGTTTGGGGTAGGGGATGGTTGGGTGTCAAAGTGACATCCCACCTTGGGTACCATATCCTCCCATGTCTGACATTTGTGAAAACACTGTCAGTTGCGAGGATAAGATGAGCTAATGGGTGCCTGGCACCTAGTGGGTGTGCAGTAAATGGTAGCATCTCTCAACAGAGAACCTGCTAAGGAAAGGGGCGGAGGAAAGGGACCATACACCTGTCTTCTCCTTTAATCCCCTCAACAGTGCTTTCAGGAGTCTGATTCTCCCCCTCTCGCAGATGAGGAAACGGAGAGGATGAGTGTCCTGCCCCAAGTCGTATAGCTTGAAAGCAGTGAAACTCGGCTCTTCTAGTTCTGTGCCATTTCCACCGCGCCATGCTAGCTTCTCTTAAACTCAGTGTAATTTCCATCCGCTTCAGCTGACAGTTCCTTTCCTTGCCTCCAGACCCTGCCCTCGCTCCCCAGAGGACATGTAGCAGACACGTGTAGCATCTTGGAATTCGAGTGTGTTTGAGTAGAGGTGTGGCGCCTTGTGCAAAAGCTCTGAGTTTGGGAGATGAGTGTGTTGGCAGCTGAAGCATTTGGGAATGCTGGAAATGGGAGTCCCTTTCCCAAAGATGCAAGATCAGGGGACGTTGTGCGACATATCCAAGTTTGTTTGCTTTTTACTCCAAGACTGACTTGTTTTCCGTAGGCCCGACCTCCATCATCACACCAGGACCCTGTTCTGAGTCTGACTCAGAGAGTCAGCACAGGCATTTCTGGCTCAGGATGCTTCTACTCGGTTCCTGAGGAGTCTGGGACCCCCTTTCCTTCTCTTGTCTCCTGGTTACTCTGCTTCTGGTGATGAGGCAGAGACAGCTTCAAACCAAGACCTTCATCATTTCTTTTGTGAAACCATCCTACAGATTAGGCAACTGTGGGTTTTCGTCAACATTCCTTTCTTTAGTGAATTTCAACAAGATGTAACTTTAAAAAATAAAATTCAACATTTCCATTCCGTGTGAAGGGTGTAGGTGAATATGGAAAGACAAAATCACAAGGTGAGCTTTTCTAACTCTGAAGGGCACATGCAGGAATCCTGACTAGGCTGGGAGTGAGGAGACCTACATTTTGGTCCTGATTCCCTTCTGCTGCCTCTGTGATCTTGGGCAAGTTGCCTAAACTCTCTGGGCCTACACACTTGCTAAGGACTCTCTTAGTGCAATATTTTGTGGTTATAAACACAGAGAGAATCCTCTCAATAAAATAGTTTCTTGGTCGTGCTGAATTTCACACATGCACCACGGCAAATGATACTTGATGAGTTTAGAAATTTTCTCTTGTTTGGAACAGGGACAAGTGTTTAAAACAAAGACTTGAGTTCTTTCCAGCTGTGACCCCAAGTCTATGGGTTTGGTAGGTCAATCAGGCTTTAGGGCCATAAGCATTTACACTGTAAAAATATTTCCCATTTGCATAAAATAGAATCCTGGAGGTGAAGTGGTGTTTCCAAACTCCACCGAGTTGCAGCCTTGGTGGAGAGGCTGGATCATGTGGTCCAAACTCTTCAGTTTATAGGTGTAGAGGCCCAGAGTCAAGGATGGAAGTACTCCAGGACTCCTGGAGAATTTGGGATGAAACCAGAGCTAGAACCTGGCTGCCGTCATTTCCAGTCTAATGTCTGTGTCCTCTCTATGAATAAAAGCTGATTTGTAGGGCAAAGGATTATAAAGATTATACCATTTTCTTAAGAGCAACTTTAATACATGTAAATACAGGCCCAAAGATTTTTATTTATATTTTCAGTTTAACACACATCAAAACACTGTGTGTCTTCAAATACCACTATGGACATTCGATTTGCATTTCCTGAAGCCACCCTGGTGAGCAACTCTGAAATAAATTAAAAAGATGGTCAAGGCTGAATGCACACCGACGTTTCCATGTGCTCAACTCAGCAGATTCAGGTATGACCCCTACAGAGCGAGGACTCTGAACTGGCACTAACATTCTCTACGCTCACTGACCATTTCACACAATGAATTCATCTGTGTAATTGTGCTTAGCTGTCCCAAGATTAACTCCATGTTTGCATGAAGATCAAAATGCTTACTTTAAAAAGTTTGGTTTTCTTCCATTTCTGTCTTATCTGGGGAGGTATTCACACTTGGAATTTCCTGGGCTTTTCTTTTTTAAACCTCTTGTAGGGATTGAGAATGTGAGGGCAGAGCAGGGGTGGGCTTTTGCCTTACTTTTTATTGTTCTTTTTTTGGAAACAACTGGCAATCGTTCTTCACTGTTTTGATGTCCCTTTGTCAAAGGCAACCCAGCACATTGGGATTTTAACGTGGGCAATAGCATTCTTGCTTGCTCCTGTCCTTAAAGCCTACACTAGTTAGAATGTGATCTAGAATTCTGTTTTATTAAAAATTTTTCTATGTGGTTATAATGTACAAAACGGTAAAGAGAACCCATCCAAAGTGTATGAGTTGATAGAATTTTTATATATGCATATACTTCTCCTTTGCTTACATCTTCAGTTTTTATTTAATACCACTCAGTAGTGAAATATGTGTTCTGGGTTTTTCCCAGGACAGCCGCATTCGGGCGGGGAGGAGGCAGACATTCAGAGCGCTGGAAGGGTGGTGGTGTGATTCAAGTCAAAAGGATTTGCTTTCTACCGTTTCACCTCACTTGCACATTAGCCACAAGTTCTGGGAGATATATTGGAAGGCACAGTGTGCTTTCTCTCACAATTAGGATCCACAGGGAAAACTGAGACATTTGAATGGGATGGGGTGTTTCCACTTAATCATTACCACCACCGACATCAATGAAAACCAAGCAGTGCGTGTCGCTGGCATGGGCATCTACAATGCGCGGAAAGGCCGGACTCTTAGTAAGTGTTGTGATAAGGTAGGGGACGGACAGAAGACAAACTGAGAGGGGGAAGCAGTGTGGCTTCTATTTCAGCTTCAGTATACGATTGTTTTTAGTGGTTGGAGGGTCCAAACTGCCCTGGCTATTTCAAAACAACATCAGGAGAGGAGCGGTTGTGTTTTCCAGCATCCCACTGGGTGCCCAGGACATGAGGCAGCCTTGAGAACAAATATGTCCTTCCTGAAATAGGAAGCTGACTATTTACTTATGCAAGTCATGCTATAAAAGGGCTTTATAAGTGGAGTCGCAGCTCCTGAGCTTTGGACTGACCCCTAGATCTGTCTAAAAAGGCTCCTTCCAGAGGAGCCCGGCCCAAACAACATTTCAATCCAGTAGAACCTCCTCCGTGTACAAGTTGAACCAGCCCAGGCAAGCACCCTCGAGAGAGCTTCCGAATGAAGGTAGCAATATTACCATTTCAACCTCAACGGCATCACAATCTGGTTGCAAAATTCATTTTGTAAAGGTTAAAAAAAATGTTTTTAAAATAAAATTCACTTTTTTGTGTGTGTGAGGAAGATCAGCCCTGAGCTAACATCCATGCTAATCCTCCTCCTTTTTCTTTTCCTTTTCTCCCCCCCAAAGCCCCAGTAGATAGTTGTATGTCGTAGTTGCACATCCTTCTAGTTGCTGTACATGAGACACAGCCTCAACATGGCCAGAGAAGCGGTGTGTCGGTGCGCGCCCGGGATCCGAACCCGGGCTGCCAGCAGCGGAACGCTTGCACTTAACCGCTAAGCCACGGGGCCGGCCCCGTAAAATTCACTTTTAAATCCTGTGATTACTCATCTTAATCACTTTCTTGCATACCCTCAACTCTCTCTCCCCCTCCACTTCATCACTCCTTTGGCAAAACCACAACCCTGGCTAACTCTAACTCTCTGTTCACTTAGCACCTGACCCTGTGTAGCTGAAGGAGGTTTGAGAAAAACGCTCAACCATGCTGGCTGCTCTCACTTTAAATTCATGATCTCAAACCTCAAGTGGCTCCTTATTGCTATCAGGCAATCATATTACACATCCCTAATCAATATATATTGGCATTTCCCACTCAACCAATATTTGTTGAATAAATGGATTAAATAAATGAATTTTATTTAGGGTCCTATTGATGCTATGGTTATGCTTGTCCAAGTTTCAAAGTTTATTTTAAAAACATTTTTTTAAAATGAGCACTGGCTTGGACCCAGAAGACTCACATTCCGGTCCTAGCACTGCCACTGATTAGCTAGGAGATCCGAAGCGAGTCACGCTGCCTCTCTGGGACTCATGCTTTTGTATAAAATGAGGCAGCTGGACCAGGAGCACCGGCAGACAGAGAGTCTCTCTAGATGTTGGTTGAATGACTGATGTGAGGTTCCTTCCTTCTGCTGAAGTTCACGGGTCCATCATTCTTCCTCGAGCCAAGCAGGCCCACAGCTGGGTGTCAACGAGGAGAGAGAAGGCAGGTCACTGACATTTAAAGGACCCAAAGGGGAACACTTGCAAGAGAACCACTTCTCTTTATTGGTCTCTGATTTTAGTTTCCGATCCTGCAGCTAGAAAGAGGTTCCAAAGCGGACAAACCTCTCACACTAAAAGTGAACAGTGACTTTCATTCTGAGCAAACTTCGGATGGAGTGTAGTGGAAAGATGACATTGGACTGGGATCTGGGGACCTGGGTTCTAACCCAACTCTGCCGCTGATCATCAGCCCTCCCTCCTCTCGGGTGTCAGCTTCCTCATCTGGATAAGGAGTGAATTTGAGTTCACTAAACTTTTATCTGGCTTCCACCATTTCCCAGCACTGCTGGCATCTTTTTGCCCTGTTTAACTTGCCTAGCCTGTTTCCCATCAGAACCGGCACAGCATCGGCAAGTTTATGGTCTTACAATCCCTGAAACATGCTTTGCAAATAAATAATGAAGGCATTAGGAATATTGCACGAAACACCAAGGTCTTGAACAAAAGCAGGACTTTGGAATTGAAGGAGGAATGGCAAGGCGTTGACAGTAGAAACGCCTGTCCTTGAGTTTAAACCCAGCTGGGCAAGTGACCACAGACTGCAGACCACAGACCACACCCACGGGTGCTAGGAATACATGTGGCACTCTCCCCCAGTGTGTGGTATGGTCGGCAGTTTGGGTGCCACATGGACAAATCAATAGAAACAAATCAAAATCTCTAGTGAGGAAATCATTTTCAATTATCTTCCAATCTGTCCGATTCCTTTAAGGGATCTGTTGTTAGGTTAGTACGTTTTAATAACTCTCAAATCTTTGCTAATCTGCCCCTTTCTCCTTGACGACACCCTCCTCTCGGCCTCCACTTTTTATTAAACAGAGAGAAAACAGGCCTCCAGCCTAGAAGCCTTGCCAGTCTAGAATTTGATGATATTGTTTTGTTTCATTGCATTTATTTTTGTGGTTACTTTCATTAATGGCAAGTGATATTATTTTTCCATTTAGAGTGGTTAAAAATTTATCTTAAAATATATGTATTTAAGTTAAAAAAACCGAGTTGATTTCTATAAAAATATTAGTAATAGCATATGTTCTACACAGATATGACAAAACAGGGCAGATGGTTCCTGGAGTTTGGGATACACTGGTAGGCGGCATTCCCAACACGAATTGGCACCATTCAGATAGAGGAGTTTTCTCTGGACACCACAATAGTGCTTGTAATGCCATTGCGATCTACTGGGGCCTGATACCTCTGGGTAACTCAGCTTGAGGTCTTTTCTTTTTCTTTTTAAATAAATGTTTACCTTTTCCTGATTGCTATTGTATAAAACTTGGAAATACAGAAAAACATGCAAAATAAAAGGAGAAAATATAGAAAAACATACGGAATAGAATGAAAAATCACTCATTGTCTCACCCCTCAGAATAACCACTCCTAACTCATTGGTAAATTTTTCTTCTGCGTACCAACATAGCTATTATTATAATGTACATATTTTATTTTTGTAGGCTGTTTTATTTCCTTAACATTATAGCATAAGCATTTCCCACATCATTCAGAACTCTTTGTAAACTTTATTTTAAACGGCTGTGAGTTATTTAACGTAGAGAAGCCCTATAATGGATTTAACCATTCCCCAATTGTTGGATATCTCGGTTGTTTCCAGTTCTGTCCACTAAAACGTTGTGATGAATGTCTTTATGCATGTGGCTTTGTCTGCACTTTGGATGGTTTCCTTAAAGTATTTCCAGAAGTGGCATTCGTAGGTGGGAAGATTTTTAAGGCTTTTGGGCTATATATTGCCAGACTTTTTCCAAAGGATGGGACCTGAGAGTACTCAGATCTGAACCCACATGATGGGACATACTCTGGTTGTGTATGAAAGGTAGGGTTGTTTCTGGAAAGAGCTCAGACTCTGCCCCTTTGGGCACGTTACCCAACTTCACCACCTCCTGCGGGTGCAGGGACCAGTCACTCCCCAGGAATCCAAGAGCGAGTGTTGATATCTAGGCTCACGAGCGCTTGTATTTCAGCTTCAAAAGTACAGACGTCCTTGACTTCACTTTATGTGATTCTCCTTTCATGTACAAGGATCAACAAAAGTTTTCTGGAAAATTACTTGTCACAACAGCCTAAAATGCTTTTCTGTAGCTGAGGTAGGAAAGGTTTGAATAAACATCGCTGCCTTTAGTGAAGAAATGCAAAAGGTGCTCATAGTGCTGAGCGTCCACTGTGCCCGTGCTGGGAGCTGTGCCGAGAGCTGTGTGTTTAGCATCTCATTTAATCCTCCAAACAGCTTTTCCCAAAGTGTATTACACTGAACACTGGTTCCGCCGGAAGCTAAAATATGTGTTTCTTGCAAGAAGGAGTTTGTTGATTAGAAAAGGCTGTATTAATCTAAGTTAAACAACTCTTTCACAGGTTTCTCAGAGCTTGCTTAGTCTAATGTTATTTGAGAATCTGCAAGATGGGATGTGATACTTAGCATTTGCCAAACTCTCTTGACAATGAAACACTTTCCCATCTTATGGGATTGATGTTCCAAAGACCACACTTTGAGAATCACTGCAGACAACAACTTTGCAAGGTAATGTTTATAATTTACAAAGGAGAAGACTGGGGCTCAGGGAAGTTGACCAGGGTGGCACAGCTAGTAATTCGTGGACTCAGAGTTTGAACCCAGAGCTGCCTGACCTTGATCCTGTGCTCCATTCCACTATCCCGTGCTGTCCCCTGTGGGGCCTGGGATGGGACTCAGCACAGCACAACTATTACCCATGTGTTGGGTGTGAGAAACTAGAGGGTGAATGTTAAATCAGATCAGAGCGTGGAGAGAGAATCCCATACTGAGTGCCCTGATCTTGGAGACCGGGCCAATGGAAACCCATGCATGGCTAATAAACCAAGGAGGTGAGCAACCTAGAAAGCTGAGAACGAATGGTGGAAGGCAGGCGAGATGAATTCTGGGGGCCGAGTACTAACACCTCATGGATTGCTTTCTTATGGACTCAGCTGGTTTATGAGGGAGCAGGATTTGTCTATTGTGCCCAGGCTAAGGTGGAGAAAGAGAAAGGAACAATATGCGATTGAGGGCCACCCAGAAGATGCCCCCTTATTAACCAGCAGCTCCTGACTCTTATTTGCTCCGTGCATCCCACTATAAGCTATTCCCTGTGTCCTGCCTCTCCACCGCCTCGGCTTGGACTGTGCCTGCAGAGGCTCTGCTCTCTAACAGCCTCATGCCTCCTGCATGTGCACTAGGCTGGCTTCAGAGGCGTGGAAGAAATGGGCCCCGATAAGACAAGAGCATACTCTCCAAAGCACTGCCATTCCATGCATTCAACAAAGATTCCCATGCCAGGCACTGTTCTAGGCACTGGGCATATATCAGTGAACCATCCAGACACAAGTCCCCTGCCACGCAGCATAGCCATTTTCATGAGGGAGAGAGAAAGAGACAATAAACCAGATAAATAAGAAAAATGTTAGACAGTCATAAGCAATAAGGAAAAAAGGGGGACATGGACGAGGTGGGGATGGAACACTGGTGGCTCGCATTTTGGATAGGGATGGCCAGGGGAGCCTCACTGAGAAGGGGCTTTAAATGCCCACAACAGCCCTTTGAGCAGGGAAAGCACCCACATTTGTTTCACAACCAGTAGATGCCAGGAATTGCATATTTATGTATCCCATACGTATTTTTTCCTTTCCAACTTATAGATGAGTAAAGTGAGGCTCAGAGGAGCCAAGTAATTTTTCCTAAGTCACACAGCCAGAGTATGGACGAGCCAGAGTTAGAAACTGGTTCTAACATTGGAAAGCCCATGTTCTCTCTGCAATCCCACACTGCCTTCCTGAAACAGTCAGCCAGGCCAGGCAGCTTTCACCCCTCTTTATAGGAAGGGAAACACAGGCCCAGAGAGCCTCAGAGACCTGCAGAACTGCGACTGCAATTAACGTCACCTAATGCCCATGGCAGGCTCCTTTCCACCTCAATATACTGTCTGGGGGTAAGGTGTGCAGGTGCCGTTCTTTGTACTCTCCTGGGGTACGGAAAGACTCAGGGCTTGTCCAGAACTCCTGTGCACATGAAATTACAGAAGCTGACTTAACGAGCAGAAGGGACGGTGACTACATAACTCAGTACCAAATTTGCCCTGCACTGCTGTCTTAGATAACTGGGAGGAGACTGACAGCATTCTAAGCACTTGCTGGTCAAAGGACGGGCCAGAGATCAGCAACGTGGACATCACCTGGGAGCTTGTCAGATGTGCAGACCCTTGGGCCCCACCCCAGACCTACTGGATCAGAATCTGTGTTGTCACACGAGAGTGGAGGGGTCCTACCGGCATCTCGCAGGTAGAGGTCAGGGATGCTGCTAAACATCCCACATGCATAGGACGGTCTCCATCACAAGGAATTATCCTGCCCTGAATGTCAGTAGTATCAAGGCTGAGCAACTAGAACTAGAGGGAATCTTATAAAGGTAGGTGAGATCATGGCGCTGCTCTGCTCACGACTCTCCCATGGCTCCCTTCCATGGAGTCCGATGGGCAGTCCTCACGCTTTCCCTTTCTGTCTTTTTTAACAGCTTTATTGAGATATAATCCACATACCATAAAATCCATGCTTTTAAGTGTACAGTTCAATGGGTTTTAGCAATCAGTTGTGTATCCATCACCACCATCAATTTTAGAATATTTTCATTACCCCTCCCAAAATACCCATACTCCCAGTCTCCCCATCCCCCAGCCTAGGCAACCACTAATCTACTTTCTGCCTTTATAGATTGCCCATTCTGGACATTCCATGTAAGTGGAACCACATAGTATGTGGTCCTTTGTGACTGGCTTCTTTCACTTAGCATAATGTTTTCAAGGTTCATTCATGTTGTAGCACGTGTCAGTACCTCATTTCTTTTTTTATCGAATAATACTCCATTGTATGGATTGCCCATATCTTATTTATCCCGTCATCAATTGATGGATGTTTGTATTGTTTCTACTTTTTTGGTTATCATGAATAATGCTGTATGAACGTTTATGTACAAATTTTTGTGTGAACACGTTTTCATTTCTCTTGAGTGTACATCTCAGTTGCTGGGTCATGTGGTAACTCTGTGTTTAACCTTTTGAGGAACTGCCAGACTGTCTTTCCCCTTTTTCTCTAAGGTTCCACGTCCGACCAACCGCCATGGGCTGTGGTTCTTCCTCCTGAAGGGGTGCCCTCCTCCTTCTCTGGAAACTGCCTCCCCACTTCTCCCCTGGACGGCCACAGAGCCTCTCCGGTGGGTCACCCTCAGCTGCACATCAGAGTCACAGCGAGAAGGAGTTTCAACACCCCAAAGCCCAGGCCACACCACAAACTACTTACCGCAGCCTCTCTGGAGGGGGGACCCAGGCAGTGGCCTTGCTACAGGTGATCAACAGACAGCCAGGCGTGAGAACCACGGTGCCTCCTTCCTCTAATCCACGCTTCACTCAGGCACCTGGGTGCTTTTTCTAAAGCAAATCTAATCCTATTCAGATCTCTTTTTGAAACCCCTCTATGCTCCCTGTGGCCTTCACAATAAAATCTGAACTCCCCAGGATGTGTCCAGGTTTCTGGGACCTCTGTCTACCTACCGCCGGTCTTGCCTCCTCTCCCTCCCTGACTCATGGCGCACGCCCGGATGCTGAGCCACATGCACTTTCCTCAGTGTGCCGCTCACCACACCTCCGTGCCTCTTCCCACGTGCCTCTCCCATCTTTTCATCCTCCTCTGGGAGGTCTTCCCTGACTGCTCTCCCTGGGGGCTGGCTGGGACCGTCCCCCACAGCGCTGAGCAAGCCTCTCTTGGACCCTCACCACACTGACTGTAACGTTGCGTTTCCTGGCCTCTCCTCTGTGCGATCCTCAAGGCCAGGGCCAGTATATTATTCATCTTTGTATCCTCGACCTGCAGCTGCCTGACACATAGTAGGTGGCGTTTATTTGTTTGTTTTGGTGGGTGGGGGTGGGTGATGAATGAAGAAGTGAAGGAGTGAATGAATGAATGCCTACTGGTCTACATAAGGACAGGGACCAGGTTGGCAACCCTACGAAGTGCCCAACTATACTCCCGAGCCCCAGCAGTAACCCCCGGGCAGGCAGCAGGCGGCGCTCACCGCCCCTGCCAGGACTAGTGCGTTTCGCACACTTCCCTCCGTGGCCACATCCGGCTGCATTGCCCCAGTCTCAGGCCTCACGTGTTCCACTTCTCTAGCCGTGGCCCTGGTGCCAGCAGGTGTTGGCAGGAAAGCAGGGACTGCGTGGGACAGTCCTTCTGCAGAAAAAGGCAAAGTGCCCCAACCCGGAGATATATCACATAAATATCCACTTTCAAGGGGCCCGAGTGGGGTGGAACGTCCCTGGTCCCTTCTTCAGCCATAAACCTCCAGGCTCGGGCAGCTAATTGCCCTCCTCTTGAAGAAGCTATGAAGAGCAGGGCACATCAACAGTTGGCAAAGAGCGCAGACTATAAACGTTCCTCTGGGCGGGGCGGGGCGACCCTCCTCCGCCCGCTGAGCATTCCTCTCCCTCCGTCCCGGCACGGGCTGCGCTGTCTCTGGGGAACCTGCTGGAGGCAGCTGGGCTTGACTGCTTGTGCTGCAGGCGCCTCTGGCGCATCTGCCCCATAGACGAGTGGGCTCCTTTCTGCTGCTCAGCCGATGCTGACGCTGCTGTACTTCCCGTGAATACGAGGAGCACTGTAAAGGGAGTCCAGCTCTGCTGTCAGTCGTGTGACTGCGGGTGACTCACCCTCTCTCAGGTTTTGGTTTCCTTTGAGATAACGGGGTGGGGTGGGGTGGACTGGATGACCATGAAGGGTGCTTTTAGCGCTAATATCACAACTCGCCCCATCTGAGAGCAACGCTGTGTGAAGGTCTTCCCCTGGTCTGAATTACCAGGAAAACCGCAATTGGGAAGACCAAACACAGCAAAAAATAACAAACTTGAAAATAACTCCTTTTTGTATTTTGTTTTTTTGTGTATCTGGCCTCAATAAACTCATGGTGGCAGCAGCATAGAGGGAACAGCCCTGGACAAAGGAGTCTCCAAGGCCTGAATTCAATTCCTGCTCGGCCTCTGACCAGCAGCGTCATCCGGGGCAAGTCATTCTTTCCTTGCAGGCCTCAGTTTGCTTGTCTGTAAAATGGGGATATTTAATACCTTCACAATTCATTCAGCGAACACTTGCTGAGAGCCTGCTTTCCGCCTGGCCTAGTGCTAGGGGAGATAGGAAGGAGGATGAGACACGACACTAGTTCTCAGGAGCTCACAGTCCGGAGGAAGACAGCCACGCCAACAGGCAATTGTGACACAGAGGTAAGTGCTAGGAAAAGGACCATGATGAAAATAATGATAACAGCCAGCATTCACTCACGCCTTATTAGAGCTCGGCTCTCTGTGAAGGACTTGATCGTGTCATCCAATCCTGTAACAACCCTGTGAGCTGAGCACGGCAAATGTCCCCACCTCACAGGTGCTCAGGGAAGGCGGCCCAGAGGAAGGTGTGCGTGTGTGTCCACTGAGAGCTGAAGTGTGTGCAGGAGCTCGTCAGGCAAAGCCTGGAGGACTGGGAGGGAGCAGACAGCCTGAATGCATGGAGCCCACATGGCGGGAGCCCACGTCGGGGCTGGGCTGGGGAGGGGGCTGGCTGGTGACTGAGAGGTGTGGGAGCAGCCACGCAGGGTCTTGTAAGCCATGTGAAGGGTTGATGAGGCGCTGCGGCAGCAGACTGGAGAATGAGTTGAGCCAGGTGAGGAAGGAGCTAGGAGACCTACAGACCTGCTAGTGACGCAGTGGCCTCCTGGAGACTGTTGTAGTTTCAGGAAGAGGTGAGGGCCTGTGCTTAGGGACTGGAGGTTAGAGGGGACTGTTGGCCAGAGCTGGTGACTATGGGCCATGGAGGTTGAAGGCGATCAAAGCCAATGAGATCGTGTGTCCAGGTGGCCTCCTGAAAAGGTAGAGCCCTGCCGGATGGCCCACGTTCTAGCGTCGGCCCACGTGCCTCGGTCTCATTCCCAGAGTGACCACCCACCCACCCACCATCATAGCTGTCCACACGCTGTGAGTGACCAGAGGTGGAGACAGAGGCCTTCCTGGCCCGGCAAGGACTCCTCAGAAAGAAGATGGCCAGAGGCCAGGCCTGAGGGGAAGTTCCGTGGCTTTACAGAAAAAAATACTTTATGGACACTTGTTAGATGGAAAAAACCTCTTTTCTTTCTCTTACAGCTTATATTCGTTCCTGAAATATCTTCAACATATTAAGTCCCATGGAGAATTTACTAACCCCTGCCACTTTATCATATTTTGAGAGAGTAACAATAATCTAGGTATAAAAATCTATGTGCATTAAATGGACAGTTCACACATATATAACAATTAGATGAATAAATTAATCTGCGTTTGTTAATTCAATTTGGCAGATTGTTTTTAACAACCACAAAAGGTCCTGGCACTGTGCTGGACTCTGTTTGGACATTAGAGAGCTTTCAATAAGCAGATATTGGGCAACTAATACACAAGAAGTGAAGGTAGGACCGAGGGGAAGGAGGCAGAGCTTCTGCCCTCAAGAGAGGAAATGAGCCATACAAATCACCTTGGTCTTCCCAAGCCTTAGTTTTTTCAGTTGTATAATGGGATAATAATATCTACTTCATAAAATTGTTGGGAAGAGTAGAGATAATCTATGTAAAGTGGTTAAGAGGGTGCCTTCAATTGTGGCTACTTTAGTCTAATGTGGTCCTTAACCATGATGAGTGAGTAGGTATTGGTATCTATAGACCAGGAAATGGCTCAGAGAGGGAGGTGGGCAGTGCACTGGAAAGAGCATGGGTTTTGTAGGTAAAACTACCTGGGCTCAAATCCTGGCTCTGCAACTTACTAGCTGTATGATCTTGGGCAAGTTACTTAATGCCTCTGAGCCTCACTTTCTTCATCTGTAAAGTGGAAATAACACAACACATTGCAGAGGGCTGCTGAGAAGATGAAATTAGACAATACAGGTAAGGTGCCCAGTACATTGCTTCAGCACATAATAGGTGCCTAACAGTAAAGGGTAGCTGGAGAGCGTAATTCCTGGCTCAAAACCTCATGGCTATAGATTCAAAGCCAGGTCTGCCTCGCCTCCAAGTCCGGGCTCTCCCACCATTCCACCCTGTTGACAGGATGGAGGACTCGTTGAGGGGTAGATAGTAGCAGAACGGCTTCCAGGAGAGCTGCAGTCATTTACAAGTAGCTCACTTCAGTTCTCCCTGGCCCACTTCCAAGTTTTGTTTTAATTAAACACTCTTGATACCAGATATTTAATGGACAAAGGAGATGGCACTTATTTCTCAACTGCCTGCTGTCCTTTCCCTAGTCCAGCATAGGATACTGTCATGGGCCAGCGTGGCCCCTGGTGGGATGGGCTTTGCAGGGGTTGCCATGTCAATGGCCTCCTGGACCCCTCAGCTGGGAGGGGCCTGATTTTTCCTGCTCTGGGAGAGCCGGAGACACAGCATCAGGTGTCAGGATATCATCTTAACTGGGTGGATACTACACCAACTGTAGCAGCCTCTGTTGATGAGCAGGGCTAGGTCATCCATAGTCCTCCCTCCTCCTTGCCCTTCACCCACTGTCAAAGCAGGACCAACTCTTCCCAGCTCCAAGTCTGGGCCTTATCACTTATTAGCTTATTTTTCTCTTGTCATATTTAGAGGAGTTAAGACGTAGTTACTACTAGCTCAACTGTTTTATCTTACCCAGGAAAACAAGTTCAATATGTGAAAACATTGTTTTCTTGCTAGGTCTTGCTAACTAGTTACCGTTGATCCAGGATATATTTTAACCTAAGACATACTCTCTGAACCTTGAACGTTGCTTCTTTCCAGGAAAATTCAACACAATTTCTGCAGAAAAGTTCCTAATATCAAGGCGAATATTGTTTTCCTTTGTTCTCTTTCCAGCCCCCAACTTAGATAATCACGAACACAACTTGAAGATCCCACACAGAGAGCTCCAAGTGGAACTGTCCACCAGGTAGTTGAAAATATAGGACTTGCGAGTTCAGGGCTAGAAATGTAGACTTGGGAAAGGGTGGAGGAAGCTGTCTTGGCTGGCCTTCCTCCAGAAGCTGATTCTGAGAAAAGGATTTGAATGCAAATAGCTTATTTGGGAAGAGATCCCAGGAAACATTGGCAAAGGAGAGGGGAAGGAGTGAGACAGGGAAGGGAAAGCCGCCAGTAAAGGGCGCATTTTCCAGCCAGCTGCTGCTGTGGGCAATTGAGCTTAATCCCAATGAGGAACTCTTGCCTCTGAATTCAACATCCCTACCCAGCGACTTCCCTCTTCTCTCCCCAGAATATCTGTGACCAGACCCTTTGCTTAAATCCCACATTTCTCTGCCTGTTTTCCCAGCTTCTCCTCCTCCTATCCTGACTCAAAGGAACGGGTGCCCCCTTCTCTGAACAAACGCCTCCACTTCACCTCTTGATCTACTCCTTTCCACCCCCTCCAGAATCTGGCTCCACCAGTGGTCTCCTTCCACCCTCCAGCTCCCTGTCCATCAGGTCTTCCCTCTGTGCCCCCGCTCTTCACAGAACTCCTTGGGTTTCCTTTCTCCCCTTCTCCCTCCCATGCACTGAGCTCAGACGCTTTTCTCAGAGGAGACTCCTTCACGCTTCTGATACACGTCTATCCATCCTTGTTTTAGACGCAATTCTATCATAATTCACTGCTAAAAAATTCTCATCTCTAAAAAACGAGCACAATAATAGGTACGTGACAGAGTAGTGGTAAGGATTAGAGGGTAAGTAATAAACTGTCTAGCAGAGTCTGGCACCCAGTACATGGTAGCAACTAATACTGTCACCAAGCTTAATTACTAGGGTTTGCAACCCACAGATAATGAAAAACAGAAAATTACAAGAAAGAGGTCTGCTAGAGACCAGAAGTGACAGCTGACAACATGACATTGAGGAAGGAGACAGAACAATTCCCCAAAGCAGACACAAGAACACAGAGAGTAGCTGTGTGGGGTCACTGTGCAGAATTACAAGAAGTCTGTGTGCCTTAGGAGACCTGAGGCCTCCCAGTCTTTTGGCTTGTTCTTAAGGATGACAACAGTTAGCAATAAGAGTTAGTTCTTCACTCTTCAAAACGTTTTTTTTCCTCTTGAACAGAGAGTGTTTGTTTTAAATGTCAATACTGGGCTGGCCCTGTGGCTTAGCAGTTAAGTGTGCACGCTCCGCTACTGGCGGCCCGGGTTCGGATCCTGGGCGCGCACGGACGCACCGCTTCTCTGGCCATGCTGAGCCCGTGTCCCACATACAGCAACTAGAAGGATGTGCAACTATGACATACAACTATCTGCTGGGGCTTTGGGGCGGGGGGAAAGGAGGAGGATTGGCAATAGATGTTAGCTCAGAGCCGGTCTTCCTCAGCAAAAAGAGGAGGATTAGCATGAATGTTAGCTCAGGGCTGATCTTCCTCAAAAAAAAAAAAAAAGTAAATAAATAAATAAAAGAGAAAGCTGGCAACATTTAAAAAAAAATAAATGTCAATACTAAATGTTCGGTAATAATTAGCTGCATCTGAGATTCTCAAGTGAAAGGTAGTGTCAAGCCCTGTCAGGTCAAGGAATCAAGGGCAGAAGTCTTGTCTGCTGGGTCATCTGGCTACTGAACCTTCTGTTATAAAGCCCAATGGTTGAAGAAGTCTGAGACTATCATGAAGACAGAGAGCAGTGGGGTGAACAGACCAGGAAGCCCTCACACAGTCCTGCGAGAACGTAAGAATGTATTATCTGAGCAAGGAGGCATGTCAACCCAGGGAAAGGATGATTCAATGATTAAATCAGAGGTGCAGAGACAATTGGCCAACTGCTTGGAAAGGCTAAGGTTACGTCTCTGCCTCACATCACACATCCGAATAAAACTCTAACATCTACTAAAGAGTTGCACGGAAATCAACAAAAAATTGGAAAACAACGTCCAACAATAGAGAATTGGTTACATCATGGTATAGTGATACTATGGACTATTATCTAGTCATTAAAGTCAGGTTTTAGAAGAATATTTAGTGCTCATGATATATTATTCAGTAAAATAGTAGGCTACATAAAGGGATATAGGGTAAGATCACAATTTTGTAGTCTAATTCCCCACAGTATATATGGAAGAGTGCTCACATGTGCACACACACGAGCACACACACATATTTGGAGTGTGTGTGAGTCCACATGTATAGTGTATACTCATACTCACATATACACATATCATGAAAACAAGTCTGAAACGAAACGTATCAAAAGGATAATAGCGATTATTGCAAGTCATTTTTACCTACATGTAATTATTGTTTTGTTTTTTGACAAAAACTATCAACTATGACTATCAACTTCTGGAAGCTGACACCAAGCGTAGGCTGTGCTTCTCTGGAGAGCAAACCGGCTGGCCCAGAGTGGGAACCTGCTCCTGTTTTCCACAAGACAGTCCAGGGGTGGCCCAGCTTATCTTCTTTCCATTTCCAGGGGAAAAATTGAGTTCATGGTTAGTATTTTCTCAATTAAAATTTTTCCCCTATAAAATTTTCTTAAACATTTGCTACCTGCAGTTACTCTGATACATTAGAATCCAATATGAGACTGTATCAGATTTAGTCCTGATTATATATTTAACTATCTTAGGTTTAATGCATCACCATTTCAGTATGCACTGGTTCTCAAAAGAATGAAGACCACAACAGCCCGGGTCTCTGTTTTTCACAAGTTCTCCAGGTGATTCTGAAACAAGCCAGCTTGAGACCCGCTGTTGCTGTGTGTTCTACAGTAGTGGGCCTTAAGCTTTGCTGTAATTAGAATCACTTGTGCAGATTTTAAACCTCCCAATGGCAAGACTGCACCTAGGACCACTAAACTCAGAAGCTATTTTTTTTTTTGCTGAGGAAGATTCACCCTGAGCTAACATCTGTTGCCAATCTTCCTCTTTTTTTTTGCTTTAGGAAGATTAGCCCTGAGCTAACATCTGTGCTGATCTTCCTCTATTTTGTATGCGGGTTGCCGCCACAGCATGCCCAACGATGAGTGGTGTAGGTCCACGCCTGGGATCCAAACCCAGGCTGCCGAAGTGGAGCATGCCGAACTTAACTGCTAGGCCATGGGGCTGGCCCCAGAAGCTGTATTTTTAAAAGTTCCCCAGGTGATTCCAGTGTGCAGCCAGGTTTGAGAACCAGAGTTCTAATGAGAGCAACCTGACATCCAAGCGCTGCGGCTCCTAAGACAAAGACAGCTTTGGTAAAAGACCTGAGTCTTATGGATTCTGTGTTCTCTGTCTCCATCTGCTGGCCGTTCCACTACATTGCTGTAATGTACCTATACACTTGGGGAATGTGTTCAAGACGTGCTGCTTCAGGCACTTGTAAGAACGTTTGCCAAAAGAATCAACGAGAATCAAAAAGAGTTGAAATTTGTAGGTAATAAAAATAGCTACAAAATATATTCTTGTATATAGTAGAATGGTTTAAGAGTTATAAATGCTTTAGGATAATGCATCTAGGAGTTTTTCTGTGTTTAGTGAATAAAAAGCAGCCAATAAATGTTAGTTATTACCATTATATTTATATTACCATTATAGTTAGGCATAAGATAGACGCCATCTTTTGAGTACCAGTGAGTCATTCTGAATGAATGGGTTTATCCATTTAAAAAATATATTTAGTGCACACTGTCGGCTATGGGCACCCAATGGTAAACAGAGAGAGAGAGAGATTGTGTGTGTGTGAGAGACAGAGATTTTAAAAAATTATGATTATTATTTAATACAGTATTATTTTAACACAGTAAAATAGACTTTTGGGAGAGTATGTTGTTCTATGAGTTTTGTCACATGTATAGATTATGTCACCACGACCATAATCAGGGTTCCAAACAGCTTCATCAACCCCAGAAAACTCCCTCCTGCTTCCCTGTAGTTGAGTGCTTCCCCCACCCCAAATCCCTAGCAACCACTGACGTGTTTTTCTTTCCTATAGTTTGGCCTCTTCCGTAACGTCACGTAAATGGAATCATATGGTACTTAACATTTGAGAGTGGCTTCTTTCACTCAGCGTAATTTTGTTCCTTCTGCCTCCTTTAGCTTTGTTTTTCTCTTATTCTTCTAGTTTTTTAAGTTTGAAATTTAGAGTATCGATTTAAGACCTTTCTTCTTTTCTAAAATAAGCACCAAATGCTATAAATTTCCATTGAAACCCTGCTTTAGCTGCACCTACACATTTTGATATGTCGTATTTTTTCATTTTTATTCAGTAAAAAGTATTTTCTAATTTCTAATTTTCTAGTATACTTTGAGACTTCCCCTTTGACCCAGGGATTATTGAGAAGTATGTTATTAAATTTCCAAGTATTTAGAGATTTTTCAGTTATTGATTTCTGGTTTAATTCCATCATGGTCAGAGATCATACATTGTATGATTTCAATTCTTTTACATTTGTTGAGGTTTGTTTTGTGATCCAGAATATGGTCTATTTGTTCTATTGGTTACTGAGAAAGGAGTGAGTATTGAAGTCTCCAACTATAATTGCTGATTCACCATTTCTTCCTTCAGTTCTATCAGTTTTTGCTTCATGTATTTTGAAGCTCTGTGGTTAGGTACACAGCCGTTTAGAATTGTTATGTTTTCTTTGTGAATTGACTCTGCCATCATTATGCAATTTCCCTCTTTATCCCTGGTAAATTTCCTTGCTCTGAAATCTATTTTGTCTATCAATATAGGTACTCTAGCTTTCCTTTGATTAGTATTTGCATAGTATATTTTTCTTTTTTGTCCTTTTATTTATTTATATTTTATTTATTTACTTATTTTTTTGTGAGGGAGATCAGCCCTGAGCTAACATCTATGCTAATCCTCCTCTTTTTGCTGAGGAAGACTGGCTCTGAGCTAACATCTGTTGCCAATCTGCCTCCTTTTTTTCTTCCCCAAAGCCCCAGTAGATAGTCGTATGTCATAGTTGCACATCCTTCTAGTTGCTGTATGTGGGACGTGGCCTCAGCATGGCTGGAGAAGCGGTGGGTCGGTGCACGCCCGGGATCCGAACCCGGGCCGCCAGTAGCAGAGTGCGCGCACTTAACCACTAAGCCACCGGGCCAGCCCTTGTCCTTTTATTTTTTACCTATACTATTTATTTAAGATGGGTTTCTAATAAATAGTATATAGTTGGATCTTGTGTGGTTTGTTTATTACATTCTGACAATCTCTGTCTTTTAATTGGTATATTTAGACCTTTTAAATTTAATGTAATTGCCGATATGTTTGGATTTAGGTCTACTATTTTATTATTTATTTTCTATTTGTTCCCTAAGTTTTTCATTCTTGTTGTCCCTTTCCTGTCTCCTTTGGATTATTTGAATATTTTTTGGTATTCTATTTTAATTTATCTTTTGAGTTTTTTATTAAGTCTTTCTGTGCAATTTTTTACGTAGTTGCTCTAGGGATTACAAAAAACTTCCTAACTTTTCATAGTCCTTTTAGGGTTAATATTGTATCACTTCACATGAAATACAGAAATCTTTCTACCATGTAGATCCCTTTACCCTTCCTCTTCATGTTGTAATTTTCATATGTATTACATCTACAGCCACTGAAAACTCCATCAGACAATGTTATAAGTTTTGCTTTCACTGACTATACATTATAAAGAGCTTCAAATGAGAAAAATAGTCTATTTATTTACCCCAATATTTCCCATTTCTGTTGCTTTTCCTTCATTCCCAAAGTTTCACATTTCCCTCTGGTGTCAGAGTGCTGTTAACAAAACGTCATCACATGAAGAGGTCAAATAAGAAAACTCAGAGAGAGAGAGAAAGCAATGGGCATCATTTCCTTGCTGTTGGGACCACACTTTCTTGGTCAGAGAGAAGAGTTCTCTTCTCTCAAGTTTCAGGCACCTGCCTGGCTGCCACAGCCACTGCTGCAGTGGGATTGCTGGGGGGCTGGTGTGGAAGCAAGAGGAGCAACAAACAGGGATTTCCCCCACTCTCTGACCTATATGGGCTCCCTTTCCCTTTCCTAGGACAAGAACTAGAGAGCTTCTCCGCAAGCTGTTTCTGTTTGCATCTGGTATGCAGGTCCAGGTTTCCGTCTGCTTGTAGTCTGGGGTAGGAGAAACCAGAGGGGAAAATGGTGAGCTTACTGCTGGTTTGGTGGTGCTCTGAGCTCGGCTTTCCTTCCCTGGTCATCCTGTTACTCTTTTCCTTTCTGAGGTAGCTGCTCCACGCATTTAGTCCAGGCTCTCCAGCTGCGTTCAGCGGGAGGGACAGGACGGGGTAAGACTGGAATGAGAATGAGAGATGCATTTTTAACAAACAGGGGTGTGAGTTTACAAAGGCTGAAAAATGCTTCCGTAGAGCACACTCACTTAGGGAGAAATTCTCTTTTCCCCCACAGTGTGGTGGCTAAAGGCCTGATTGCTTAGTATGAATTTTTGAATTCACTTTTCCAGATGAAATTTAGAATCATTATATCATTTTAAAAAATCTTATTTTGGGCCGGCCCCGTGGCTTAGCGGTTAAGTGCGCCCGCACTCTGCTACTGGCGGATCCCGGGCGCGCACCAACGCACTGCTTCTCTGGCCATGCTGAGGCCGCCCCCACATACAGCAACTAGAAGGATGTGCAACTATGACATACAACTATCTGCTGGGGCTTTGGGGAGAAAAAAGAGGAGGATTGGCAATAGATGTTAGCTCAGAGCCGGTCTTCCTCAGCAAAAAGAGGAGGATTAGCATGGATGTTAGCTCAGGGCTGATCTTCCTCACACACACAAAAAAATCTTATTTTAATTTTGATAGGAATTTAGTTAAATTTATAGATTTGGAAAGTAGTGGTCTTTTTTATAATATTGAGTCCTTCTATCTAGAACATGGTATATCTTCTCTTTTTTTATGTCTTCTTTTATGACCTTTGAAAAATTTTTTATTTTTTCACAAAATCCTTGCATAGGCTTTGGTATATTCCTAGGTATTTTGTTTGTTTGTTACGATTGTGAATATGATCTTTTTTTGACATAAAAATTCAGATTGATTATTGCTGATATACGGAAGAGCTACTGATTTTGGCATAAATTTACTTTGTAACCAGCTACCTTATGGAATTTTCTTAGTTCTATTATTTTCTGAGTTGATTTTCTGCAAATAGTGATTTGTGAATTCAATCTCTTAGACTGATGTTCTGCAAATGATGATAATTTGGAAACATTCCTTGAAAAAATTTTTTGAAAAATTTTATTTTTGGGTTATTTAATCCCATTGGCCATCAAATCCTGTATAACGTTAGATAACAGTGGTGGTAACAGGCTTGCGTGTCTTGGTTCTGACGTTTTCAGGAAAGTCACTGTTAAGACAGATATATTGTATGATGTTAATGAAGTATTTTTTTTATTCTTTATTTTTTAAAAAGAATTTTGATCAGAAAAGGACATTGAATTTTATCAAATGCTCTTTCAACATCCATAAAAATGACCTTTTGGGTTTTCTTATTTGACCTATTAATGTGACAACATTTTGTTAATAGAACTTCTCATTTAAAAAGTGCCCGCATTCCTACAGTAAATCCTAGTTGGTCGTGGACTAGATTGCAGAGCAGTAATTCTCAAGGAAGGGCTTGTGCAAACGACGCAAGCTGTTCCTGTTTTGAATTATGTCCCCAGAGAGGTGGCACCACCACCACCTCCCTCCTGCCCCTATTCGTCCAGTGAGCGACTGTTAGCAGTGGCAGTGCTGCTGTCCTCAGGTGTGTTGGACAGAAAAGGCAAATGAATGCTCGGTATCTGAGACTTGGGCCCAACCCTGATGTAATGTCCTTGCTCACTGGAGCTGAGGATCCCTTTAGCTTAGTTTAATTTAGACCTGAGGACTCAAGGTCTGTACTAGAAGCAGACAGACGCTCCTTCCCCAAGACCCCTCTCCCGTGATCTTACGCTAGTGAGGAGACAGAGACATTCCAGCCCAGGGAGGACGCCAAAGAAAAGCGTAACAAGGGCCCCACCTATTACTCAGCACCTGCTCCGGGCCAGATGCCTTACACGTATTATGTGACCCACTCCTGAAACTCTGTGTGGTACTGTTATCCCCGTTTTACAGAAAAGAGGTCAACAAACTTGCTGCTAAGTAGTAGAGTTGTCCTTTAAAAGCCGGGTGTAATTCCAATGGTTGTGTAAACTGGATCTGTAATTTCTGAAGACTGGCCCTCAGAGATGGGTCATGAGGCAGGGGTTACTACTCCCCTGTTAAGTGTGTGCCCTCACATTTCTAGTCCTTTCTTTTGCCTGTGAGGGATCTATGGAGGTAAGATGCAGGGCTGTTTCTGGCAGGCTACAGAGGTCCTGGGGTAGTGCCTCTCCCACACTGCTGGATCCAGGTTCCAGAGGCTTCCAGGGTAACACCTCATCTAAAAGTACAGTCAGGGGAATCCAGGTGTTTGTCATCAGGAAAGCTCATGGTATGTTGACAGTATTTCTGCCTAGCGTTTTGAAAATTTAAGGACAATTTCTGACATTTATTGAGTACCAGAAGGTGTTCTAAGAACTTTCCATGTATTAATGAATTTAATTGTTGTAACATCCTTATGAGGTAGGCACTATTATCCCCATTTTACAGATGAGAAAACTAAGGCACAGGAGAGGTTAAGTAACATTCACAGACAGAGCAGCAGAGCCAGGATTTAAGCCGAGGCTCTTAACCACTGCACTGTATAATGAAGTGAAGGCTGAATGAACCAGAGTCACTAGAACTCAGCTCTTACGTTGGGAAGATGGTGAGGCTCTGCTCCTGGTCTGGACTCACGTACAGAATATCAAAATCAAGGAAACCTTTGCCCCATCTTCTATGGGAGGTTTCTGTCTGCTCTGTAATATCCTTAGGACACCCGCTTTACCATCAACTAATACTACAAAACGGGTTACAAATGCATGCCTTTCCTGAGTTCTAGAAGTGGATGGGAATTAGAGGGTTTCTTTTAGTGGTCACAGGAAAGGTTCAAAGAGGAAGATAAGTGATGTTGCATAAGGCTGTCAGTTTCATGAACAAAGCCTCAGCCATGTGTGCCTGGAAGAACCCTCCTCCAAATTTTTTTCTTTTAAATATCAAATGAAAGTTCAGAATTTGGCATTCTGAATCGGAGCCGGACTTTCTACTGTTTCTGCAGGAAAGTTCTAACTCTTTATTATTGTCTGTGTGGCTTCCTTTCACGATGGCAGCTTTACTGAGACACCAGCCCAGGTGTCCGAGAGGAGACCCTGCCCCTGCTGTACACCCAGAAGGCCACAGTGAGAAGAGACTCAGCACCCCATGAGGACAGAAGCCAGCCATACCCCAGACTCATGGAATTTCTACTGGAATTTCTAGCAGTGCTTACCCTTGGTCCTTCCCTGCATACAAACATTAGCATCTGCTTTCAGGGACCTGGAAACCTTTACAGAAGTGAAAGGTTTAAAAAGAAAAATTTTATTCACGATAAGCAATGGATAAGAATACATCATCAAATGAAACCATTTGAAGTCATTTCACAAATACTTTATCAAGGAACCCACCAGTAAAAGCCCAAAGAGCCAGTAATAAGCTATATATGTCACATTTTCAATTTTATGCAAATAACTAGTAAAGAAGCTGCTACTAAGACTGTCTTCCTTCAACAGAAGCAATGCCAAGATTCTTCATACGGTTAGTACAGGTTCAACTCAGTCCCCAGGCCTCTATAACAATTCGTGTCCCAAATCATCTCCAGAGAAAAGCAAGTTTAGAGAATGTTCTATGCGGGTGTTTTTATGACGCCTGTGGTCTAATTCTTTAGAAACTGGTACTCTACCAACGGAAAACAGAGCCTTCAGTTACCTGAGCACTATTCCCAGTCTCTGCCTAGACAGTATTTTCTGAGCAACCAACAACATATTACAGGGAAAAGAGGAACTTAAGGGCAGAGGAGAAAAACTGAGGACATATGCCTTTAAATATGTATTTTAAGCTAAATAACAATAAATAATATATCACCAAAGCCCTTTCTATATATCTTGACTCTTATTTATCCCACATCAAATATAAGTGTGGAATAATTTTAATAGATGCTTTTACTATCTCTAAATTCCTCACTGAAATCAATTCCAATAAGTTGGTGGTGGTGAAGAGAGGAATGCAAAATTTCAATGTAAATAATTCTTCAGTGAGAAATTCCTTTTATAACTGCTTGGGCATTATCAAAATATAATTTAAAAACCTCTCTTTGTAACCATCTAAATCAAATAATCCTTTTTTAAGGTACAAATTCAAAGGCAACCACCAACCATAAATTTGGCATTTGGGACTGCAATCTCCTAAAGGGCATTAGGAAACTTAGATAGAAGTTGCTGTTATGGCCAGGGGGAGATGGACACGGGCATAGGCTACAGGCCCCTGCGCGCCAGGACTCAACTCTGGGTGCTGGGCTGTGGGGAGGCGTGGGGGGCCGAGGGGGCTGCCAGGGCTGGCACTTGGGGAGCTCAGCACAGCAGCTATTTACCAACCGTTTTACTATGGTAGCAACCAATGCCGCTGTCCCAGTGCAAACTGCCTGAACATCAGCTCTGCTTACAGCTTCCTATAAATGCAACTCGATGAAAACAGCAGATTACGGGCACACTATTTTTCATTAGTTTATTATAAAAGAAAAACAATTCCCACAGACATAATACACAACATTCTAATTCCTCAATCCTTTTGCCTTTTTTTTTTAATCTACTGAGACTAAACACCCTTCACAACCCCTCCCCAGTCTGCTCAGCTCACACTACAACCCAACTCCGTGGCTCCTGGTTGCACAGAGGTTCCAACAACCCGGACCATGGTCACTGCAGTGGAACTACTCTCTAAAGTGGTTGAGCCCTTTGATAAAACTTAAATAGCTGTTAACTCATTCTAAATAAACAGTGGATGGATTGTTTCTGCTCCTAAGATTAAATCCCACATATCTGATGCTCAGACTCAGGTCTTTCTATTACCACTTGACACCTGGAAAGTATGGTGGAATATTCACCGATTTGTTAGTCCTAGGAGTGCTACTTGTGATCCAGAGTCAAAATAAATGGTCAGGATTTCTTCTAAAAAGTCCATGATGGCCCTTTTGGCTGTATCGCCAGCCAGTGCCTGGACACTGCTTATGTGCTCCAGGGCCGTTCTGACCATCTGGTCTCTTTCCTGTGGGCTGTGGGGTGCTCCAGTGTCGTCTCCCGCTGCTCCTGATTTTAGAAACTGTAGGATATAGGACTGGATCATGTCCCCATTCAGTTCAAGGGTGTCTTTGAGGGATGGCAGGTCTGAGGCACTGGCCAAGCTCAAGAGGTGAATCAGAGCCTGGCAGATTTGGGTCCGCAGGCTGGCACAGTACTTGAATTCCAAAAAGTCTGTGGTGTCTTCGCTCTTCTGTAGGGCAGTGACTAATGCGTTCCAGATCTCAGCATACTGGTCAACAGACCCATAATGCTCTCTCTTGCCTGGAATGGAAAGGGCAGTGGCAGATCTGATGCGCACTTTGAAGTTCTTGCACGATGTCACAACCGATGTCAGGGCGTTGTAGGCCTGGGAGGTCCAGGGGGCTGTTCCTAGAAAAAATCCACAGTCATTCAAACAAATGAAGGCTTAGACACAAGCAAAGGGAGACAGAGAGGGGCAGAAGGAAACACACACATTAGTGCTCAAGAGGGAAAAATCTTATGTTTTCATTTAATTCTCACAATAATCCTATCAAATCAGGGTGGTGAGGGACTCACTGCGGGATCCTAAGGAAACAGCTGAGTACTGATTCCCAAACCTCCCTTTCCCTAGACAAGCCTGCTGCATGCTCAGGGCCTCTGCTACCCTAAATAGGACTCTGGGGAATCTGAAAGAAGATTCTTCTCTGGGAGGAGGCTGTCCTGAGAGGGTAATCCTTGGTGGGAGGAGCACGGACTGAATTGCAGCCCCACCTTCCTCTCTGTTGGCTGCTTCTGAGCAATGCGTAAACTGCACAACTGTATGCCCAGCGCTGTTCATGCTGGCAAACAAATATTTCCTCACCCAGATTAGCATCTAGACCCTACTCTGGCCATAGCATGTCATGCATTTTATTGCAAAGAAAAGGAAAATACTGTCTAGGCAGTGACTGGGGAACAGAGTACTCAGATTAACTGAAAGCTCAATTTCCTGATTCTGAGATGGTGCCCAGATTTCTGTCTTCTCTCCCTTCCTATTGGCCCCAGGAAATCAGTCTGCTTTCCTTCTCGTCAGAGCTACCACTACCCACTACCCACTCCATTTTGAGGGTTCTTATACCTCAAGATGGGCAGCAGAATAGAATGCACCTTCCCTAACTCTCCCAGCCCCTACCAACTCTTTGTTGATTCCGAAGACAGGCAGGAAGACACCCACCTCAATGAGTGTCAACCCCAAAGGTCACCTTAGGCTACTTCCTCAGTGGAAAAAGCCCTGAGGCTACTTCTCCGCCAGCTCCCGGCTGACTGGTCTGTGTGGATGCTCTTGACAATAAAGGAGAGCAGAGCCAGATTCCTGCATGCTCTGCTGGTCCAGAATGATTTTTTTTTCTCCAGGAGCACATCCTTATGTTTCAAATCTTGTCACAGAGACAAATGTATAAGGCAAATGCTGGCAATTAAAGTGAATGGGATTTGGGGGCTATGATCCATATACACTTAGGCAGCTATCAGCCACTGATGACATATCAAGGTGCATGGCATGGCACACTACTCAGAGGCAGATGCCCTCCTTACACGCAGCATTCCACTTCAGTACCAAGGGCTTGTATGGGATTTCCAATTGGTACCCTCCTTCTCTCATGCCAGTTTTTTCCTTTATTTTTTTCCTGATTGTTAAAACAATATATACTCATTGTAGAAAATTTAGAAAATGAAAGCATAAAAAAAATCCTCCTATTCATCCCATCCAGAGGCAACCAGTGTTGATAATTAGGCCAATTTCCTTGCAGTCTTTTTTCTACCTATTTATTGAGATCATACTGTAGAAACATATGTCATATCCTGTTTTAGTTTGCTTAACATCAGAAGTATTTTGTCACATTATCAAAAACTTTTTGTAAACATAATTTTAAATGGCAACAAAATATCCCATTGAATATATATATATACACCATGATGTCTCTCACCATTCCCCTACACTTGGGTGTTCACTATGTTTCCATTTTGTCTAATAGTGTGATAAATAATACTGTGACAAACATCTTTAATAACAATGTAGACTGGTGTGTGCTGTCCAAAGAGGCCCTCCACCTGAGAGAAGAGGGAAACTTTCTTACCTAACGGAAGAGCAGGATTTTTAAACACATTTCCCAGCGCATAACAAGCATTCCATCGGACTTTCATGGCAGCCTCAATGAGAACAGTAGAAATTAGGGCCTGGATAGACTCCTCAATGATTTCAGCAAATCTGGGCTTCTGTATATGAGATGGCTGCAGAAAATGAAGCAAATTTCCAAGGGCCCGGACTGCATTGCTTTTCACCTAGAAGAAAATGTAAAAACATTAGAAATCTGTTTTGCCAAAGAGATGTTTCAGAAAGTATAATTTCAGCTTTAAAAAACCTGGGAAGTCCTAGACATCCTAAAGCAAGAGAGCTAATAAAAAAACGCAGCCTGTAAAGGTGCAAGTCCTCGGAGCTCTGCAAGGTCTTGTGTGGCTAAGATTCTGAGCCATCAGAGAGGTGAGGTGCTACAGAGCTCCTCGCGATGGTTTCTGTAGCGTTAGACTGGACTTCAGAGAGGTCCCTCTTCACTGTTTTAGAGAGAAGGCCCGGGGCAATAGGACACTGCTGGTTTGCAGCAAGGTGAAGAGAAGCAGGTTTCATAATTCCAGTCCAGTACTTTTCTGCTAGAGTCTCAACCTTTGCAGCATTAATAGAATCATCTGGGGAGCTTTCTTTTTTAAAAACAAATTCCTAGCCCCTATCCCCAGAAATTCTGATTGAATTAGTCTGAGGTAGGGTTTCCTAGGTTTTCAGAACCACTGTACTAAGTTAAGCACTTGGTACAGGTCAGGTACTGTGCTAAGTGCTTTAACATAAGGCCTCTCAGAATCCAATGAGGTATACGTAATGACTTCCATGTTATAGAGGAGGAAGCTGACCTTCAGAGAAGTTAAACAATGCACCAAAGGTCACCCAGCTACTAAAGGGCAAGCCAGGATTTGAACCATGTCTGCTTGACCCTAAAGCCCAGGTCCATGCTTTTTAAACTTACGAGTGTAACAGGGAATAATCAAAGCCAAGCTGCTCCTCTTTCTGACTTGTCAATTCTACCGAAGATTTTTTGAAAAAAATAACTTAATATTAGAACAAATATGGACACATCATGGAGTATTACAAATGACGCTGATATTTTTCATGAGACAGGAGATGGGAAAGGAACTGTACAAGTGTGGAGAGGGCCACTCTACACCCCCGCCCTGAGTACACTCTCCATCTCCTTTGAACAGGGACAAATTTGGTGGGATAAAACTATAATACGCTAAGTATCTAACTGACAAATACTGGGTTTTGCTGTCGGTCTACCTTGTCTTTATCCTTGGATGCTTCTATGGCTGATCGCAACATCTTCAAGAGCAGCAGACCAGAGAACTCTTCCTGGAAACTTGGGTCTGGTGTTTCCCTATTCCACCCAAAGCAGGCAAAACATGTTAAAAGGTAAAACCCATTTAAACATATATATATACAAATATATTCACTTAGTTAACTATAAAAAGTTCAGGAAAACAGCTCCACAAATCTGTTCAGATAATATCAAGAACTTACAGTCTATACCTTTTGACCTAGTAGGTCCACATCTAGGAATGTAACCAAAAGGAATATCTCAAAATGGAGATTTCATGGACAAAAATGTTCACTGCATATAAAAATCTAAAACAATATAAATGTCCAAAATAGGGGAATGGTTAAGTGATTATCATATAGTGATGACTGTGTAATAATAACTAACAATTTATAAAAGTCAGTAGAAGTCAGGAGAATGCTTATACAAGTTATATGTTAGAGTTAAGCAACAAAAAAGCAAGACACTTGTGTATGAATAACAACAGTTGCCTCTGGGGAGGGGAACTAGGGGATTAAGGTAGGAGAAAGGCTTTACATTGAATACCCCTTTGTACTGTTTGGATTTTTTTTTTTTACCTTGAATAGATTACTTAAAAAATACAAATACTATATTTAAAAGGTATTAAATGACTATACTTAAATGACTAAGGTTCTGGATTCTACTTTTATATTTCCCACATTTTTTATAATGTGGATATAATACTTACATCAGCATACAGTATTTTTTATACATATATATTAAGAACAGCTTACTGATCTTCTTATTTGAAGTAATATAGAACAAAACAAAGCATGAAGATTGACTAGACAATATAGGAGAATTACTGCTAGTTCTTGGGATCAAAGATATCCTCTTGGGACCTCAGCCTCAGAAGTGACCAGGGGAAACGAGCTGAGACACCTACATGTTGACAATCAGAGTGTCTGTCAGGTTGCCCAGGGACCAGGCTGCTTTGGCCCGGACATTCAGAGACTTGTCTTGAAGTGACATCAATATTGCATTTGCTGTGTCTGCAACAAATATGACATCCTGTAAGATAAACAAAACAGCACACAGTTACTTTAGTTCACACTGCTACCTTGGAAATCCTGAAATTTATTTTCAGATAAAAGCTATAAGCCTTTACCACAAATTTCTATCTGGAAATCAAAATTCATTCACTCAGTCAATTTACTATTCTTCTTATATGTTACAATTTGGATACTCGTTAAGATCCCAGGGGAAGGTCCCCCATGATTTTGGTATGTACCATGCACACCTGAGGAGCCTATAGAGCCTGCTCTTACAAACACCTTAGAACCCGGCCTGTGACAGTTATCTGTGAATTCTGGGCTTGGACTGATTTCCCCCTCAGGAGACGATGCTGACAATGAAGTGCATTTATAAAACACCTCCTATTCACTTACACACTCCTCAGTGAGATAAATGTGACAAGTAAGAGTGAAGGAGAAATTTATTTCCTTCTTAGTAAAAACTCTCTCAGCTTTCTAAATTCTTACTATTACATGGTAATGTCTTGTTTCATTTTTTTTCAATTATCCATTAATTTAAACATTTACTGGGCATCTAGGGTCCTAGGCAGTGTGCTAAGTAACTAAAAATAAATGAACTACAGGCATGACTATATTTTAGTAGCAATTAAGGAAACCAGATTACAGAGCAATTTAATTTCCTTTACTGTCCAATCCTACAGCTTGACAGCCACCAGGGACTCTCAGAGAGGCACACAAGAGCTCTGAGTGCCACCCTGACCTGTCTGAGACAGGGAAAAAGCACGTAGACTCCCAGGGCCCGTGAGGTCGCAGCTTTCACTAAACGATTCTTGCTGTCGTTCAGCCCAAGCAGCAGCGTGATGCACAGGATCTGCCTGTCACTCTGCAACGAGAAAGGTTGGCAAGGAAAAGGGAGAATGAAATAACTCTGAGCCACCGTCTTCGCCAAGCAACTGTGACATGTCATGTGTTTGAGTCCATACTCAGGAGGTGAACACATCCGGGACCTTGAGGCCCCGTGTAGAGGGCAGAGGTTCTCTGCTCAGATCCAGTTATTGTCTGAGGAGCACCTGGTTCAGGGCACACACAGCATCTGGGATCACATTTAACCTTCACCACTGTGTGAAGCAGGTTTATTCTCCTACTTTATTAAAGCTGCCTTCTTGATAAAAGCTAATGAGAACAGATGCAAATGCCATTGAGGACTGAAAGAGACGAGCAGTTTGAAGACCATATGTGCTGGGCACCTGCTAAGTATTCTCACAGACCTCATGTTATTACTCACAGCGTTCCCATTTTATAGATGATAAAACTCAGTTTTAGAGAAGATAATCAAAGAGCTAGAAAGTGGAAGAGCCAGGATTTAAACCTAGGTTCTTCTAACTTTTGGGTTTGAAATCTCTCTGACTTTAAAGCCTCTGCTACGCCCCCTTCTACCACCTGCCTTCTAAGCACAGGGAGGAAAAGCTCTCTGAAGACACGGAGATTGTAAGTTTTCCCACTGCTCTCACCCAACACTCAGGTAGAATAAGCACCTTTTCCTCAGAGATGATGGTGAATACTGGTTCAAAATGAAAAAGAATCAAAATCAAACTCAAGCTCTGATGCTCAGGGGCATCATTTAAGGATGAGAAAATGCCCCTAAGGTTACCGGCAGATTGCTGAAAGCTTCCGGCAAGATGGAAGACAGGGCATCACAGGCGCTCGCCTGGAGAGTTGGGTGCTCTGAATTCTGCAGGGCTCTGGGTAAAGGTCCGTTCAGCATCATAGTCCAGAACATCACCACCTGGAACAGGGGCACAGTTAAAACCACAGCCCAAGAGACAACAGTGGAACCAACTGATGCTAAGCCTACCAGAAGTGACCATGGTAATGAAACCTTTTTCCTTAAAGTAGTGGCTTTTTGTAAATGCGTTCACTGGTTCTACTTCCATAGAGGTGAAAAGAAATTTAGAAAACCACTAATTGAATCCTTCCATTTTATCGATTAGGAAACTACAGTCTGCTCCAGTTAAGCAGCAATAGCTATAATAAGGAGGAGGGGGATGAAGATGATGATAGTAACAGCAGTAGTAGCAGCAGCTAAGGTTTTTCAGAGAGCTTATCACATGCCAGGCACTGTTCTAAGTGCTTTACACATATCAACTCATTTTAGTCCTCAGCACAACTAAATGGAATATATATCATTACCACCATTTTCACACAAGGAAACTGAGGCACGAAGAGATAATGTAACTTGCTAGTGGGCAGCAGAGCTGGACTAGAATCCAGATCGACCAACACTCAGTTAGGGCTCTTTCAACCTGATTCCTCATGGACACAGGGATCAGGGTCCCAGAGCAGCCCAGAGGCTGTGTGCCAGAGTCCAAAGAGCACGGGATCCAGAGGCAGAGCTGGGGCTGAGTCCTTCAGCTGTCTCTCTGACCTCGGGTGAGTCACTGAACCTGTCTAAGCTTTGGTTCCTCTTCAGTAAAACAGGACAAAGACATCTACTTGGCAGAGTTTCTGTGATAATAAATTGTAATACTGTGCGTAAAGTTCCTAGCACAGTGACTGGTACACAATGCAGACTCTTAAATTGGGCAGTAGGCTCTGTTTTAAGCACTTTGAAGAAGCCCCTTAAGGTAGGCATCTGAAGAGTACGTTTAACACGTTCCTTGCCATGCTTTATAAAAACCCTTGGATTTCAAGTCCATTTGCAAATCTGTCTGGGGTTTTGGTGTCTTCACTTTCTGCTTCCTGGATTTAGTCCTGAGTTGTGCCATGTATCCCATGCACCAGTTCTGTCCTCCCTACAATTCCAGCTCCTGGAAACCCAGTCTGGGTCCTCCCTGCCCCAATCCAGAAGAAGGTGGACAGGTGTGGTTGCCAGCCTCCAAGATGGCCCACAATGATTCTCGCCTCCTGATGTTTAGGAGGCAGTGCCCCCCCACACTGACTAGGGCTGACCTGTGTAACTAACAGGATGTTGTGGAAACGACAGTGTGAAACTTCCGAAGCTGGGTCATAAACACCCCGCAGCTCTGTCTTGCTCTCTCTCTCGATTCACTTGCTGTGGGGCAAGCCAGCTGCCATGTCACGAGAACACTCCAGCAGCCCTCTGGAGAGGTCCTCATAGGGAGGAACTGAGTGCAACCTGCTGCCAATGGCCAGCACTAACTTGCTGGGTATGAGAGTGAGCCAGCGTGGAAGAAGAGCCTCCAATCCCCGTCAAGTGTGGTTGACTGCAACCTCATGAGCAACTTGAGCCAGAACCACCCAGCTAAGCTGCTCTCAATTCCTGACCCACAGAAAATATATGAGAATAAATGTGTAGTGTTTTAAGCTGCTAAGTGGTTAGGATAATTTATTACTCAACAACAGGTAAGTAATACAGAAAGCATATCCCTTTTTTGATGAAACAACACCCGAGTGTGAATAGCTACCAGTCTTGCCTAAAGTCACTTGATGAACAACAGCAGAAGTTTGGATTCAAACCCAGGTCTGTGATAGCAAAGCTCAACTCATCTCCCTGCGAATGGTGACATTTCAGCTTTAGTGGCAGTCTACGGAAGGGACTAGGGCTAGACATTCTTAATTCACTGCAAGGATGATGGAAATTGTGAAGGGAAAAGAATAGGGAGGATGAAGAGGGCAAAGGGAGAAAAAACATCACTAATGTTGAGTTGATTTTGCTTTTGGCACTAAGTAGAGCCTTCTTTAGTGAGGTCACATGTTCTTCTTCCAAAGAACTGGCACAGTGTGAGGGCAACAGAAACAACCTAAGATCACAGGAATTTAATAGGAATCATGTGGCAGTGAGGGAGGGAAGGGAATTAACATTCATTGAGCTACTACTATTTCTCAGTATCTTTACATTTCATTCAGTCTTACAATAGCCCTATGAGTTATGAATTTTTATTTCTCCTTACAACAAGGAAACTATGCTTATAATCACATCCATTAAGTGGTGATCCCTAGATTTTTTTTTTTTTTTGTGAGGAAGATCAGCCCTGAGCTAACATCCATGCCAACCCTCCTCTTTTGGCTGAGGAAGACTGGCCCTGCGCTAACATCCATGCCGATCCTCCTCCGCCGCCACAGCATGGCCTGACCAGCAGTGCGTGGGTGCTCGCCCCGGATCTGAACCCGGGCCGCCAGCAGCAGAGCGCGCGCACTTAACCGCTATGCCACGGGGCTGGCCCCAACGATCCCTAGATTTGATCTCATGCCTTCTGATTCCAAATCCTTGGCTGTTCCCACCATTCTAGTATGCCTCTTGGGCAGGCTGAGTAACCAAACTAGGTTTTATGCAAAAGAAATATTGGTCTTTCCATTGTTGACTGTCTGTTACACATATTCCTACCACGTACTGAACTGCAAATAAACTGAAATGCAAATAATACTTATTTACGCAAGTATCCTGTCATTCTAGATTATAAACCATAATTTTTGACACTGGAAGAAACCATATTGTCTACTCCACTTTATCACTGAGCCTCAAAATAAAAGTGACTGAAGCACTAAGAAAAGAGAAAACTATGAATTAACATTTACTTACCAAGGTGACTGGCACTCTCTGATCAGGTGCTATGTTGGAATCACGTCTATACTGTTGTATTAAGCCTGTACCCACTTCTTCCAGAAGCTGCCAAGATAAAAGAAATAGATTATCAAAGCAGAGTATCAGAACTATGGAGGAGGTAAAAAAACCACTTCCGTCTGGAGATTATCTCAAATCAAGAGGAAAAATAATTTCCAGCTAGTTTTTGTTCTTTTCTCAGTAACACCTATGTCAGAGGCATTCTTTCCAGGAGCAAAATCACCAGCTATATATTGTTAATTTATTACCAAATCAGTTCTTTGGGTTTATATGTAGATCTAAAAATAGAGAAATGTATGACTTCCCTACCTAAAACCTCTCAAAGAAACCTCAGAATTGATGGGCATGCAGCAGAGGGAAGAATATAAAGGGAAGAGAAGAAAAAAGCATGCGGCTTTTAATGAAAACTACCTTTGCTCCATGAAGCTGAATGGACGGATCTGCTTCCCCCATGCACCTGCAAATCACCTCCCCAAGCTCCATCAAGTAGAGCCGAGCCATTGAGAAGTAGCCTCTTGCCAGATGAGCCAACACCTGCAACGAGAACAGAGGATTAACCCCAAGACCTGAACGCGGGGCTGCAATATCCAGAAAGTGTTTCGGTGTTTCAGAAATCACGCACACTTAACAAGCGGCTGAAATCTGACGCTGAATGAAATGAAAAACAACCATAATCTTTCTTTCATGACTGAAATCAATTAACTATATCATATCATTTTATGGTGCTTTCTAATTTATGAAATGTGTTTCGTTAAGATTATCAATACTATCTCCTTTAAGCTTAGGAAGAATTTTTTGAGTAGATATTAATTGAATATTTCAGCTGAAGAAAATAAGGCTGAAAAAGTGAAAGGTTAAAGAGGTTAAAGGACATGTGTAATATTAACCAGACAATCAGCAGCAAACCCCAGGACCAAACCCATGTCTTAGATCGTATTTGAGTACAGAAAAAGCAAATATGTTCATCTAGGGTTGTTTGCGTCCTTTGAAGGAGCAATTATTTTGTCTGTAACCAAAGAGAAGTTTACAGAGAATTAAACTTTATTTAACTTTAAGTTGCAGAAATCAAAGATTAACTGTACAATTCTTTCAGAATTATTATGTAATCTAGTATACACACCTGTCATCTAATAAAGGAATGAACCTGACATTTTACAACCAAGCTCCCCCCTCACTGAAACAAAACAGCAGCAAACAAAGCACTCAAACCTTAAAATACAGCTCCCACTAACACCGCTGACACGTGGCTCGGTTTTACATTATTGTCATAGCCTCACTCCTCACAATCACCCTATGAAGGAAGAATGATTACTGCCATTTCAGAAATGAGGAAATGAAATCTCCTACCTGTAAGGCCTCCAGTCGCATGGGGGATGGTTCATAGGTGCTTCCTGCCGCAGAGGCAGCATCGCTACCTGAACAGGAATCCTCCTTGGGCAGTACAACAATGGAAATGCAAAGTCGAATGAGCCAGCAGGGCTCTGAAGACCCCTTAGGGGAGCTAACTGATGCTTCTTCCAGAAAGGGTCCTGAGGTGCCTTTCTTCCACCAATCAGGAGGGCTGAGATGAGGAGTCGCTGAATTGCTATTGCTGAGTCCAGAAGAACAGGGCTGTTGTAAAAGTAGCTGGACTTCAGGTAAAGGTGCATGAGTGGACACTATGGCTCCCAAGAGAGTGAGACTTGACACTCGAACATTAACGTCTGTCAAAGGAAACAATAAGAATCTATCACCATGGGAACAGCTATCGTAAGGAACATCATTATTCCTGCAGGCAATTAAGAATTATGGCATCCTTATTTAACCTGAATCTAATTAAACCTCCAGACCTAACTTCCAGTTTATAGGAAATACATGGGACACAAATACAAGTTAAACAACACGATAAAGAAACAATCTGACATATTGAGAATGTGAGACATTCTATAAGACTACCGGGTTAGACTCTTTCAAAAATCAGTATGGTGAAAGGAAAAAAAAGGGGTGGGGAGACTACTCTAGATTAAAAAAGACTAAAGAGACATAATAACTAAATGCAATGCATGAACCTTGAATGAACCCAGGTTTTTTTATTTTATTATTTATTTATTTATTTATTTTATTTTATTTATTTTTTGTGAGGAGATCAGCCCTGAGCTAACATCCGTGCCCATCTTCCTCCACTTTATATGGGACACTGCCACAGCACGGTTTGACAAGCGGTGTGTCGGTGCGTGTCCGGGATCTGAACCTGTGAAACTTGGGGCAATGAAGTGGAGCGCGCGCACTTAACTGCTGCGCTACTGGGCCAGCCCCACAGGATTTTTTAAAAAACCTATAAAAGACTTTTCGGGACATATGGGGAAATTTGAAGATGGACTAGATATTAGACAATATTATGGAATCAATGTAATTTTTTTAGGTGCAAGAATAGTATTGTGTTTTTTAGGAGATTGTCTATTCTTAGGAGATGCATGCTGAGGTATTTAGGGTGAAATATCATGTCTGTAATTTACTTTCAAATGGTTCAAGGGAAAAAGTCTATATAAATATGTATACATACACAAAAATATACACATATACACACACACATATATGCATACATACATACACAGATACATATATGTAGAAAGAGAGACAGAAAGCAAACATGACAAATGTTTACAACTGTTAAGTCTAGGCAGAGATATACAGTTGTTCACTGTACTATTCTTTCAAATTTTCTGTGGATTTGAACATTTTAATAATAAAAAGTTGCTGAAGGACAAAGCCAGACACTTGAAAGGGACCTCTGAGACATGTCCACTCCCCTCAGTTTGCAGATGGAGAAAAGCTGGTGCAGTGGAATGAGCAGGGGACTGAGCCAGATTTGGGTTGTTTTAATCTTACTTCTGCCACTAACATGACGAGAGACCTTAAGGCAAGATTTATCTTTCTGGGTCCCATTTCACACATTGGTGAAAGGAATGAACTGGACTTAGTTTACACATCATTATCTCATTTAAGCCTCATTAAAATCTTATGAGGTAGGTATAATTCTTCCAGTTAGGACGAAATTAGGGTTCAGAGAGGGCATGACTATGAGATGGCAGAAATAAGAGTGGGCTGCAGACCCTTGGACTGGCTCTGGGTTCAGTACCCTTCCCATGATGTTACAAAAACATCCAGACCTCCAACTTCTAGAATTCTGACTGAAAAACTCAACTTGTCAGAATGCGGTCTGATCCTAAAGCTTGCAAACAAAAGAAAAACAAATGTTCTAAAAGCAAGTGTTTATAGCACATATACATTATGTGTGGGAATAAGTCAGGAAATAACAAAAAATAAGACTCTGTAGTCAGTGGGGATTTGAGGTTCTGGAATTTTATCCGAACTTCAGAGGACATAATGTTAAAGAAGTTAGGTTTTATATTCCAGTTTTTCTTTCCAAAAAAGAGGACGATGTCTGTCTATCTGACTGTCCATCCATCCTCTACTTATGCCTAACGGATATGACCTATTATAAACCAGAGGGGGACTCCTTGGTCTCGGCTCAATCCCAATTCTAAAGGAATACTCTGGGTACTGCACTGAAACACTGAGGCATTAAACTTTACAATTAACTCTCCAGCTCACTTTCTTCCGATGGTGCCCAGTAGGGCTTCAGGAGTCAAAAGTGGGGTTCTAGCAGTAGTTGATGCCCCCCAAAACTTGAGAATAAGCAGAGATATCTTAGAGCTAATCTTAGAGCTATAAAAATGCTCTGAATTTTTTTTTAATGAATAATCTAGATTTGATATAAAGAAGCAATCAGTTTTAAACAACCACCAACCTTTGTGGCGGAGATAAGGCTTTATCTGGTTCCAGACTTTGGTCAGCAGGCTGAGTTTCAGACGGTTATAAGGTGAATTTGATACTAAATTCGCAAGGCACTGTGAAACACAAGAACAGCTCATCAATACGCCTGATTAAGCCATAGCACAGAGACAAAATTTTATAGCATTTAATTAAAAAAGTCTTTACACTTATTTGAAAATCAGTCCCTTACTTTCTTGTCCTTTTTTGGGCGGGGGGTGGGGGTGGGGCGGGGCGGGAATAGCACTTATATTCTCATTGGTACAACTTAATACTCAAGATAAAGGAGTATTTTTAATAAATCATTTATTTGGACATACAGAGATTGTAGGTAAGATCACACAAGTAGGTACAGACTTCCAAATACGACATCTTTAAGCAAAATTACTACTTAGTTATATTCTTAAGTTACTTTTGGGCAATGTAAAACATTATACAAAATTGAAACAGAAAAACCCCCTCTGGAACCTACAGATAACTTGGCATATTTACCTTAATTATCTGAGTAAGGGTCTGTGAGGATGACTCAGCCACCAAAGCTAACAAGAGACATCTGTGCAGCTCTCTAATGCTGGAAGCAATCATCACAGAGAAGGGAGTAAAAGCCCTTCTGTGGTCACTGGTATCTTCAGCAACAGAAAGAAATTGTTTTGAGCCTTCCAAGATGGCCGATAAAACTTGCAGAGCACAGGCACGCGTCTGAAATTTCAGGATGATTCGCATCAGTTAGTTAAAAATCAGGAGTTGGATCCCCTTCTTCCCACATATATATATATATATTTTTTGGTGAATAAGATTGGCTCTGAGCTAACATCTGTGCCAATCGTCCTCTATTTTGTATGTGGGATGCCACCACAGCATGGCTTGATGAGCAATCGTAGGTCCGCGCCCAGGATCAGAACCCATGAACCCTGGGCCACCAAAGTGGAGTGCACAAATTTAACCACTACGCCACTGGGCCAGCCCCTTTCTACATATATTTTTAATTTTCAAAGTACTTAGGATCATTTTAATTAGAAGAATAAAGGCAATGGGATTATTTATCAGGTCCTAAAAGTAACCATGAACTAGGCTACTTGCACCCCACACTTTAAAAAAAAAAATTTTAAATCACATTGCAGAGTTATGTTTTCCTACAGTAAGGAATAAGTCTAAGCTACACCATAGTACAAAAACCTGAAATTGTGAGCATGAGAATGACAAAGATTCGAGGCCTAGTTTATTCAAGCATAAGGCCAACTGAAAGAGACAACTAAACAGTCCATATACACGCATCCAGTCTGTTCCATACCAAAGTTCCTGAGGACATTCTGCTCTGTATTCCACCCTGAAGCATCTACAAGTGCTCAATGTTAATTAAATAGGATATTAGGAACTCTACGTAAATTCAACTTGGCAGGCACCATTAGTGATCCAACGTTTTACAAACATTCTTAGGTGGCGGAAATAACACTGCCTGCAGGGAGATTCTTTAATAATCAAAGAAAGAAATACCATTAAAAATAACTTCATGGATGGAAAGGAAAATACGTGCACCTTTGTCTCAAAGGACTGCTGTACTTGACAGGAAAAGTGTCACTGCATCAAGATTTTCTTTATAAGGTTAAAAGATTACTTTCAATTGATACTGTGATGATTTTGCGGTATTAAAAATCAGAAAACAAAAAAAAAAGAAAAGAAAAGAAAGCCAATTTAACCAAAATGGAATGTGGGTGACAAATGCAGGACTAGTAATATGAAATAATACTGCACCCTCTTTGGCCAGCACACTCAAAAATGCCAATTAAACACTTTCAGTCAGACTTTGAAAAAGCAGGGAATCAACATTATAATTCTAGGATCTAATCTAAACATTTACTCAATATAAGGTACATCTGAGTTTGGTGTGAAAAAGGCTTTCCAGAAAATCTTCAACTGTATTATCTCCAGGTAACCAAGGAATAAATCATTTCTGCATGCCTTTTGTAAAGTGGAATCGTAAACAGAAAACTAAAGAGTTATTGCTTTGAGAATAAATTTGTAGTATAGCAGTACGAGTCTTTGGAATTAAGCATAACCACTTAAATTAGAAAGTTGATAATATATTAGGAAATTGTGTGTCTGTGTGTATGCGTGAGAGACAGAGAGGGGGGGAGAGAGAGAGAGAGAGTATGCATGCTCGTGCACAAGTCACCTGATCCAAGAAGAACTTAGATCAGGGGCTGGCAAACTTTTACAGTAAATGGCCAGTAGTACATATTTTATATTTTAGACTTTGTAGGCAAAAGAGTCTCTGGCGCAACCACTCAGCTCTGCTGTGTAGCACAGACACTGTATAAAGGAATAAATGTCACTGTGTTCCAACAAAATTTTACTTACAGACAATGAAATCTGAATTTCATATAATTTTCACATGTATTGAAATCTTCTTCTTCTTTTGATTTTTAAAAACACCATTTAAAAGCATAAAAACTATTCTTAGCTTATGGGTCATACAAAAACAAGTAGTGGGCCAGATTTGGCCCACAGGCCATAGTTTGCCAACCCCTGATTAGATGGCTGGCTGGTCTGAACTGAAAAAGGTAGATGTTATGCTAAACCTCCATTTCTTTAGAAGGCATCAAAAATCACAATTTCAAAAGCTCACAAATGAAACAGGTAAAAATGCAAGTTGTGGAAAGAAATGAACTGATACTCAAAAATTTTCAGCTCAGTTAACTTTGGTACCCTAAGAGGGGAAAAGCACCCATGACTACCACAGATGAAAACAACAAGAATGTCATTGAAATTGGTTATTTTTCACCATTGATGTATAAAATCAATATAGAAATATGATACTATCTCAAATTATACTTTTCATACTTTTGATTTGATTTCCTTTAAACCCTGTTTAATACATCTTTATTATTATAAAAATGCTACTTATGACACTGAATCTGGTTCAAGTTCTGCTTTGCTTATTCTTATATCAATATTTAATATACTGTTTACCAGTTCTAATCAGCACTTTGAGCAGAAATTACTGATGTGCAAGCAAACCATAAGAGGTACAGCTCTCCAGAGAGCTCATTTTGTTGATTAAGTTTCTATGGTCTGAATATTTACAACGATAGATGAAAGACTTTTCAATCTTAAAAACATCAGTGTGCTCAGTTTCACCGGTGGGTAGTTTCACCTCCTTGGATGGGAAGGCCCGTTCAAAGATGAAACAGGAAAGCACTTTTCCTTTTTTGCTACTTAAGAATGTAGTAGAAATGTTTGCTGAGGTAGCTCAGTCAATCCTTATTTTTTCCTTTTTAATGCATGTTTGGTCTCAGAATATTTCTGGGAGGGTGCTGAAGAAGTCACTGCTGGGAGTGGGTATCACTGAGGTTTCGATGCAGGGCATCTGGCTGTTCTCTTCTTTGGCCAAATTTGTCCAGGTACTGATTATTCCTCACACATGTTCAGGGTTAATTTCATTTGATCACACTCCCCAAGTTGGTTGCCTTTTGGGTGGAGGCATTTGAACACTGTGTCAGGGTCTCTAGATTTGGAGACATCCAAGCAAAGGTCATCTGTTCTCGGGTGGCCATATAAGAGAAAACCTGATTACCTACCATTCCACGACAGTTAAAAATTCCAACTCTTTATTTTCTTTCCTAGTTATGCTACCTATTATATCTAGATTTTGATTTGTTTCCACATTTCACAGCTCGCCAAAAGAGAAATAAATAATCATCATGGAATTTGAAAACAAGGATAATTCTCAAGGTACCCAGAGGAAAATTTGTCCTATAGTTTGTTCCTTAGGTCAAGCCTTGTTGATTTATATACATAATCTACCTTTGGAACACCTGAGGAAATCATATAGAAGAAATTCTTAAATTAGTCATGTTATTCATAATTTGCTCCATGTCCCCTGGAAACACATAGGATATGCTTTCTGAAGCACATTTCCAACGTAACATGTCACAATTTCCCAAGTACTGCCACATCTGCCGAAACCTAAAGGAAACTTCTACGTTTTCTCCTTCACAATTAACCATTCTCACATTTCATATTTCAATTTCCTGAAAGTAATCTCTGTCTATTGTTGGTGTTCTGAATGGAAAAGTCCAATCATCTTTCCTTCTGTCCATTTGTCTGTGGAAAATTTCTCAGTATATCAGTGAATATTGTGCTTCCAGGTGAATCTACCATAGGTCATATCAGAGCTGCCATGAACTCAAAACTATGGTCATTGTGCACTTCAATGACAAGACGCACTATTGTTGTCATGTTTCATCCTAAGAGAAACTTCAGTCATCTAACTCTACACGCACAAGGAGCACCTGAGGAGATGACTGCTCAGCCTTTACACATGGCTGTGCCTTTTAATATAGCTCTGATCATTCCAGAATCCTGTTCCATTCCATTTATATAAACTTGTACTTTTAATTTTTTCACATAACTTTCTAGAAGTCTTTATAAAAAGCCTCTCTCACTGACATCATCTACCCAAACACTTTCTTCTAGTATGTGTCTTGGTGAACAATTAATTTCACTTCGGACAGTCTGCAGAGGTGTGCTCCAGGCCTCGTTGTCGACAATAATCACCACACTTATCTATACCCTTCTAAATCTACTATCTCCTAAAAATCTATTGAGTATAATCATTTTAGTTGCCATTAAATTGAACTGACAAATTTTAATAATTATTTTGATCTTTTTTAAATCCTCTTTAAGAATGACGATTGGTTTTCCATTTCTCCAGGACCTCCATGTGGCTTTTGTACTGGACCACAGGAAGTTTTGTATTTTTTTTACTCATCACATTTCTTGCATTCACTTAAGTTAAATAGCAAGAACATATCTAAAAGGTTACTCAAATCAAGGACGACCACTTTGCAATATGTAAAATTTCTCATGACACTCTAAGGCAAATGTAAACATTTAAAAAATATAAAGATATTGACATCATAAAATTATTTCAATCTACTTTCATCAGATATGACCTCATAACCTCTCTGTATTCATATCCCAAACTCACATGTCCCACATCCCCTTAGCTGGGCGGCTGCTGTCTGGGTGGTTTACCTGGCCAGCTACTTGCTCCATAGCACCATCTCCTTAGCTACTTATGGCAGCTCCTCTCAGCTGGAGGGTGTGTGTGTGTGTCTGTCTATATTTTTTTAACCTTTATAACTAGAATGGTTTCATTACAGATTTATTTGCCACCATTCATTTTCCATTTTTCTCCCAGATTCTCATTTGTTATTGATTCAGTCAATCTGAAAAATTTCTACTGGTTTAACTTCTCAGGATACTGGATATTTAAAATACCCTGCAAGGCATTTTTTTTTGTGTATAACTGTTTATTTTTCTTCACCCTGTAAAGCTTCTGAAGGGTCATTTAGAAGTTTTCTCATATAGTAATTAGCTATTCAAGAAGATGATCATAGGGAGTTCCAGTGTATTGTGGATTGCTAGCCCTCCTCCTTACTTTTAAGGGAAAATCTTAAAAATAGAAAAGGAACAATACTGTTGGCCTAATTAACACTATTCACTTTGAGAGGGTAGTTAGTTACCTGAGGATGCCCAGATACCACTCAACATGACTTTTTAATGTTCATTAATGTGAGGAGAATCTACATAGCAGATATTTTCCTTACCTGGGTAAGAGGCTAACTTCTGGAGAGGAGTTAACATATGCAACAAGAGACAAATCTTTGATCAGCCATAGCTACCTTGCTGTAGCTATCCATGACCGCCAAATTATTTTTTCTTCTTTTTAAAAAATAAGTTATTCTCATTAAACTGTGTAAATGTTTATTACACGTGATTTGAAAAATATGGAAAAGTTGAAAGAAAAAAATTGTTGGGATCATATAATTCTATATCCTATACTTTCATAAATCATATGCATTTTTCCAAGCCTTCCACATTCTGCATAACCATTATGTACCATGATATCCCACTGAGTATTCAAGCCATTTTTAAATTTTTTCCTACTATAAATACCATGGCAATCAACATTTTCATAAAAGAGAGAGAAACACAGCTGTTTCGGTGCAGCTCAAAGGGGACACCGAGGCAATAACTCAGTGTGCTCAGGCTTCAAGCAAGCCCCAGGGCAAGAAGTGACCTCAATGGGATCTTGCAACCTGTTATTCACATAAGCCCATTTCCTACCCTCCCGCCCATCTAGTGGTTGTCAAGTCAGGACTCCAGTCGGTATTAATAAGAGCTGTGTTCAGATAAGATCCAATAGGGCAGAGAAAACAACATAGGCTTGTCAAGTTTTTCTTCTTAGTATAACACAGAATTTAAATGCTCTTACCTTTGGAGAAGGATCTTTTAACGTAAGAGTCATTAAGGACACAGACTGTGGGCTTCCGAGCTCAGGTGTATCAGGAACAAAGGCTGACCAGTAGCCGTAAAGCACTTTTTTTTCTATTGATTTTATAGTAGAAAGAAAACAAGCTAATGCTCCCTGGCGAACTTTAGCTTGGTAAGACCTTTAATAGCCAAGAGAAGGAAGAAAAAAGTCTTTTAATAGTTTTTAAAAATATAAGCATGAAATACTATTTATTCCAGCCAACTCAAAGGATACATTGAGAAAGTCAACATTCTCAATAAGTCCTAAAGATGCCAACATGATATTAAAAAAATTATTTTTCAAAATACAATAAAAACATGTGAAAGCAACTTGTTTATAGAATGAGTAAAGTGACAATTAAAAAAACACAACTAGATAGAGAATAAGAGGGCAACATTTTCATGTTAGGAAAGTAGTGTTAAATATTAGACACTGCAGAGTATCCATTCATCCAACAAATAGGTACTGAGTATCCTCACGCATGTGGCAGGCATTGTGCTGAGGTCAGCAGACATAAACTAATGCCCTGCCCTTGACAAGCCTCTTAATGGCAGAGATGGCCAGTTAAAGAGATAACTATAGCACATTATGATCAACACTAAGGCAGACATAGGTCAAAGGGTCACATAGGAGGGGTACCTAAGCCAGAATGGGGCAGTCAGACAAGGCTTCTCAGAGGATATGACTGCTGAGCTCATACTGAAGATGAGTATGGTTAACAAGGCAAAAAAAGTAAAAGAAAGAATGTTCCAGGCACAAGAACCACATCCACAAAGATAGATTAAGAGAACAAGGCAAAATGCAGAGTATTGCAAAGTTCCACATAAATGAGAATCTTCAAAGTTAAATCAGATGCAGCAGAAGGGTTTTTAAGCAAAGTTACAAACTTACATGCAACTTAGAATATAAGGCATAAAAATATAACAAAATACTACTACCTCATTTTACTCTGCATGCCTCCTTCAGCATCAGAATAGTCTGACTCACTACTGCTGACCCTTTTCCAACCGAAAGAACTGAAGGGTGAGGAGACTCGGTCCTTTCCTGCAGCTCCACTTCCGTCTAACGGCAAACTCTGGACACCCGGGGAGTGGGGACGCCGAGTGTTCCCTTCACGCAGGTTCACTCTGCCCGGGCCAGTGACTGGGGCTGCTTCTCTTTCCCCACTGGATTCTTCCTCTTCCTCCTCTTCTCCTTGCTGGGTTTTCTTTGGTTTTACTTTTGATTTTTTCTTTTTATTCTGATGTTAGGAGCAAATGAAAACATATGTATGATAGCTATTTCAAAATATTTTTTAACTGAATCATTGGTACTTTCTCATTTGACAACTACTAAATATGTCCCCAACATGTAGTCTGAAGAGAGAAGAAAAGAGAAGAGAAAAAAGTGGCACTCACTACCCTATGCGTCAGGTACTGTGCTAAGTGCTTACGCATAACCTATAGGACTATATGAAGTGAGGTATGAAATATATGAGACAGAACAAAGCTTGTGGACTGGTTTAAATTCTACCTCTGTCACTTGGGAAAATCATTTAGCCTCTCTGAGCCTGACCTTCCTCATCTGTAAGTATAAGGTTAATCCCACCTACCTTGCGGTTGTTGTGGAAGCATTCAGCCTTCTCAACTGGAGCTCCGCAAGAGAATTAAGGTCTACAGAAAATGACTTGAGTGACTATTTTCTCAGTTCTCTCAAATAAGGTACATAGTACCACTCTACATGCCCAGGAGAAACTTTAATCCATTACATACATGCATGTTTTAGGGCACTGGGGCTTTGTAGATGTACATATAAAGTAAAAGCCAGTTTCTTTCTTTTCTCCTGCTTCCTTCTTTCTGACATCCAAATATCTTTGGAATCTGTGCCCTTCTCTGCACTCTCAAAGTCTCTGACTTTGGGGAAGGAAGGTCCTCATCACTTCTACTTTAGATAATTAATGTGGCTCCAGACTCATACCTTTTTACTTGCTACCACAGTGATTTTTCTAAAATGCAAAGCTGATCACACCACTCTCCTATATAAAATTCTTCAACGAATCTCCACCACCTGTATGACAAAAACCCAAACTCCTTTGCATTCTCTATAAGACCCTTATGATTTGGCCTCTGCTACATATTTGCCCCACCCTTCCCCTCAGCACACCTGACACTCTAGCCCTGCTGGGTAACAATGGGCTACACGCACTCTCATTCTGTGTTGATGCACCTGCTGCTCCCTCGGAATACAACACAGTCATTCCTTCTCTGTACTACTACTCATTCTCGAGTCTCAGTTTAGCCACCACGCCTTTTAAAAAGCCTCCTTACTCCTCTATTTGGATTGGATGCCCTGAATGTGTCCCCAGAGTGCCCTGTAAATATTTTGATGAAAGAACCCATAATATTGCATTGTAGTTTATTTATCCATCTTCACCTTCTCCCCCAAACTGCTAAAAACAGTTAAGTCTATATCCTTAGGCTCAGCACAATGTCTGAGATACAGCGGATGTTTGGTAAACGCTGAATAAGTAAACGAGAGAAAGAATTCCTAATCAGGAGCATTTTATCAGGTATTATATTTCTAGATGTAATATCTTTGGCCATATATCTGTATATTCTAGGTTCTCCAACAGAAACATGAAGGAGATGGTAGCTATCTGGAACGGCTGGGAAATGTGGGAATGTAAGGCGTGCGAAGACAGTGGGCTGACTGGTAGGTGGGTTCCTAAGGATCTAGAGAGGGGTTGGCAAATTGCAGTCTGAAGGCCAAATTCAGTCCAGCGTCCAGCCTGTATCTGTAAATAAAGTTTTCCTGGAACACAGCCCACATCCATTCATTAACATAGGGTCTATGGCTGCTTTTTGACAGAGTTGGCAGTTACAACAGAGACCTAAAATATTTATCAGCTAGCCTTTCAAAAAAAAGTTTGTTGACCTGTGGTCTTGAGCATATGAGAGATGAGGATGCTTGGCTTTGGGTGTAAAGTGAATGCCTACTTTTATAGCTGTTACACTGCCTAGACCTTTTAGAAGTATAAGATGCTCTAACTGGCATTTTCAGCAATGTGGTGATTTTAAATTTACTATGCTAAAACCTCTAAAGTGAATCAAATCCAAGGTGAGTCTTTGGCACAGTAGTGACGCAAATCATAGAAAACACAAATAGCAAGCAATTAAAAACAGTCTACAACTTAAAATCTAAAGAAATATAAATGTACCAGAGTTGGTCGAGAAGCGCTGGATTCTGATTGCGGTGGTTTGACAGGTGGTCGCCCATCATACTGAGGAAGTGGAGTGGGGTATAACACCGTGGGCATCTCTATGTTTAGTCCAGGCAGTCCATGAAACATGGATTTCTATTGATGGTGATTAAGGAGACGCAGACACACAAAATATAAACCAAAAAACAATTATTCATCATGTTCTGGATCACACAAATAGATTAATGTTTAGAAGATTATTAAGAAAATAAAAACGGGACAGAAAACAGATAGCTTGAAGATTTAGGGCTTAAAGAAGAGTTTAATCTCACCCAGCCTCCAGCTGGATCTGGTTTGGCCAGATCAGGTTAGGTTTGATTTTAGTTTGTTTACTTATTATTTTTACTTATTAATTTTTAAAATTTATCCAATCATTTTTATCCAATTATTTTATCTACCGTTTTTTATAAACCTATCATTTTTATTTAGCTTATCTATATCCACATCTAGCTATCTGTCTATCTATTTGGGAGCAGGAGCGATGGCATAGGGAAAGCATTAAAATTTTAGTCATGATAAAGCTAGGTTATTATACACAGCTTTGACCAGCACAAGCTTCTTACCATTTCCTGGCTGAACTGAAGACAGCTGGGTTCCCAGAGAGGCTGACCTAACCTTCCCACTGACTGGCAGGCTCAGAAACCTAAGGATGGCAGCTTACTGACACACGTCTTGATTGGCCAGCCTACTACACGGGGGAGAGAGCCAAGGAGAAGCCCTGGTTCTTCCTTCAAGTACAAACAGGTTCAAGATAATGTAAAATCAGATAATCTACAGATCATACCTCATCACTTAGTCACTTCCTAGATAAAATTTCAGAATTTTGATACATTTACTAAATCAAGATTTATTGTTTTCAGTTCTTAATTTTAAGAATGCTTGAATATGAACCTTTTATTCTTCTCTCTTAAAATATAATACCTTAAAGCTAGCCTTGGAGTGATGACATAAAGCGGTCCTTATGCCTGGCGTTTCAAACAGGGAAGACACTAGCTATACTGAGGTCTTCGGGCGAAACATGCAGCGCCTGACCTTGAGCACAGCTAGGAGAGCTCCAAGTTCATCGGTCTGTGTCAGTTTCATCTTCCCACCATTCAGAAGAGACTGTGTACCTTTTAACGCATTTTGTAATAACTAGGGGAAAAGAGGAGACCAAGTTAAAAGGTAAATGAAATTTGGTTGTCCAGGGATCAACTTTCTAGCACCACTTAGGACAGGGGAGAAAGTCTTTAGATGATGAAAAAACCTTTAGACAGGGAAAAACAAAAAGCAGAGATGAAGATCCAGAGAAGAGATCTGATGAACAACTAATTATTTTATAGAAGAAAAGAGTGCTCTCATTGAATAAGAGTGGTCTTATTGTACGCGTTTATAAACCAGCACGTAGAAATGGTGAGCAAGAAAAAAAGGAGAGACACCTAGTGGGAAAAATGTGATACAAATGAAAAAGCGGCAGCAGAGATCTGAAGCGGGGAATCTCTGCAATGTGGCAACCTCGGCAGCTCTTAAGGCAAAGGAATGTATGTGGGAGCAGGTTTCTGAAAGGCAATTCTGATCAAGATTGATTTTTTGACTCAGTCATCTCATTTCTAGGATTCTTTCCTTAAGAAACACTCCCCATATAGAGAGGATGTGAACTGTAGCCTTGTTTGAAATTGTGGAAACATTGAAAAAACTTCAATTTCCATCAATTATGACAATGATTATATAAGAAGCTAATCTCTGCTACATGTGAGACTCAACAATAATAATAGCAAGCACTTTGCCAAGCACTTTAAATGCTTTATTTGAGATACTCCTCTTGAGCCCCCTACAAGGTAGTTATACCATTTGTCCCATTTCAGAGATGAGGAACTTGGAGGCTCAAGAAGTTAAGTAACTTGCCCAAGGTCTTCCAGCTCCAGCAGTTAGAAAGCATGAGGTACTGGTACAGTATCAATAGGTACTAAAAATATTAATTTTAAAAGATATTAATTGTAAAAAGGATAGAAAATTGCAAAACAGCATATTTAATATGATCCTATTTAAAAATTATAAATATGTTCATTTATATATAGAAAAAAAAATCTGGGGGCACGTAGAACAAATTGTTCCCAGTGGTCATATCTGAAAGTTCCTATAACCGTTACCATCTTAGAGATGTAATTTTTGAAATGTGTCACTCTGAATTTAAAACATGTTAACAAATTGTCATATTTGCATCAGATTTTTTAAAAAAGAAATAAAATATTGCAGATATTGTTGAAATCCACTCCTTTCTCTTCCACCTAAAAGAAAGTCACTAGTCTGTAATTGTATTGTTTTTATAGTCAGGAGGGAAAAAATATACACTTTTCTTTAACAACCTCAAATTGCAAAACAAAAACAACAGCAAAACAAAACAAACAAAGAAAAACAGTTTCTTGTAATTTAAATTTGAAAGATATGATTTCAGTCTTTTTACGTTATAAACATTCCACTTATA